>NC_047067.1:21011648-21326840 GCF_902459465.1 Asterias rubens | reverse complement strand
TCAAGGAACAAATTGCCTGAGCCAGTTTCATTACGCTAGGCAAAGAATAATGTGACACAGCAGTCACAAACTATATCAGGCCTCATACCTCACCAATATTAAAAACAAAGTCTCCCATTGGGTGAGTAAATTCTGCTTTGTACGTGCCCGAAGAAACTTCATTAGCCTAGATGTTAAACACGTATTGACAACAGTAGTTCCCCTGGCCATTCATACGTGAGGCGGCTCACCTCCCTACTTGAAGTGTACACCTTAGTCATTTTTTAACCAACAACACCTCACCGTAAACATTAGCTGTGAAGGAAAAACTGATGAAAACATTTTCGTTTTGTGTAATTTTTTCCTTCTTTCGATGTTTCCCTCGATATCTGTGTATCAAGAAGTCACAATTTGGATGTGTAGATGGAATTACTGTGCATTTGTGTGAGCATATTTAACTTTCAACATATTTAAGTAAACACAATAAGGCTGTTTTTGTCCCAGTATTCAAATCTGAAAGAAAAGAGCACAATATTGAACCGCATGCTGAATTTAAGAAGTGGTTTTATTTTCTCCCGCTTGCCCTCCCCTTACCCCCCCCCCCAAAAAAAAATTGTCTAGTTACATTGCATGCCACTGCTTATGGCCTTTATCTGTCAAACACTTTAACACCAAATTGTATCCCTGCCAACATCACTGTTTGTCTAGCGAGAAGAAGAAGAATGAAGAACTTCAAAGGCACAATTTATTATTCAAATCTAGGAATCTGTTTCATGGTCGTCACACTGGACGACAAATACATGGCTGCGATACTCTAGGCTGAATGATTTCCATCCACAGTGACTCGCAACTGGGTTCAAACACCTGTACACCTTTGGACATAATATGCACACCCTGGGTGAGGGGATAACATGGAGGGGTGTACATGAAAACTTCTATCTGGCCATTTTCTTGCCGCTGCAGGAAAACGTAACTCGGCAAGCAATTATAAGTATTGGAACCAGTCACCAAAAACTATATAAGGGAATGCTCTTAAAGGAGCCTTGTATTTCATTCTTGAAGGACCACAGCAATTGCCCTCTGGTAAGGGGAACTTATATGAGGAAATTGTAAACTTGTATTGGAACTTTGCAAAAGGCACCACAGCAAAATCACAGGGCACCACGGCAATTGCTGTGGGTGCCATGGTTTTTTTTTAAGGCCCGTAGTTCGGTGTTAAATAGCTTTTTGACATTGATCTCACAACTTTTATAAAACTTTTTAGAGGCCAGTTTTTTTGTTTCTTTAGTCAAACATAAAGGCAATACTTTTAACTAGCCGAGCAAACATTCAACACCTGCAATCCTTAAATCAAATTATGTTTAAAAGTGAAACCTCATCATGGAAGGAGGCATGACCAAACCCCCTCACTTCTATTCTATCCCCATGTGCTATTCTTCTACCCTATTCGAGCACAGATACACTCAGCCATGCTAAGTATTATTTTTTATCCCCTAGTTTTTCCAGGGAATTGATGGAGAGATAAGAAGACTGAAGCATTACACAATCCAAGGAGTTACACAATCCAAGGAGTTACACAATCCGATCACACACATGACCATGGGACTATCCAACCCACAGATGAATCAAAGTAGGCGGAATGCCCCCTAGCTTCCTAGTTTAAAGCTAATCAAAATGCCCAGCAGCACCATTCTTAAAGGTCGACAGAGCACCACCACACATACACCTGCGAACCTAGGGGGCTCGCTGTCAGTGTGAAGACTTCAAAGATGGATTAGTAGCAGAACTGACAATTGTGCCGAGAGTGGGATCTTTTGCAGACCGGGGAGACGAGGACAGAAAAAAAAGGTGAACGTTCGCCATAATTGCACAGGATGAGAGACAGGGATTAGGGTTTAGAGAAGAAAGTTAGAGAAAGAATGAAACAGGGAGAGATGTTAGATAGGTTAACTCAGGGTGGTTGGCAATGAAATGGGACACAGAAAGTAGAACGGTCTGGATCTCAGAACGAACAAATACAGGGTGATGGGAGAGAGAAAGGATGTAGGACACCACAAGATAAAAGACAGGATGTGTGCAATGGTTTGAGGATGATGAAGAGCGTAAATGAGAAAGCGGCTGAGGTGGATGATGGTGAGAGATGAGAGGGAAGCGAGGGTCAATGGACAGGAGTGGATTCAGAGAGTGTGCCATCATCGTATCCACAGGGAAATATGGGACACATCTGTCAATGTACAAATGAGGCAAAATGAAAGCAACGTTATTGGCTCAACAGACACATACAGGCCTACAACTAAGTGACAAAATTGAAGACAAATGTGCGAGAAATCAATGAAGATAAATCAAAATGCATCCAATGCAGCAAGCTTCATGTGGTGCTGACGAGCAACTTAGTAAAGAGTGAACATTGATTCTGAACACCCCCCCCCCTCCCTAAGGACTCGAGTTGGAGCATTTAGACAGCACTGTCTGCGTAATTCGTGGGTGTTCATTAGCCAATGACTAGGATAGTTTCAACAAGTTGAAAAACAAACAGGCGTGTTTTATCCTTCTAAAGGTGACTCAAAGACCTTCTAAGATGCATGAGGGGAAAGTAGTATTACATCCCAAAGGATATTGCTGGACAGGCTACTGACAGAGAAGATTATGTGGGGGTGACAATCGGACAAAATATGGCTCTTAATAAAGGATGTTAAAATGTGGGTAGGTATTTCAACTACGGAAATGGCTTATTGTATTAGCTTGAGGTATGATGTAGTGTTTGCAGGAGTGGTTTAAAATTACAGACAGTGGGTAGGAAGTGGGCATGGCTTCATATTTCAGATTGGGAGTGGTTTATTATAGACAGTGGGAGTGGATATACAATGTATGTTAAGAGGGAGGGGTTAAAAGTTTAGTGTACAATTTCTATAAATTATATGCAAACCACATCCCCCTTCCCCACCACAAGATACAATCCATCTGTCCTGAGCCAGACTGCATCCATTCACTCAACACATAACAGTCTCTTCTAAAGAACAGATACAGGTACATCTTAGAATGAGACTGAGGGGTTGTACTGTAGGTCACCTCATCATACCATGTTCCCATGACAATTTATCATCTTCAAATCAAGTTACAACGTCTTCAATACAACACATGTGGGTTGAGCTGTCAGGAATCATGTATGGGTGAAAAGCTAGACTTTACCAATTACAACATTGTGATAAATGCGCTCCAGTTAGCACTTACATGAAATCCAATCCTAAAACTTGATGCCTTGTTTTTAAATGAATGAAATTTGTTCATGGTGGCAGAATTGAGGGATGTCTGGACTTTGATTACAGCCTACTTTCACCCACTTAAAAGGGAAGATATCAGTACTGTTGATCTCACACTCATTTCGCAGTCAAATTCTACATACAGGTATACATATGTAAAACATCATTTTACGGATGTACATGTACGCTAATAAATGTACATTGTATCCAATGAGATCACTGGCTCTGTAAAACCTATACCTGTCTTTATCCTTGCGGATAAAGACGGGGGACAAGTCTAACATAGGCTCTGCTTCTGACCAAGCACTCTATTGAATCATCAATGCAGGGTGATACTCAATGGAGCGTGTTTTTCAAGATTCTATAACAATCCCTTGTGTATAAAGCACGATGGCCAACACAGATATTAGCGTCATAAATACGGTGTCTTGATCGAACCTAATACCCCTCCCTTTACTAAGGTAACAACGACAGAGCACGCATCGGAGATGCATTCTTCTGCTGTGTCTTAGTCCATACCAGTCTAACCTCCAGTAAACCCTCGACAGAATGGGGCCACAAATCTCTCCATGTAAAAAATCATATAAAATAGTCACATCTTCTTGCTTACTCACTTGCAATGAACCAACGGTTTTTATTTCACAATCATGCTCACTAGAACTCAACAACGGCGAGGTGGGGGGGGGGGATAATGAACGAGAGTACAGAACCCCATTGGCTAAATATATCGTTATATGATGCACTTCTTTAGGAGTTATGCGGGTTTGAGGATATTTCAGGGAAGAGTTTCCCTCCTGAGAGAGAGAGAGGTGTAACCTAACCCAGGATGAAGAAAGTTGAATCCTCGGATAAAAGGATGTCTGAAATACTACTGGTTATATTGGGTGTCCGCATTGAAACGTACGACAGGTGGTCAAACTACACAATGACTTGATTGAAAAAAAGAGGAGGGGTTGAGGCAGGGAGAAATGAATCTCTGTTCAACTGTGTACGTAGGGGGCTGGCTCTTGTGTGCTTCGTTCCATGGGAGCAGAATTCTAACAGGTTCATGCATAGTTGATGAAGACTGTGTAGGCATGTCCTTGCCCTTCAGGGGGTAAGACGCGTAGGAGATGTTTCACTCTGCCAGTGGTAGCTCATGCAGAATGACCAAACATTCACTGTGTGTGCAGACGGCACTTAGATTAGTGACCATTTAATGTGGATTGGTAAGATTTGCTTGGATACATACCATAATACGGACACGCTACAATTAAATACCGACAGGGGAACTCTGAAATTGGATCTTTTGTTTGTTACAATGTGACTTGGTTCCACAACATTGGAAAAACGCAGAAAATTTCTGGCAAGTGTTTCTAAATTGACAAAAACCTTCAAATTTTTACTTTTTTATTGAGTGATCAAGAAGGTAAAAGAACCATGATTCATAGAATGTGAAAACTCAAGTTTTGTAGTATGTTAAATTCACCACAGATAAGATTCAAATAAAGCATGTCACGACAGTGGAATTAATTTACCCTAGACAAAAACTTTCACGAAATATCCACAGAGCGGGGGCAGTCTGATATGGAAAAACACCGTGCCATACCTTTCACCCAAAGACATGATTTATACCCGACAGTAAACGGTTAAAGTGTAGTTTACGAGTCGCTACGGATCAAAACCATCTCAAACAGAGCAGTGACTAATTTGAAACGATGCGTCAACGGTGTGCGACTGCATCCTCGTACGTATTGCTGCGGCTTGCCAATTAAAAAAAATGGCACATCGCTGTAATCTGTCCAGAGACCTGATAGAAATGTCTCTCTAGTCAACAAAGTTACAGTTGGTTGCAAATTTGAAATTACATACGTGAGAGTTATCGGCGACATTCCACGCAGCTATACATTACCTGTCAATGTGAGGTATGTATGATGCCATCAACAGTCATGTTTCCTCCGCTAATGTCTTGATGTAACTCATTGCATGTCTGCACTAGTGCCTAATGTTGACTGAAGTCATATTACATAAGTTGGTGTCCCCCCCCCCTTCTCAAAGTGACATGAACGTAAATTGAATTCTACATTAGCTGAACTGAACTACTTTAGATTAAACATACTCTGATGATCATGAAACTATCCTGCGCAGGTCTGCAAATGATATTTGTTTGCAGGGGAAAAATGTTCCAGAGTTTAGGACCAGAGATGAAGATACCTTCAGCAGTGGTGAAGGAACTTTTAGATGTAGGTAACAACAGCTATTTGTCATCACATCAGGAGGAATATAAACCAAATCTTCCAGGTGCAAAATAATTAAGATATTGAGGATTGTAACATGAGTAACCAGGATTGTAATGTGAGTAACCGTGGAATTTCTCTAAAGTTATAAGCAATTGGAATCACTCACTTGACAAGTCCGCTGGTATTTTTCAAGACGCTGGCAGCGTACTTCTGGCTGACTCCAACTAGACTCTTCCCATCCACTTCAATAATCTGATCATTCACCTTAATACTGTATCAAATAAGAAAAGAAAAAAGAAGAAAAGGGAAATTATTAAAAGCTAGAAAATCTTACGTAAAATCAAACACTTAAAACAATTGTACAGCTATCTTTGACCCTATTAGCTTGACTTCACTATCACAATTATCTTGGTTGCATCATTTTGGTAGCCAATATTCCTTAGAACTGTATTAAATAATTTATATGGGAAGTATGTATTATATTACCCATTACAAAATAATAGTAAATTTCAAGGCAGAACCAGTTTTTGATTTGAAAAAAGTAAGCACACAGAAGAGACAGTTTACCATAAATTGAATACCTTAATAAAATGATTGGGGACCATATAATGTTTACAAGTACGCCTGGTGTTGTTGTAGCTGTGTATAACTGAAAGTTACAGCGAAACCAAGAACTTGTAATAATTTTCACATTTGTAGTAAGCATTACAAAAAGTGTGAAAATCCTCCCCAGCAATGATCACACAACTGTAGGAAATGCATTGTAAGGTCCACTTTATCGATAACCTTTTTGTCAAAGCTCCCACCCCTGCTAGCGGTTCCGAAATCATGGGAAAAGAAGAAAATGGTCCCCTCTCCCCAGTTCCCCTCCTCAACCCTCTCCTCTGCTTCTCTCTCTCTCCATCAAATCTAGCAGACCTTAGACCCTTACAAACAGAATGTCTCCAGCCTCAGGACTCTCCCTACCACCGGAACAGTTCCTCTTTCAATTACAAACCTGTCAACTTCACCAATCTCAGAATTTCAAACAGACTCCTTTCACCTCATAGAGACTAACCCCATCCAAGCTCCCGGATGCAATCCAATTTCACTTTCACTACAACCCCCACTAGATCTACGTCCCCCGTCTTAACATGAGCATCTTGAAGGCTCGTCTTAATGTTTTCTCTTGCTCCTTCCGGTATTAACCCTCATCGCAACTCATCAGAGCAGAAGTAATTCCTAGTGACAGAGTGACTATCCTATTTCAACCCATGGACTTGATTAGATGCTATGGGTACAGGTTTATTTTCTTTGCCTACCATGAAAAAAGGTGCCCACTGGAGACGCCTACCATGCTCTGATTTTTATTTTGAAAAATGAGAAGTGTACTGGTTTGCTTTTTCCCCACCTCCAGGCGGGAAGGCTTAATTGATGAAAAGGTTCCTTCGTAGGGTCTAGCTACAATGGATTTGAAAGTATGTGAAAACTCAGTAATATAGTATTAATACATGTTATACTTTTGCTTGCTTGAGTACTTCTCTACCATGTTTCCTTACCAAGACAAACTAAACCTACTCCCATCATGCCGCTAGCAAGAAAACTACGTAGTACAATTCCCAAAAGGTTACAAAAAGGTAACATCCATCAACATGTTTTTAACATGGAAACTATAACATAACACAATTCCCCAAAGGTAGCTTCTCTAACTTCCACAAGAATTTCACCACTTTGAGGGTCCTAAAAAAATGACAGACCTGTTGCTAACTTGATGTGCCCACTGTTATACATTCATCTTCATTCATAAGACTGGGAGACTTTATAAAATAAATAAAAAACCTCAACAGCAATTTCCACAGAGATTACAAGTTTCCGGCAGTACACACAATTTTTGGACAGGTCCCGTTTCTGGGGGCCACGTCCCACTTGCACTCAGGAAGTCTTGTTGTCATTACTCCAGTATGGTTGTCATACCAACCTCTTTAAATTGCTGCCCCCCATGACAACGTCCACAGCCAAACAAAATCAATGTATGGTCCAGAGGGACTTAGGTACAATTACAAGAAGTGCTGTAGAGACTCCCAAATCTGGTATCAACAGAGATTGCTTGACTTACAATTTTCTTTTTTTTTTATTGATATTTTGGAGTCTCTTTTTATTTGTGTTTCAGAAATTTGACAAGACCTCTGTATCCCAGTGGGTAATAAAATCTCCCCACATCTGAGAAACAAGAAGCTTTAGGTTCAGGCTCAAGTTCTAAGACGTGGTAGAGTTGATTACATTCTCAAAGGGAATAAGTGCATTTTGATCTGATGGTTGGACTAAAGTTGGTATTTCTCAATCCATCCTAAGACATTATTACTACCAGAGAGCATGAAGAATGTGTACAGAACTGTGTCAAGAGGATGATAAAACCACACACAAAAACTAAACAACCAATACTATGAGCTGATCTATCAACCACAAAGGAAAACAACTTATAAGAGAAACAACTTATAGCACCATAATTACAATTAACTTATCTCAAAGATGTTATGATATCATTTCTTGAAGTATTGGAATGACTGCTCTCCCTAAAACTATTCACAGCTCAAAAAAAAAAAAAAAAAAAAAAAAAGGGGGGTGGAATTTAATTTTGTTTTAATTATTATTATTGTTTTTGTTATTAGTAAAACAATTTGAGGTGTGCATTGGGGGGAGGGCATGTCATCTTTAGGACTCTATTATAAGTCCCTCTGATATAACTTGTAGCTAGTGCAAAAATGTGCTTTTGAGAAACTGCCCAGGGGGGAAAATTAGAAAACTTTCTGTTGACAAAACTTCACCAGCTGAGGGCGCTCTTCATTTCTTTGATATTAACTCTGGGTAGTTGAGTTGACTGCCTTTGATACACTGCAGTCAAACCATCACTTGTTTTATTCAATACACCCCCTTTTCAGTAAATCTGCACAGATATTTATAAATAAAAAAAAATAAAAAAAATAAAAAATAAAAAAACTGAGTTTCAGGGCTTATATATACTCTGAATAGAATTCAGCAAACTTCATCTCGAAGAAGTAGATGATAGTTTTCTTTAAGATGTCAGAGAGGGGAACTATAAATATTTCCTTTTTAGTTCAGAAAATACCCCCATTTATTTGTTAATTAATTGGCTTATTCACAACTGTTAGGATGAAGTTGCAAAATGAAACAATATTTGTTTGGTTTTTGAAATATTACTGACAAACTCATGTAAAATTTCAGCCCACAAAAATGCATCATTGCAGTTACACAACGGGAAACAGGGAGTCTGACCGAGATATTATGAAAAAAGATTGATGCAAGGGAAACCTTAGACCGAGACTGCGAGAAAAACATTTTGTCAAGGGTAACTTTATTCTACAATTTGCATCTTTCGGCGCCCAAATAACCATCTACTCATATTGCCTTCAAGAAGCCAATAACAAACAAATCAAGAAGCTGCTATTTTTTAGGAAGGAAAGAGTCTGGAACATTTAACGAGGCGACACATAAAAATGATTTATCCTAAGAAGCGAGTTCTTGCATTGTTGTAAAATTTGACTACCGGGACATTCAGCTGGCAGTTCTTATTCGGATAGAAAGAATAATCCATAAAAATGTAAACAATATTCCATTCCATTATCAGTGAAGAAATTGGAGCATGAATCCACTTATTCATAAACCAGGTCACAATCTATAGCAGAATCCATTCTCATATATATTACATTTTAAAAGAAGAATTCAGTGATTTTTTACTGTCTGCCCTTTCTGTACTCTATTACACTCATGTTTGGACAGTGATTTGTCTTCGCGGAAAATATACACCTGTTCACTATTATATAAAGCATAGACCTTAGTTTGACTTTTATATAAAATTGCATCGTAGACGCCCATCGTTTGTACATTAATAACTTTGATTGCCTATAATTTTCCCACTTTTTTCTCTGGATGAATGTCTTCCCATAATTCTCTTTTTTTCGTGTGCTATCAACGATATGTTTTTGTTTGCTTGTTTCTCTTTGACAAAGGTCCGATTTGGATTGTAAGCTAAGCCCATCTCATCTCAATCCTTTTATTTTTTAAAATTTGTTTTGTGCAGCCTTGGTCTCAACTTACACTCCCGACTCAGACAGAAGTCAAACTTTGATGTAACGCTGACTTTTAATTTACATCATCAACAAATTGAACTGAAAACAGATCTGTAATTTATTCATTTCTGGAAGTATTTTCTATTTTGTTTGATTATTTAGTCAAGGACAGGGCAGTCAGTCTCTCTGGAATCCAACAATAGAGCCAAACTCATCAGTAATGCACTAGCATCATCCAGTATAAAAAACAAGAACCTTGAAAGCTCTTCCGCCATAACATATCACAAAACATTTATACACAGAGCAGGCATGAATGCATTTCCCAAGTAACTGCATTATCAATATTTAAATACAGGGGGGAAACAACAGTTTTGAGACATCTCAAAGTTAAAGGAAAAGTCAAAAACAGTGTTAAGTCTTGTTCAGAAATATGAATACATATTAGTTGTTTTGTTGACTGGCCCACTGGATTCAAGTTTTGATGTTCTCACAAGCGAGTGGGTTGAAGTATTCAATAATGATAACAATCAGGGCTTTAATTATTAATGGAACACAATACCACCTTGGGGGGATCTCAACCATCATTTAAAAAATATCCATTACAAAAAAAGAGGACAAGTAATCATCCACAAGACATTAAAAAAGACATTAAAAATTCATTAAAAGTACATGAGGTTACAGGCAAAAAGGACTCACTATCAATTTGAAATTAATCAAAAAAATCAAACATTGTGACCCAAAGGTCAAATTACACAGCCAATACAATATAATGGAGACAGGAAATTAAACCGACTGACAAAAATTGACACATAATAGACTGCAAGATGAAAAACCAAACCTTGGAATGAATTCCAATATCAACTTTAGGATGTGTGCGATTCACTGATCACTACATTGAAATGATTGTGTTTTGCAACGTTATCCATCATTCAGAAAATCAAATGACATCAAGTAGCTCCATGAAATATTCCTTCAGTTAAAAGTTCAAACCACTTTTTTTCCCCTTAAAAAAACTCCCAGATTTACTTCTAGGTAGCCTAATGATAATTTTAAAGGTAGTACTTTTACCAATATCTTTTGGATAAAGCATTGAAATGAACGGTGACAACACCTTAAAGGATGAATGCCTATCCAAGAATTTCCAGGTCTACCTCAGAAAGCATTCCTAGAAAGACAAGTTTCAGATGAACCTAGAAAAATGTGTTCAGTCGGCCAAGGAGAGTTTGCAGACAAGCCTAACATAGAGTTTACAGAAGTGCCAGGCCTAAAAAAAGAGTTTCCAGATAATTTAAAAGTAAAATTGGTAAAGAGACTTCCTAATTCAACTTGCAGATAAGGACTTCACAGGTTAGTTTATATACATTTCTCATCAACTGAACTGAGTGAATGTATTTCGACCCCCCCCCCCCAAAAAAAAAAACCTTAACCAATCCAAACGGCAAATCCCAATACTGCCTGTAGCAATGGCACGCAGTGAGACTGACTGAGATGCAGTGGCAGTCACACTCTGCAGAGTTATTGGGAGACGACGCATTAATGGGATTTGCAAAGGATGAAAAACTCAATGAATATACAATAAGGAACGATTTCCTTTGATGTTGTGTTGTCTTCAGAACGCATAGAGTATGGAGGATAGAGTGCTTTTATGACAGCTACGCTAAAACATTTTTATTGTTGATGAGTTACTACTGCATGATGTCAGCAGTTTGTGCTTTGACAGAAGGATCTTTTTCGATAATTTATAGAATGTTTTTGACAGTGCACTCTGTTCAATGTTAATGGTCATGACAAAATGTTCTAGTTATAACATAAAATTTGTGAAAGGTCTTTTAATATAAAAAACCTAAGTTAAGACATTGAGGGCTTCCTTTAAAAACAATTATGTTCGAAACACTTCATCAACAATTGGCATTCTTACCTTCCGTCTCTCTGGGCCGCTCCATTCTGCGTGATTGTCTTAATAAAGATTCCCAGTTTCTCCAGGCCGGCATCTGCGCCCACCCCCATTCCGATAATGCTGAGACCCAAGCCATCGTCACCTGTAGCATCATTAAAAAATAAGTGAGTAATGAGACATTAACACATTGCATTCAAACATAATCTTTACTCTGTCTTTTCTTTACATGAGGTTTGCCCATACATCACAACGCCACACACGGCCACTTCAAGGCGAGGGCAACACTTAACTGATTTGGGCTGTGGACCAAACCAACTGCCAGCAGGGGCACGTTGCCAGCAGGGGCATGTGCCACCTACTCCTAGGACTGAAACTACAAACACTTCCCACATGAACAAGACATTTTATTAATTTTGTGTAAATATTTCATGATATACAGATAAAACACAAACTAAAGGACTTTTGCTTTGAAACCTAGACGGGTTTATTTCCATCTGGTGAAAATGATAGGGCAGTCCTAAAGAATTGATACACTGTCTTCAGCTAAAGGTTTTGGGTTTCTTCCTGATAGGGTATTCTATTCCTCTTGGGTTTACAAGAAAGGAGTTCACTGCACGATATTCAATAAAAATATTTTAAGAGTTACAAGTCTTGTGAGATGGCCGAGCACTCAAACCCTGGTGTTTCTGATCAGCAGAGTGCGGGTTCGAGTCCCATTACTGACACTTCACAGTTTTTGCTTGGCAAAGAAATTTGCTAAGCAGTATTTACTACTTAACAGCTTTATAGAATTGGGCCCTGGTAGGTTTCACGTTCAGGTACACAAAGAAAGATGCAAGATTAATGAAACAGTCAGAAAACTTGACATTTGCTTTTAATTCTAGCACCATCAGACCCATGTCCTCCTCGGACATTAACAGCCATTTACCAAGTATCAGAATGCTGACACTCTTACAAAAACGCTGTCGCTCAAGAACGACAAATGTTTACAATGACCGGTTCCCTCAGTTAAAGTCTATTTAACTACGAGTATTGGATAACGGGTCGAGTGGAGCGCGCAAATCCTCGTTCGGCGACAGGCCGGCTGACAGCTCATGTATACAAATGTTGAGGAATACTGTGTACATGTTTCATTGAGGGCACTATTACCATTCAATTAACCAAGCGTGTCAAAAAGAGGAGACTTCTTTTCAAAATGCCATGAACGGAAAACGTGACTGGAACAAAAAAATTGATGATGATACCAGTCTCAGTGATTGTAAGAAGATTCTAGTTTCTCAAGCCCACTTCACTCTAATGAAGATCTACTTCGATGAGGTTTGGCATATCCGGTGTCAAGCACAAGAGATTATGTTGAATGGGAGGTTACGTCAAGGTTTTGCTCTTTGAATTATGTCACAAAACATTTCACTGGACACCATCTCAAAGAGCTTTTGAGCAGCACTAATATCTCATGATATACCCTCCAACAAACTTTCTCATAAGCATGAAAACTTGCCGTTTATTCACTTCAACAAATTGACTAATATGCTTTACAATCTAACTAACATCCATTTCTGAATATAACTTTCTTAGAAAAAAACAACTGGCTCAACGATGAAAAACTTAATTAGCAGAACCACTTTGCAGAGAAACAAGTATTACCAATCACTCAATCAACACCAGTGTATCTCTAGGAAGCAAAATCTAAACACACTTTGGGTAATAGGTCTTTTTCAGAAGCTACACAACAATTATTAACTTCACTCCTACATCCGCAAAACCCTGCAGGACCATTGACTCTTTCAAGAAATGTCCTGAAACAAAATTCAGGTCTAATGCTTTACGAAAAATCATAGGTTCTTGTTTGTTACACAATACCTGCTTGACTTTATTCTTGTACTTTGTAAAAGTTCCTGTTTTGTGTGTTCATTGTTTATAAATGGGTCTCATAATTCACAAGCTTGAGCATCTTATTGGTGGCTTTGGCGATATATGGAATCCATATTTGATGTATAATTGTTGTTCTTGTTTGACACCTTTTTAAAGGAGACCTGGAGCCAATTACACAAAGAGCGTATATTGAACTTAACTGCAAATCAATCATAATCGCTATTGAAAGTGCGATGTCACAAGGCTAATACTGACAACTAATCTTTGTGCTTTATGAAGTCGAGCCCTAGTTGTTAGAAATCCTCATTTATAATAATCTGATTATTATTGCACTAGATAATGACGGTTATTTTCTAATTATAATTGCTATTTAAAGTGCAATGTCACAATGCTAATACTGACAACTAATCTTTGTGCTTTATGAAGTCGAGCCCTAGTTGTTAGAAATCCTCATTTATAATAATCTGATTATTATTGCACTAGATAATGACGGTTATTTTCTAATTGCAGTTAGCTAAATTTAACACAAGCGACAATCAATTCTTACATGACAAAACGAGAATCTACTCCAGATGTGTGTGAAATTGGAAATCTGATTTAAAAGGTGGCTAAATCAGCAAAAGAACTCTCAGGCCGACTGACCCAGAGTCAGTAAACGAGTGACTCTCGCTCAATCGCCATGAGGACCTGAGCGCTCCGCACACCCACAAAGAATCTGTGACATCTAGGAAATGTAAATTGCATTAAGAGATAATGAGCTTGGGTCATCCATGCGATGACATCTGGGAAGCATGCTCCACGCTACCGGTCACCACAAAACCAAAAGGAACTTTAAAAAAAAACGTCCAATTCCGTTGGGAAATGGACGAACAGGCTCAATGGTTAAGAGACGTTGATAGCATTCCAGCCTCTGGACTAGTATTCCCGGCCAGCGGCTTGCGGTGGCTTAAATTGCATCTACTGTTTGGATACTAGTACGCGATACCGGAGCTGTTCGTCAGATTCATTGAATCAATTCTGAGGACAAAAAGATACGCACTATTTTTGTTGGCTGTTATTATTGTCCCAAAAAATTTATGTGAAATAGAACCTAGGCTGCCTGCGATATGCAAAACTTGTAACCATTATACAAATAAAATTTCTGCAGTGCTTAAGTAATTAAAAATGGGATTTTTTTGTAATCAGGCAGACATAAAAAGGTCTGAGTTAAGACAGAAATGTTAAACTTCATGTCCCCTTAGTTTTCCGCAAAACAAATTTGATGAATCCAACCAATCTAATCAAAACATTCAGTCGTATGTTATTGCTATTCAAATAAGACAAGGACATAATCAGTTCAATCGAGTAGTAATAATGGTGCATTTAA
This sequence comes from Asterias rubens, assembly GCF_902459465.1. Taxonomy (NCBI): domain Eukaryota; kingdom Metazoa; phylum Echinodermata; class Asteroidea; order Forcipulatida; family Asteriidae; genus Asterias; species Asterias rubens. Next base: position 21,312,180 of record NC_047067.1, on the reverse strand, counting down.
TTTATATGAAAAGATTCCACAAGGGAATGCAATTAATTACAAAACTATTCTCATGTTTTCTAAAATGCCGTGGGCGAAACTAAGTAATAAAATTGTCCGGGAGGGTAAACCTAAAATACGGGCCTCAGGCATGTTGTAATTTCAGTCTTTACCGCAGGTGGGTTCCACATAAATCAATTTTTTTAGCGTGACAAGATCATTAATTTCATGGCGATAAAACTCTAGCTGTACTGTTTATCGGCAGCATTCAAAAGAAATAAACTAAAACTAAAAACAAAATTAAATGCATTTTTTGTGTTAATTTGTATAAAAAGCGTACAACCTGCCTTAATTACATTTATAGCATTGGCAGTTCAAGAAGCAGTGGTTATTGAGTGGACGTTATTAAATAGACAACTGCTGTAGCATCCAGTGAATGTTGGATTCTACAGTATGGGCAGATATAGGTCAATCCCAACACAGCTGGAAAAACTTGTTCAAGTTTGAGGTAAGTTTGAGGGAAAAACTTGTTCTACCTGGAGGTATACCCAAAGTTCTGGCTTTGTATAACTTTGATTTAGAAGTGACATAAAAGGTCACACAATTCAAAGGTTACTATAATGTCCCTACTCTAAATATATGCACAGTAGGAAGTATGGCACACTGGGCAAAATATTCATGTTTGATTTTACCGTTTCATCGGAGAAATATTATGTTTCTCATTTTATCGCCCCCTTTCAGTACTGTCTGTCTGTCTGTCTGTCTGTCTGTCTGTCTGTCTTAATGATATTCCCATCCAGGGAACTCGGCAAACTCCCATAAGGGGACATATAACACGTGGATTTCACAAAGGTAGTCCTAACTTAGGACTAGTCCTATGCAATGCTAAGAGATAGGACCAGTCCTAAGTTAGGACTTAGGACTGGTCAATGCTAAGAGATAGGACCAGTCCTAAGTTAGGACTTAGGACTGGTCCTATCTCTTAGCATTGCCTAGGACTAGTCCTAAGTAATGGTCCTATCTCTTAGCATTGCCTAGGACTAGTCCTAAGTTAGGACTACCTTTGTGAAATCCACCCCAGAGCTAGCTACAGCCAAACTCTCTCGTACAAACATTGGTTTCGTCTATGATTTTCGAGTTGCACAAATCAAGAAATTGTGATTCAGTAACTAGAACACAATAATTATTCTAATTATTGTGAAATCAGTGGTTAGCTTGGTAGGATTCGAACCCACAACCTTGTGATTTACAGTCATGCAGTCTAACTACTGGACCACAAATAGAAAGAGGTGAATGGGACAGCCTTATCTCCACTGATTACATCTACACTGCCCTCTATTGAAATCTACACATATTCACAAAACTCCAGTTTTTGGATCAATTTTGTAGCAGATCTTGAAGTTAGATATAAATGACTTTGAAAAGCTATTCAAGTCAGTTCGGTTCCTCATCTTATCCGATGACCAACCCCAAAATGTAACCATTAGACAACGAAGAGAATAACCTCCATGCCCAAGAGATCCCTCAGTGAATAGATCAAGTTAGATTTTACAATTCTCTCATGATGATGTCCTTCCAAGAAAGAAACTTGTCTTGTCCTAACAAGAACAAAAATATCACGCCAATGGCAAGTCCTCAAGTGAAATGAGAATAATTTGCGACTCCGGTTTCTCCAAACGCAATATTGCACATTAATTGCTGAATAAGCTTCTGCTGGGCACACTTGCTTCATGTCTTTCTGACGGGGAAACCGACATATGCTTAACTTGACCAACATGAAAATAACACCAACTGAAATCGGACCAACAGTCGCATGGAAAGACAACACATGGGGGCACTGTCAGCAGGGACAAGGCAGAAGGTTTCAACAAACGGAAGGAGTTTGGAATAAGTTTGTAACGCACTGATGCAAAATGATGACCGGAAGAAGACAAATGAAGTGATGTGGCACGCCAAAAAAGGGATAACAGATGGGACATACTTTTTCCCCCAACCATGAGATGGGAGTTTTGATTCGGTAGGGGAAAGAGATCTAGCCGGAAGAAGGATCCAGAGATAGGGCAAGAGGGAGACAGTGAGTAATTGAAACAAAAGCCAGACAAGGATGACAGGGATGATGGAGTGAGGGAAAGAGGGAACGACGATGAGGACATGATGTAAGAAGAAAACAGAATAAGACTCAAAACAAGGGATTGAGATGGAAAGGCCAAAGGAGGGAATAGGAATAAAGGGATGATTATGGGTTTAGAACAACAGGATGTTTGCTATTGAAAGAATGATAGGCCTGCAGCAAAAAAATCAAAACAAAATTGTGAAAAAAATAACTTAATAAATACTGTGTGGTAGCTGACAGTGTTAACTCGTTATATTATTTGTAAACATATTATAAGTAAATTTCCTCAATTTTGCTGTAAAGCTTCAAAAAGAATATATTGATCTTAAAATTTTGTCTTTATTTCAATTTTGTGGGGCCTAACTATCAAGCCAAGTTTCTTTTAATAATTAGCATAGGTTGTTTACATATGGGCAGCACCAACTCTTTGATGTGCCACCAATTATTGCATTATAGAGATTCTTGGGTGCAAAAACCCATTTAGAATAATAAGTTTTGGCTTGCAACAAAACAAGTTACCAGCCAAAATATTGGGTATAGTATACTGTTTGTGGATGGTTCCCTACCACTCCTGGCTTAGCAATATTTTCTGCTTAGCAACTCTACAATTTCAAGCCTACAGTCAGCCAGGAATTGTGCCATTTTGAGATCAAGGCAAGAATTCTAAACACAGGTTGTTTGTTTACAGCTAGCCGGGTAGCATTTTAAAATAACCATACCTGACAGGGCACTTTATTAGCCAATTCATGAAACATCGTTAATCAATACATTCCCGCGTCTCCCCCACTCAAACAAAAAGGTTTCTAAATAAATTCATGCTCCAATTCGAACAGGAACCATGGGGATACAAAGTACGCTTTAGTAAAACTAGAATGGTGTTGGATGAGTGTTGGCACGTATTATTAAAGAGAGTGTTTCTAACCTATTAACCATCCCCCATCAGTCTGTACTTGCCTTATTCTATTAAACCAAGATGGGGGAAAGATAGGAAGAGTTGAAAGAATGAATAAAGAGCTGCACGATCTACTCTTTTTGATTAACTACTACATGTACCCGGTATTAAAGCTGCATCATGCTGTTTGTTTTTTCACCGAACGCTCAAACAATTTAGATTTCTTTTCTCTGAACAACAATTTCGTAAGATAAGACTTAAGGCTATTCATGGTAGAAAAAGTAAGGTTTGCGGCAACACCATGTAAGAAATCTCCTTTGTGAGTAGTGGTGGTTCTGAGAAGAGCCGGTTCCTGGCTCACTTAACAATTTTAAGGAACTTGAAACTTTCAACTCACTAATAATTATCTGTGATGGTTATTATCTAAAAGATTAGAACTTACTTGACAAATCCAACACTGTATCAAGTTTTTAATCTCAGTTTGGCAAGAAATCTTTTGATGCATCTTTAACCGAAAATGTTTCATCAGCTTAAAACACCACCCTCGCACATACAGTGCAAACTGAAAAGGGGGGGGGGGGTTCTGTCGTATCTCTAAGGCAACCTCCTATTCCTTCCACGGACAGAGGAAACCAATTTCTGTCAGGGAATCAATCATGTTTGTTTGTTTGTTTGTTTCCGTGACTATTACCAGCTTATTTGTCCTCTTGGCCTATGGTAGGAGGTAAAGGGGGAGGACAGCATGGACACACTCTCCCCCTCCTCCTTCAGTTAAAATTCCTCAAAGCGCATCTTGACATATTTTAAGTCTTTGATTTATTAACCGCGACCCCACTTAGAAGATGTCTGTTTCAAATAAACAATTTTTGAAACATAAACCAGGAGGGATCTGTTTTCAATTTAATTTACTCTGGACATTCCTTTTACAAAAAAAAATTGCGTAATATCAGCTACCGTAATTGAAGATTTCTGCACTAGATATCATCTTTCTTTCATTTTTGAATGCCTTTGAATCTTGGCTTTGACGCACTTACTTCCAGAAAATAACATGTACTTCAATTTAATATAAACAAATTTATTTTAAAACCTAGGTGTAGGCCTTCTGCTTGTCTCTTGAATACAGAGCTGTTCCAGTTAGAAGTAAATACTTTAAGTGTAGTTCTAGGTTATGTTTATCAGAAATGTGTGTCAATTATTTCAATGTGATCGAGGAATGCAAATTCTAAATGTCATATATTTCAGGTGAGACAACAGTCAACTGGGGTTGTTTTGGGGAAGAAAGACAAATTTTATAATAATGATAATATTAAGTTAAGTTTAATTCTATGATGTTGGAACTAAAACCCATTGTAAAGCACCATATATCTAAACCAATAATCAAAGAGCAGTACAATAGCAAAGTGAAAACCAATCCAAGTACAGTTCAGGTGTACTATATCAACAATATCAATATGAATGTTAACTACAATATGTAAACTACATAATAACAAAATGAAGAAAACAAATTAACAAAAAACAACAAACAAACACTAGCTGAATTTAAATGTAAACTGGGAATTAATGTTTCACAACATCAGCCAGATGTTGTGACACAATTCCATCACCTGTTACCAGACCAAAATGATGTATTGAGGGTTGTTTTGATTAAAATTATGCATACAAAAAACAATAAAAGAACTAGGAAACAGTAACAGTAATGTGGGAGGAAAAATTTCGGGGGTGGGGGGGGGGGGGACTCACGCACTGAAAACCCAATCCACATTCAACGCTCCGGTTTGAGGTGGGATATGAACTGGAGTCCACAGAGGGGGAAGGAAAGAAACCACTGAGCCAATCTGACCCCCATTAACAGTTGTGAATACCTTCTGAATTTGAACTGTACATTTCCAAGAACCGATAACACAAACAGAATGTTGCCAAAAATTGAGTCATTAAAGACATTGTTGCCAAAAGTCGGCATCACACATTTAGAAAAATTTCCTGGAAAATATTTGAAAAGCCTATTCAAACTCGAATTCCTAACCCTGGAAATCACACGGAAAATATAGCTCAAATAAGTGTGAAATAAAATTGGGACGGGTAAGTAGGTTAGTCCCAAGAAGTGTCCTGGGGTTTTCAGCACCCGGGAATTTGAGCTTAAGTTACAGCCGCTTAAATAAGTTGCACAATGCTACCACTGACACAATTACAGCCTTTTTTCTCCACAATAAACCCCTCGACAAAATGTTCCCTTGGGTGGGGTCTCACAATTAGCAAGGAATTAAAACATTTGCAAACTAGACATTTCGATTTGAGGTTATTGAAATAATATAAAAAGATGTTGACAAAAATACTGAAATTCAAAAGCTAATGTCCACAGCTGACCAAGAAAAGAAAAAAATATGTAATAAAAACAAACTAAATCCTTTCATCCGTCTTGCCTAATGGAATAATTAACTAACTTTCAGCCACCTCATCAGGGTCAAAGGTAAAAGTTCCTCCAATTGACCTCCTTAACATTGTAACGCCTGCCTCCTTTTAATCACCCCTACCAAATCAATGTGAGAAGTCCAGGCTAGAACTTTGCCCAAGGAATACTTGTTGAGTTTTACACGCATAGATAAACATCTTCATTGTGTCTTTGTGGGACAAATTTACTCAAGCCAAGTAGGTTTTTCTTTCTCCGAAGGCGGTTTTGTTTGTGTCTTTCTCCGAGAGCGGTTTTGTTTATGTCTCTCTGCCGTCACTTCCCGGGGGAAGAGAAATGTAGTTATGGGAGCTGGACGCTTTTTTCTCTAGTGAGGCTGTGTTTACAAACACGACTGACAAAATTCCATTCAATCAACTTCTTGTGTCGTTTTCTTACAGAAAAACCATGTAATAAATTCATTCTTGGAGGACATTTCAACTAGGAATTGCTTTGATTAAGCTTTTATGCGTGGGAAAACATGCTTCCGAGCAACAGTAATCAAGTTTACTTTTGTTGTTCCCAACCCCACATAAGTTGTTTTTTGGTGGTCTGTCCAGTTTATTTCTTCAGTTGATTTACGAAGAGCCATGCCTGAATGCTCCTCTTCAATTCATTCCTTATTTTTGCTCATCTAGTTGCCCTCCTGTCATGTTCTGTTCTTTTTTTTTTATAACTATTGTGTGCTTTTTGCTTGAATAATTATTATATTTGTTATTTTTATGATTTGTTCGTTGTTTTATGATTAGTTCGTTGTTTAACTTTTGCTGTGCTTTTTGATGTACTTGTATTTGTTGAGGTCAAATAAATAATAATAAATAATAAACAAAAAGCAATTTGGCTAGGCTTATGTATAAAAAAAAAATCTATTTCAATTTGAATTTAACTTTATTGTTCAACATATCGATAGGAAAAGCTTTTAAATAAGACCAAATTTAAAGCCTAATAAAAAATATTAACATGTACAGTATTTCAAAGGGAAGGTACATGTTTGGTTATCACTCTTAAAATTATTGCCAATAAAAACTTTCTTGGTACACTATGTTTTGGTTGTCTTCACTTTCAATGGCCATCCCACAATTTCTGAGAAGTGCTTGATTTTGGAGTGGGAGGTAACACTTGTTTGTGTTTGTCATCTTTATGTCTTGGAGCCTTGGAATCATAACTCAATAATAAACATAACAAAAGAGGAGGCAGAGTACAAATTGAGCACTTTCTTGTTTGGTTTTTCTTTTGCAAAAAGAAGTAAATGGCCTGACACTTCAACATTGTTAGTTCCTCATCTAAAAACATTATACTAAAGCTACAACAAATCTTCCTATTGGCATTTGGCAACAATGTTTTTCAGTAATGATATGTTGATAAAATCTTGAAAAAGTTTGACCAACTGCAAGGAGCAAAAGTATTTGATGTATACAACGAAATACCCCTACCCCAATCAAGTTAGGACCAACCGCAAAAGAGCGAAAGTATTTTATGTATAAATCAAAATACCCCTACCCCAATTAGCCATTTTGATATATGGTGGACATACTATTACTATAACACTATTTGGTTTGGGTAAATTTAACCATCTACACCAAAATCCTACCGTGCACTTATATACATCCACCATATCTCACAAGGCTAATCAAGTAAGGCATCCTCGGTTCTTGTGTACACAACCACCCACTCACTACAAACTCCCAGGGTTTCTTATTATGCATCTTAGAAAGAGAGGCAGAGAGATCTTGAACAATGATGACGGTGTTTCTAAACCCTCAGCGTCCATCTCAAATACTCCCTCCCCTCCCCTGACCTTTAGCAAACACAATGAATAGTCAGAATTTTCCATAAATAACTATTTTTCTCGATCGCCCTACTTTTTAATGAAGAGAACCGAAAATTGAAGCAATAAAATTCTGAACTTGTATTGTTGTTGTGAAGGATCTAAACTTATCTATTTCAGTTACCTTGGGGGATTTTTTTGTTTGCTTTATTAATTTGGAGACCTCTGGTCAGCTGGGAAATGATGTTATATGAAAGAGAACAAGACATTTATTGAAGTAAACGATTGCACAAAGTATAGAGTTAAAGCCACATGGGTCCACTCTCAAAAAGCCAGTAAGCACTAACAAATTTATTGAGCCTAGAAAATACTAAGAAGCAGAAACAGATTTACCATCCAAAATAAAATGACATTAACACTCTAATGACATTGTGACTGGTACCCTGCAATTGTTTTTGCGTAGCAAAATAATTCTAAGCACTGTGTTCTGCTTAACAGTTTCAAGGAAATTTTAATAAGCTATTTTGTAGGGTATTTAATACTCTGCATATTTTTCTGTATCACACTCGGCAATCTGCCTGTCAACCAGCTCCTGCTAAGCAATATTGGTTCGGAAACAAAGCTACTGTTTCCTCATCTTGTGCGCTTTTCCTCATCTTTCACATCTGTAATAGCACAATCAAGCAGTAAGCAAATCACACTCAGCAATTTGCCTGTCAACCAGCCCCTGTTAAGCAACATTGGTCTGTGCTAAGCAAATTTAGGTCTGAAACAGCTCAATGAAATTGAACCCAGGTGGTCAATTGAGCAGAATGTCATGATGGATACAACTCTTATCCATAATTTGCTTCTCTTCGTACAGGTGTATAACTAGGGTCCTGTGAGGTCTGAGATGGTACTTTGTTTGATTAAAACCTCAAATGTCTCACTCTAATTGGGATTGTAGATACATGGTAGGGTTTGTTTGTTTTGGGGCATGTTTGTTTCTTGTTTTATTTATTTATTTTTTTTAGTTTTTAATTTTATTATTAAAGCGTATACATTACTCCTGTGAACATCAGTGGAATACTGCTACTTCAGATCTAGGCCAGCTGTGGTGTTTTCAGAAATAACAATACTCCTCTGCGCTTTTTCATTAAAACAGGTTTTGTTTATTCTGAAAACAACTCCTAACAAATATTTGTGTTAATTAGGTCATCAGCACATCTTGGGTGTTTGAGTTACTCCTGTGTTATCCTTTGGAATGTCTGAGTTAAAACAACGCCAGGAGAAGAAAGTGATGCCGCGTGGTAGTTGGCCTAGTTATGGGGACCTCCTACTGGTTGTAACTGTGAAAAATTAGCTATTGCAGTTGGCTGCAGAGTTTTATCAATACAATAAAATATATATGTATAAACTATTGTTTAAGGTTGTAACTTTGGTACAACTATGCTGTTAATGCGGTAATAGACAGCATCGTAGCTTATTATTGGCATAATGGTTGTAATTCACTCCATATGACTGACTGGCTCTTCTAGAATAATGAACTTAAATAATAGATAGTAAAAATATGCAAACTTCAAAGAAGTTATTCCACTTGATTTGCGGCGGCTTCTATTTTAAGTGTAAAAAATGTAGAAGGAATTGGTAAGTGGGTGAAACAGCGAGGGATAAAATACCCCAAAACTAAAACAATAGTAAAAAGTATATCAAGGACTTCTATAAATTGGACTCGTTTAGCAATGTCCTTGTTGGTTTTCTACACAAAAATAAACTAAGGATGCGTTTTATCTGTTATACCATCCAAATCAATATACAGGATTCGAACTGCCTCTAGCTTCTGGGCAATCTCGGTGGTCTAGTTGGTAAGACACTGCTCTAGAATGGCAAAGGTCATGGGTTTCGAATCCCACTTGAGTAATATGCCTGTGATTTTTTTGTACAGAACTCTACACAACATTTTTAGCACGGACCAAAGAAACCAGCCTGTTTATTTTATCCCACATCTTTCATTTAGAAGAAACTCAGCTCAGTATAAAGTCAAGTACAATACTTCAGCAGCCCTACCATAAATACTGCAAAACTCATGCCTCCACAGATATTAGATCTACTACAAATATCTTGAGGGCTGGACGTAGGAGGCAATTTATAGGCAGTCCGTTCAAGGAGAAAGTTTGTTCACATTTTCAACTACTTTTCTTGATAATTTTATGACACTCTTAAAAAATAACGTGTGTGCTTCAGAAATATTCCTTTCATACGCACTGCAGTTGGTTAAACTTAAATTGCCTATAAAAATTGCCGTGCTTGACGTGCAATCTTCAGGTTACTATGCAGGAGTTCGCTTTCTCCCAACTAAGCATACCCTTGATGTGTCGGTCACTGATCCTTCATGACAAATATCCATTTATATGACCTAAATTGTAAATGGCTGTTTACATTTTGAATTTTACCACCTAGGTCCTCTGCAGTTATTCATGTCCGTTAGTAAATCAGCTGAAAGTACAGTTGACATCTACAGGTGAATATACCTGGACTTTAAAGGCACTGGACATTATTGGTAATTACTCAAAATAATTGTCAGCATAAACAACTTACTTGATAATGAGCATTGGGGAGATGTTGATAGTATAAAATGTTGTGAGAAACGGCTCCCTTTGAGAAACATGGTTTTAGAAAACGAGATAAATAATAAAAGGCTTTAGGCCTGAAGTCTTTTTAAAAAAATGTTTGTGCAACAAGCGTGTATTTTCTTTCATTATTCTCTCGCATCTACAACAACCAATTGAGTCAAAGTTTTCACAGGTCTGTTATTTAATGCATAGAGCTGATACACCAAGTGAGAGTATTGGTCTTTGACAATACCAAAGGTGTCCAGTGTCTTTAACAAGACTCTGGCAAGTAGGAGAAGGTCCTAGAGTAAATGGTCAATAAATCATGGATTCAGAAACCTTCTTTCTTGATGCCATTTATAAGGGTACTCAAACCACTTATTCAAGGCAAATTCATCAATGCATTATTGTGTGATTTACTGCCACTGTCAGCAAAGTAGGTAGTTGGCAGATGTCTGTAGAGTGAAATCATCGCAAAACAATGCATGTATTCAAAGTTAATGCAACAAACAACAGCTGAGCAAGAAATCAAATAACTGAAATATTTCTATAATATGAAAGATTTCTACGGTCATTCAAATTGTGTCATCAGTATCTCAATGAAATTTCCTCAAAATTATTTGTATGTTGGTTCTCCGAGTCTGTCACTCAACTTGATCAGTAAATTCAACACAGGAGGGCCAACCACCACATGCAGTGATTTTATGACCATTTTGGGAAGATTTCAGGCCAATAAAAGAAAGCGTTTTCATAGTTAAGAGAGGCTATTACAACCAATGTTTATTCTTCAAGGTTAAAGGTGCTCTCTACACTTGAACCAGGAATGACCCACAAATCTTGGTTGATGTCTTCCTTAACTACTACAAGAGTCAAGGGATTTTGCGGTAGAACCATGTGTAAATCTGTTGAGTAGGGTTGGTTCTAAAAAGAGCTCAATATTTTGATCGTCTTCAGGAGGATGCTGTGCTCTGCTGCTGGATGCTGATTGAGCAATGCCTTGAATATCAAAGACAGTGGACACTATTGGTAATTGTCAAAGACCAGTCTTCTCACTTGGTGTATCTCAACAAACACATAAAATAACCAACCTGTGAAAATTAGAGCTCAATCGGTCGTCGAAGTTCCGAGATAATAATGAAAGAAAAACACCCTTGTCACATGAAGTTGTGTGCTTTCAGATGCTTGATTTCGAGACCTCAAATTCTAAACTTGAGGTCTCGAAATCAAATTCGTGGGAAATTACTTCTTTCTCGAAAACTACCTCACTTCAGAGGGAGCCGTTTCTTACAACGTTTTATACTATCAACCTCTCCCCATTACTCATTACCAAGTAAGGTTCTATGCTAATGATTATTTTGAGTAATTACCAATAGTTTCCACTGCCTTTAACTGGTAGTTGGACTTGGCACGTGATTCAGTTACGCACCAAAGATTTGTTTTTCTACAGGTATTATTGTACTGTACAGTATTGTATTCTCAGTGAACATGACCACAGTTTAGTGCTTTTAATTATCAATCTTATAAATGGTAATACCCAAGCAACGTCTAGCTTGATCCTTCATAATATCCTCTTGATCGTTTAGCTACCCTGACTGAATGAACTCCCACTGATTTCAATATTTGTCAAAAACTTTATTTTCAAACCATAAATGAACCATTCTCATCATTCAGACTGAAGTCACGACATTAGAAATCTGGCTGTACTTATCCCCTGACAGTAAGAGACGGTGATCGCCCAATGATTATACTCTTGCTGTTTTGACCTTTTCAACTTGACAAAAGCAAGAAACCCCCCTCCCCTTCCCACACCCAGATAACTTGCCAATAACTCGATTGGTTGCGTAATGTCATTTTGTCGGCTTCTATTCTACCAGCACGCCTGCTGATTATTAAATTTGTATAAATGACACCCCCTAATAAAGTGCCTAGGGGTTTCAGTTGAAGTGCATCACCATGGTCTCTGGGGAACTTATAAGTGTTGGGAAGGGGGAAATGACAACAAATGAAAGAAGGAAGAATGACACAAAAACACAGGCTGCATTGACCTATAAGTGCCTGATATACTATTTTTGAAAGTCCGAGTGTTGTAGCAGAGAGAAAGGACCCTAGACACTGTGACCTGAATTCAAAAGTATGTCAATATAAGGTCACCACATCATTGACCAATATTCCTGGGCTTAATGTTTGCAGAATGGCCACAGATGAGTGCTTTATGTTGGTAAAATACCATTATAGTTTAGTCGCTGAATAAAAGACCCTTCAACCCAACATCAACTGAATTAAAGATTCTACTCCTAGCTCCCTGGTCCTTCAACTATCATTCATCAGTGTCTCAGGGGAAAAGTTTCTTTTTTAGCTTTGTAATTTGGAAGAGTAAATGAAGACCTAGTTTAAGAAAGGGTTCAGAGCTGCATTTGCACATCACAGGCGTATCTTTACCTCAGAGTATCAAGAGATAATCATTCTCCTAGATTTAGAAGCAGCGTATATCACATTACAATTAGGTGTTGCAGCGAGACATTCTAGTATCTACTTTTTTATTTTACACACCAAGTTTTTGTCTGATTTAATCTGAGCATAACTGCCTGGGCTATCCATCAGAAAAATGGGGCAGATAAAGTACATCAATGAGTATCAATAAGACAAAGGATTAGTGTATTCAAATGGAGGTTTGCCTGACCTTTGAACCTTATCACAGGAACCTTCTTGAGAGAAAGACTCTGCTAGGGTTGAAACTTGGGGCCACTAACTATTTTTGCATATCCATCCTTGGTTGATAAGCAGTCTGCAGTTAGCTAATTTTATTTACTCAAAAATAGAAAACGTTAATTATCAGTTAATTATTAGCAAAAAATAGTTAATAGCCCCATGTTTCAACCCTAACAGAGTCTTTCTTGAAGGCTAAATGACATCACAACACAACTTATAGCCAGAAAGACTCTGCTTTGGTCCAAACATTAAGCATTTTTTTTGTCTTTTAAACTGTAGGGCCTTTTGGTTGGTTAGCAATTTGCAACACATAATTCTATTATCTCAGTTAATTGCCAAACACAAGGTTTATGTCAGTTCATTGGCAAGTTTTTTTCTCATCTGAGCTTGGTAAATAGAACCTTTGTGAAAACAAACATTTTCACTTTCGTGCAAATGTCGCAATGCATAATTATTTATCGTAATTAAAAAAGTAAACCTTGTAAAGCTTTGAAACTTAACAAAGTTGAAGGCCTTGATTTAAACATCTAAAAATCTGAAGAATAAAAAAAGTAGTTCTGTATACAGGGTGTCAGGTAGGTATGAGGGACTTGGGCTTAGATCAAATTGCTGCTGACAAATCACACATGTTCAAGAGTGACACTGAAAAATGTAGTTTGTTATTACATTTTTGCGCCCCAAAAATGCAGTTCAATAAAGTACATTTGCCTTTTTATAGTTGGATTTCGTTCCTACGATGTTTGGTTTAGTTAATTGTTCATGAAATGAAACTTAACCTAGTGTACCTACTCTCACAAATTGACAAAAGTAAACAGAAAATTCTCCTGAATTTGTCTGGAATGTCTGTACCAAGGAAGGTTAAGAAAATAACTCCCACAGACGAATTCCATTGCAGTAGTTTTCTGAAGAACAAACTGTGAGGAAGATTCAATTTCAAGGAATCCTGAGACTGTTTTTTTTTTTTCCTTTTCTTTTTTCTTCAAGTTTCAAATGAAAGAACTCTAAAGCTGAAATTACAGGAGGACAGAAGGAAACATACAGGAATGCAAGCGATATGAAATGTGCATCCTGTCACTTTTGTTTGCATGTTTGTTTTGTTTCTATTTGTCTATTTTCTTTAAGAGTTGGTTTGGGATGTACCTTTTGGTTATGTAAGGGAAAGGGTGAAATGGCAAAGTTTAAAAAGAAATGTTTATCGTTTTAGAAAGTATGTTCGTCCCAAGAATCTTCAATTTCACGATTGGCTGTCTCTCTGTTACATAAATTTGAAATCTGGTAATGAATTGAACTAACAAACAACTCAAGAAGGAGGAAACCCTTTTCCATCTTAAAGACTTCATTGATTTAAACAGCAGAGTAAAGGGAACTGGAATCTCATGAATTATAAATCAACCCTAATTCTGTTTTGCAAGTAGAGACAGATGTTACTCAAGGCCATGTCCCAACAAACATTCCCAAGAAACTAGGACACTCTCCAAGCCACACACCTGGCTGAGTCAAACATGATGTCATCATGAGGGAAGGGGGGTGTCAGAGGAGGAGTGGGGAGGACGAACTGATGCCTTCTCACCTATCTAGTGACGGTGCATGCATCTCCTGCGATTTCAAACTGTTGATGCTAACCGTAATATGCAATATGCATCACTCTACAAAATGGACTTTAAAGTGCTCGACAAGGTCGGCGAGGAAGGAACAACAATTTTCACAATTCATAGTCCGGCTTTTTTAGACATGTGACGTGAAGATCAATATTTTCAGTATAAGAGTTATTACTAGAATTGTATGCATCCGCACAGTCGATGATTTCCCTTCAAGATCGAATAGAAATCGGACCCCCACACATAAAAGATTTGTACTTTTTTTTTTGTCTTAAATAAATTATCCCTGTTTTGTTCTACTTAAGTTAGGCAGTGGCGTCCTGTTTTTAAATGAAATGCAAATCATTGGATTTCTTTCCATATTGATGGGTGTTACAGCTTTTGGTTTCTAGACACGTATTTCTCGGCACCCCTCTGAGTATTCAAGCACATGAATGGCGTTAGATTTCACAAAGTCTCTCCACACCCTGGGGTTTAACTTCCTCATAAAAGAAATTTCCATAGTTGAGAGGACTTGGCAAACAAACATTGAATAGAGCAACCTTGCATCCTGGCTTATGGCTAGCAATCCAAAGTGCTACAAAGCCATAAAGAACATGCATCAAAACATATTACAACTTACAAGCCATGTCTGAATTGATGGCTATGGCTGTGACCGTTTCTAAGGGTGTTGCTATGGGTAGCATAGGCTTACTCACATGACAATCAAGCCACAGCAACTAATTTGGACACAGCCACATTTTCAAAAACCTTTTAAAATTAAGCTGTCACCACCGCTACATTTGTCTGTATTCCATGAACACCTTTTATGATGACTGAAATAACATAAACCCCCAGCTCTTGCAAATGATATCGCAGGGGGAGTAGGGGAGGGGTTAGGGGAGGGGGAGGGAACTTTTGTTCAAACATGTATGCAATTGCAACCCCTAACATGAGATATGATCTGTCATCAGGAAATTTACACCTAAATTCAGAAAAGAACACCTCATCCCCCTTTATCTATTTAAGAATTTTTAGTAGGCAAAAAAACTCTCTCAAATTTTGAGAGATATTATTGGTGATATACAATTTATTAACAATGTCAAGTTAGCCCCACCAAAAAAGGCTCCCTTATACTGTATAAATATGGCAAGAGATCTGTCCATTGTTGATAAACAAATCGCACTGGTTGGAATGGACGGGTGAAGGTTAGCAAAACATTCAATCATGCTAACAGATGTTCTGACAAAATTCAAAAGTTTTGGCAATTTTCAATTAAATAAAATACCTCCCAAGATTGGTTGCTTTGTTTCTGACCCATTTAGTTAAGTGACGTTGTTACAAACTGTGGCCATCTGCTTTTTTTTTTTTTGCATTTCTGGCTGTCTATAGTTTTCCCAACCTCGGTCAGCAAAAACTCAGGCTGTGACGTTGCGATAGAAAGGTCTATTTGAACATTTACGCCCTCGTCCCATCCGCTCTTCTATTGATTATTCACTTGACTTACTTCTTAAGAATTTCTAATAACAGCATAGTGCGTCATCAAGAAAAATCATCAGCAATTTTAGAACAAACTTCAATTTCGTACACACAGAAGCAGTACTTCAATCTCTGTAGTTCTACGAAAAAAAATGTCCGACCAAAAATACCCATGTCCTGAAGCCTGGCAGGGAAACTGGATGCAAGAAATCGAAATCCAGGAATCTGGAATCCGAGTTAAAAGCCACTACACCATTGAATCATGCCACATCAATCCCTTTAGAAGGACGCTGATCACTAAACAGTGAAAATTAAAAACCTTGAGATCATGCGGAACTTTATCTCCCACATCCTACCCCTAAATCAAATAATCTTTCCAATCCAAAAAGTCCACCTGCCCCCAAACAACCAAGGGGGAAAAACGATGTCTATAAATCTACTGGATGGAATTGGTTGGCCATTTAATCATTGAGAGATGCATATTGATGCATATGGAAGCATAATATGGTGAAGATGTATTTCATTTAGGTAAGACTGACTAGTGACAACAGTCACGTATTGTACACTTAAAACTTAATTGTACTTGTCAGTCAATTGAAGAGTGGTCATCCCCTACAATGTCCGTTAACATTGTCTGTAATAATATTAAATGTATCACTATGAAAACACACAGACCAAGTGGATTCTCAACCCCTCTTCTTAGACAAACATTTGCAGTACGCGATGTATTTAATTGGTTAAGTTATTAGTAAAACAAGAGACATATGAGCGAGGAATCCACTGACATGAAGAATGTCATGCATGATGATGCGTAATTATTATCTCCGTCAATCATCAGAAGTTAAATCAATATAAAATCTGTGAGTGAAGATCAAATACAACAACCTGCTGCTTTACTGGTGATCAATCAATTATCTTGAGACATGAGAGTATTACAGGTTTTTGAATGTAGTTCTCATATTTCTACTTCAGTATAGGCAGGTGCATCAGCTGCAAGAGGTTTAAGGGCGAGGGGGAATCGATATTGATATTGTACACCAGCTTCCTTGTGGAGTGTGACTGTTCTAAGCTGCTAGAGGGTGAAGAAAGGGAGGAGGAGACTCAGGGTGGTTGGGGGGGATCAGCTTTGCTTTAAACTGTACACGCTTGCTGTACATGTATGTGCTTGTCAAAGCATAGAGCAAGGATTGAGGTAGGTAACATGGTGTATCAAGGGCAGTGTAGGGGCTGTGATGTCCTGGGTGTTCTTTAATGCATGTAAAAGAACCAAGTACACTTATCACTAAGAAGTGTTTGACCCTGTGTTACTGGAGAGTCGCCATTACTGATGACAAACAATGTGCGCACTGTGCAGGACTCTCAGCCAATGCGCGCACGTTTCATCAGTGATGGCAGCCAATGCAAGAGGTCTGTAACTTGCTGCAGACTATGTCACATGATCCTAACAAAGTCTTCCAAGGTGCTACATAAATGGATCTCATAATTCAAACACAGCCTACCTGTCATTAAATAATGCGGGCTTTGAGATGCTGGCCGGGTGTGATAATGCAAGAAATGTGTATAATTACTATATTCAAGTATGTGACTGCCTTCGAGGCTAGAGTTATTTGACCCTTTCAGATCTTTCGCACACATGATGTCATAAGCCTCATCATCGTTAAAAAAGTATCATGAAACATGTGCAGGACATTTTCAGCCAAAGTAAGTGGAAACTTTTCCGGGCGGAACATTAACCAAAGCGTATCCTCTACCATCAAGGAATGTCCTGATGAGTCTTAAGGAAATCAGACCACTTTGGTTTACGGGGGCTGGGGAAAGTCTTGAAAGCCAACCTCTAACTGCTACAGTCCGCTGTCAATGATCGCCAAATTGCACCAAGGCACGTTCACTCTCATCTTTGGATGGGTTCCGGATGGATATACAGACTTAATCAATCTCATGAATTAAACCATGTGTAGCAAAACAAGATCGAACTCCCTTAGTCATTCAAAAGATATGGCAATTTGCAAATGCCCTTCGTCAGAGAGTGGTAGAGCACTTCATAGTTTGGTCAAGTTGTACGGTCCCCAATCACGCCCCACTCATTCACATTCATCCGTGGTCCATTATCAAACAAACAGTCAATTACTATTCAACGATTCCTTCAAAACAAAAATGTTACGTACTTGAGACTGGCTGGTCGCTGACCGTAATGCAGAACTGCCAACATTTGCATCTTGCAGTTCAGGAGATTTTGTACAACAATCAAGGAGATATTTAGTAATACATTCAACAGCATAGGGAAGAAGTTTCCATACTCAGAGACGTTTCCTAATTTCTTCATCAAAACATACTATCTTCCTTCAGGCCTACATGATAACTATACTCCATTTTCAATGTATGAATACATCAAAATCTTGCAAACACCTAGGGGAAGAATTTGAAGAGAGAAAAAACCTTCCAGTTGGTGGAAAGTTACTCACTCATCAGTCAACTTTGTCCATGGAAAATTCTAAATAATGGAAGAATGGGTCAAATCACTAAGGAAGGATTTGCCACAGTTCACACTCTCCCGACAGATGCACAACTTCAGGGCGCAAGTTACCACAGAATTCCAAGTTGACGTACCTCAAAGTTATAAACTTTACAAAGTGCTTTAAAGTGATAAGCAGGGCCTTGAAATTATGCGCTCCTGCCAACAAGTTGACAATCTTACCTTTTTCAAGTTCCACAGGAAAGACATCCATTCGTTCCACTCTCTTCTCCAGTTCATATTCTGCCGATGCAGCAATAGGATCAATGTCCTCATTCTTGCGATCGTATTCATGCACTGCCCACGTCGCATACACCTTAAGACAAAACAGAAATAGAGTGGAATTTAATTCACAAATGAAGTAAAGAAGAAACAGATGTGAAACAACCAAACATGTATGGTACATAATGTGTTGCTTCCTAAAGACTGAATGAGCTCATGGCCATCCAAATCACAGAAATGATTTGTACAAAAGTAAAAAAATACTGGAAAATGTTCAACAATTTTTTTGTTCACTTAAATGTATTTTCTATATCCTTTATTGAAACAAGCACAAATTGTAGTCTAAGACCACAATTTTTAAGAAGGGCTGAACCTAACAAGACAGTCAAACCAAAGAAAAGAAGTTCATGAAAAACTGTTCCCACTTCAAATCTTAAGTTGCAAGGAGTTCAATAAGATACCCAACATCAGAAAAACATCCAGACAAAACCAAAGTCTGCTCTATTAAGTGGTAAAGATGTTTGATTTTGCTGACATTTTTAAAAATCTGTGGAAAGTCTAGGTGCACCGCTCAGTCAACGCATCTCAAGAAAACAGTCCAGATTTACAGTCCTTGGCAAAGAAGCGGTGCTATCGGACATTTGCATCTCCCAATCTGATGATGAGATTACAATATCATCATCTCTCTGATTCACTAAACTCTACAACTGATAAGCTTCTAGGAGATTAAATGCTCCATTTATCGGTCGATTGCACCATGCTACTGTACAGCTCTGTTCCATCATTCCCTTATTGATAAGTTCCACTTCTGTACTTCGCCTTTAATAGGGACTTTTCGTTTTCGACGACGGATGGTTCTGCGACGGTTGTTCAGCTAAACGTTGTCGTTTTCAGCACAACAAAGATTCATCCGAAGTACTGTCGTAGAAATTGAGGGACGACCGTCCTCAAAGCCGACGCATGCGCAGATGACGCCAAATGTCATCTTTACCGTCGCAGAACCATCCGTCGTCGAAAACGAAAAGTCCCTAATATGTGCTTGACAATTTAGTTACCTTAAAGGGGCAGTACAACTTTGACTTTTTGACAAGAGCATTCTAATCCTCTAAAAATTAACTTCCATACAAAAAATACATTTCATTACAAGGCCTGATTTTTGAAAAAAGGGTAAAAAAGAGACAAAATCCTCAAGAAAAGTTGTCAGACTTTGAACGAATTTTAAACATTTCATTTCAGATTCCTGACAGTTTTATACAGAGATTGATTTGTGTGACCTGCCCCGTTTTATTTTTAAACAAGGAAATGTGTTTGTGCAGACTTTTAGAGCAATGATTGCCCCCCCCCCCCCCCCCCCCCCACTGGAGCAATCGAACAGAAGCTTGCGGGAGTATATATCACAAACAAACTGTGTATTTATCAGCTGCTGTGTCATAGCATATACTTTGCACTTGACCACACAAAGTAATTAATACTGATAAAGAACAACAACACAAATATCGGCCATAATCGCACAAAATGAGGCGAACCTCCAATACAATGTGGAATGCAATAACATATAGAATCAATATCATATCAGCAACCAATCGTAAGGTCCATATCAACGTGTAAGTCTAAAAATATTATTTTTTGTATTGAATAATAATCAACTTTTTGATGCATTTGTTTTTATAAAAACACCATAAGGATTGATCATCACTTACGGTCATTGCTAAGAAGAAAGAGATTCTTTTTGGATGTGCTCCAAAGTTTGACCCAAATCCCTTATTTGATTCAAGTTTGGTAATTACCAAAGAAGAAAAATATTTAAATTTGAAACTGTTAGCGAAGCTAGTACTAATGCAAATATCCCTGCCAAATAATTCTCTCTGTGTTTACGTTTTATAAAAGTGTCTTATTGACATTGCCAGGTCAGGCTAATTGTAAGAATAAAAGAGGGTTTGCCCTTAACATTTTTAGTGCCTGGTTAGCAGGGCCAGTTAGCTTGTCATTTCACTGGTCCACCAGCTTTGTTTTCTTCAAAGAAAACAAGGATCAACACTGAACTAGCCGGACGGACCACTTGCAGAGAATTCTGAATGGTGTATTAATTGCCATTTGGTCAGCAGACCACTGTTAAGGGAAAATGCTGTAAAAAATATATATATAAATACAACAATACGCGCCTTTCCCAGATTGGTTTTTAGAAATCCTGTTTTAAAAATCCTACGATGTACTCTCCCTTGAAACACAGATTAAACTTCACCCAAAAGCAAATTCCAGAAGATGTTGTCGATAGAAATCTCGCTGTTTTTCTCCCAACTGATTACATCATCTATTAAAATGTTATTGAAATTCAAGCGTAATTTCTTTTCTTTCTTTAGCAGGCACTCCAGGTCCCTCTTATCTTTAACACAGCCAGTAATCAAAAGACCATAATGCACCCTTCGTTTCACACTCTTGGTCTCCCGACTGCAGACAGCATGTTAATGTTCGGGAATTAGCTGAAATGATCTAGCGTGAAGGGTTGGCTGTCTAGTCGAGACTACGGCCAACGGACGGGATGACGAGCGAAATATCTCTGATTTAGTTATCACTTTGTGAAGTCGTCCTGAAATCCTATTCATGCATTCTTATGGGAACTAATACAAGTTACTCAAGGAGAGTGATTTTCTATTCACGTGATGCTAAGTGTTGACATGTTTTGCTTAGCAGACTGTACAGTATGTAAAAGGTTCCCATGCAACTAATTTTGTCTTGGAAACTATCAAGTAATAACTGGCATAAAATTAATAACTTGGCTTGGATTTTGGAAGTAGAGTGCTGGTGTACTCTGCTTTTCTCAAGAATAAGGGACTGCTGATGATATACCAAAGCTAAGGGCTGAAGGGATGAATATCGAAAGTCCAGCATTCTCCTCAAGACAAGCAGAGTATAACTGTTGGAAATGTCGAGACCAAAACAGGTCTTTTCAGAGCCATCATTCCTCAAAAAAAGACATGGTTGCCGTACCTGCAAATTTACTGGCACTAGTTTCTTTCTATATGAATTGTGAAATTTCTTTCATCAGGCTTGAATGTCTCCTAACTGTGTATACAAAAAACTTCTTCAAAAGCAAGCGTCTTGAAAGCTGCAGATCAAAAAAGTACATCCCCTAAAAAAACATCAAAAAAATTGTCAAAATTTCAAATAACAAATTTACTCTGTAGAAAAAAAAATTCCACTACACCCTGGTCTTAACGTTAGCACAATAGTGTGACTCGGCATGCATGTCCCGGTTTGTTTTTAGTACAACTTGTAATAATTTGAAATGTTCTACACACGGTCGGGAATGTCACAGATGGTTGGAACATTCCGGAAGAGGATTCCCAACATAGGTTTCACCTGTGAATTGATTACAGTAATGTGGTAGCAGACATTTTCAAGTAATCATCAAGGCACCACACAATTCCTGTAGAGCTGCGGCACAATTTTTGTAGAGCTGGGTCCAATTTCATGGCTCTGCTTACCACTGAAATCTGCCCTTACGATCACCATTTTGCGCGTACTGTGCAAGTGCTGAATTCCTGCTCTAGCTGTGTAAAGGAAGGATACGGCGGAGTGCACACACACATAAGCCAAAAAATCCCTGCTAACCCATGAAATACGCTTGGCGTAATTGCCAGCTTTGGCAAGTGCCGATTCTTTGCCGGCGGAAAGCGGAGCCATGAATTTGCAAGAAGATTACAATTTCTAGCAGGGATACCATGAAAACTTGCTAGTTTCTGCAAAGAGATTTTTGTCTTTTTATGTGCTTGCTAGATTTGCGTTTGCTCAAACTTCACATGGGTAAATAATAGATCTTACAGAAGCTCCTGTATCCAAGGCAACCACACAATGCAGATGCTGTGTTTAGGGATACAAGGCATTGCATTGGACTGTAGAAATCTCAAGGTCAATTTCATCTGGAATACTTCCTCAGTGGTGAATACTTCCTCTAGCTTCATCTGGAGTTTCACATTCTTGAATTTCAACGCACCCCATGCAGAGGATAAATAATTCAATTTCCTCTGTTTTAATGTGAGGCACGATATTTGTGCTCCTTGATGGTAAAGACCAGTCCCCAGTTTCATGGAGCTGCTCAAGCACAAACCCATGTGATGTTCAGCTTAGCAAAAACAAGCAGAATACCATGCAAAGATTGTCCATGTGACATTGTATTTTAGCTGGTAACATTATTCCGGTAAGCATAATTATGTTGTGCTTAGCAACTTCTTTGTGCCTAAGAAGCTCTATGAAATTGGGCCAAACTGAGACCAATTTCATAGAGCCAATTAAGTACAATAATTAGCGAAACAATTCTGCCTACAGGAAAATGCATAACAGCCCAAAAATGACATGTAATGTGGTGTACTGTTTGTGACTTATTAACAGAAATTTGCTTAGCAATATCTTCATATCTTCTGCTTAAATCATAAAATTGCTTAGCATTATTTGGTGCTGGTATATCGATGCTGTGAATTGTCCCTTCCTTTGCTTTCCAAAAATCATGAAGATGCTGGGCAGAAAATGTTGCTTCAACAAAAACCCTTCTCTTAGTGGAAATTAGCCACCCACACGGTCCCTTATTGGGCTCAGCAAGGAGATAAATTGACTGCGGAGGGGCGCCGAACACATGGACATGCCAACATCATTCTTCATGTCTTATATATGAATGAAACACCTCTCAAATTCCACTCAATATACATGGCAGAATTAGAGTGAGAGACCTTTTCAAGTTCTACTATCCAACATTAATACAAACGCCGAGAGAAATTAGAAGTTTCACCTAATCAATCTTGTGTCAAGGGAGACATGGTGGATGCCCTATATTCCTCTTCACCCCTGTGTGTTGTCAAGCATAAAGGTATCAGCAGATGGTAATGTTATATCCCTTAGGGGAGGTACAACATGAACAGATAATAAGCAAAGCTAACTATTTACCTTCAAGGAGAATGCGATAAGTGTTTCATATTAATGTGACCGTCTGTTTTTGCTATGCGCAAAGTGTAAGCCAATATGTGGATAATTTATGCGGATTATGCGAAGAGTGATCATGTTTATCATCCAGACAGTATATGATTTGTCAAGAGGTCATTTGCATAAAAAAGGGCCCCTTCAGAAAAACAAGCTATTTTTATATCTTTTAAACTGCTTAACTGCTAGGGTTTCCACAACTTTTCTGGGCCCCCTGTGGGATTCATTACCAGAGTTTCCAGAATAACTTTTCAAAAAAACAAAAAGTTTATCACATTGAAACCAAAGGCATCCATCAAGCAGAGAGATTTAACCACAACACTGAACGAAGAGATCATGATGACCTTACATGCTCAATCAACACATTCTGAACTTTTATTTTCTTTACACCATGTCCTTAAAAGCCAATGGAGTGTTGAAAGCTACAGAGCATAGCTCCTTGTCCTTTAAACACCTCCAGAGTGGTGTGACCATCCATGGATATAATTATAGCCAGAAACAGAAGCAAAATCACTAACATGGAACCAACAATCCATTCGTCATCATCCTGCAACCCACATAAGTTATAACACCTCTTGTTTAAAGGCACTGGACATGTTTGGTAATTACTCGAAATAATTGTAAGCACATAAACTTACTTTGTAACAGGCAACGGAGAGCTGTTGATAGTATAAAACATTGTGAGAAACGGTTCCCTCTGAAGTAACATAGTTTTTTAGAAAGAGGTAACTTCTCACTCAAATATTAAAAGACTTCAGGCCTGAAGCTTTTGTAGGCATCTGAAAGCACACAAATTTGTGCAACAAGGGAAGAGTTTTTCTTTCTTATTCTCTTGCAACTTTCATTATTTTCTTGCAACTTTGATGTCGAATTGAGTCAAAAAAGTTTGCAGATTTACTAGTTTATGCATATGCTGGGCTACACCAAGTGAGAAGGCTGGTCTTTGACTATTACCAAAGGTGTCCAGTGCCTTAACCATCATATGATTATCAATAGCTAAAAGATACAGAGAGACTCAATCCACACACTGTATTAGTATCAATTTCAAGTTCCTTTGAGTGGAGATAGCCAGCGAAGCGCCAGAAACAAACCGGAGCAGAGCGCCAGAAACAACGCCACAACCAGACGTCTACTCTCACAAGGTCTCATGCATTCTGAGCAGACAAGTAATTGTAACACATTCAAGAAAACCCTTTTGACAGGACCGTGTTTATCTTGCATCCGAATCGTTTCTGTTAATACTTGGCTGTACTCTTTTATATCCGAGTGTACCATTAACCAGTATGATTCGTGGATGAGTTTATTGACATGCCTTTCCCCTTATGGAGTAGAAATTTACAAGCTACTGTCCAACACTATGACAGAAGTACTTTGTCAAAATCACAGGAAAGGGTACAGAGCCTTTCATCTTCACCATTATTATGATGAATATATTTTGCTGAAAGATTTCTAAACCACCCATAGTTTACAACAAACAGAACTCTCCAAATGTTCCTAAACATCTTCAAAACAGTACTAACAAAAATATGAAGAATGTGTGCATAATAACTAGGTCTGCTCCTGCAAACACGTTATGTCATTTTGTAATTTCTCTTCTTGAATTTTGGCAATAACTAAACAGAACAAGACAGGAAATCCAAGAATTCATCTTGAGTTAGAAACAGTTCCCCTGTGAATTTTGAAGCCACCCTTTCAGCACATCTATTTTCAAGCTAGCCGCCTAGCTGACATGAGCAGGTATGTGTGTTGTAAAATGAAAGTCAATATTTATCTGGCAGTTCTTGCTCAAGCATCCATCACAATTCTTAAGAAAGCAACATAATCACTAGATGATCTTAAACAAACCCTTGATTCATAAATAAGATTTTGCATTTTGTTTTGAAAACAAAATGTTTTATATTTAGCCAACCCAAAGTGACACCTCTGTATAAAAATAAACGTATGTAACAAAATAAATAAATACTTCATCTTGGGATGATGGGTTAAGAGGTATGGTGACAGGTTAAGATGAAGAAGCTGATAACAACAGTGACTAAATAAATCTGTCTTGAGTTGTGGTGTATCTGACACTTTCTCATTTCATAAGAGTACATGTTTGGCTTCAGGGTAAGGGGCAGGGGGAGGAAGAAGGGGCGGGGGATCGAGAAAGGAGGGTGGAGGTCTTTTATTGGTACCTAGCTTTGATATGGTAGCAAAGAAGACTGGGATGCTCCACAAGGAAATTTATGTACAAAGTCTATGGGAAACCATTAAGGCACAAGGATGCATTTTTGAGAATGTGAGCCCCTTGGTTGTGGA
Source organism: Asterias rubens (assembly GCF_902459465.1). NCBI lineage: Eukaryota > Metazoa > Echinodermata > Asteroidea > Forcipulatida > Asteriidae > Asterias > Asterias rubens. The sequence continues at coordinate 21,286,623 of NC_047067.1, read as the reverse complement.
GAAAGTAACACTTACGGGTCAGTTCTTCATTTAGTCCTAATGCACTTTTTGCATTTCTCCATTTAAATCATCGAAACCAAAATGAAGCTCGAGGTTAAATAGTCTGACCTCTTTCTTTCAACATTTGGAATGAGTATTCATTACTGTTAATGCATACAGGGAGCTAGACTGAGATGGCCACAACATGATAAGGGTTTAAAGGCAGGCTAATACGCACGAGTATCCGGCTAGGATGAAATTAAAACGGCTTTCCTAAAAAAAGAACCTTAGGTAAAAGATAAACTGACAAACTTTGGCTGCGTGCAAGCCATTGGCTAGAGCAGCTGAGGCAGTCTGGGCTCTAATCATGTAAGAAGGAATCTTTCTTTTGATTTGTTCCGCGCCAAAGTTGATAAAAATCACAAAGAGTATTGCAATGTCACTGATTGTATCATATGGAACAAAACCAACAGCTATTTTATGAAACTACAATTTTTGGACCTTGCAGTATACTAGGCCTGAAATTCTGCTGCCTAGAACCTGTATTTAGTTTACTAATGTTTGTATCATGAATACATGTTGTGTGAACTGGTTTGTTGATATTATTCCTGACAAAAAGTAGGATATGCCATACTTTTAGCTGAGCAGAAACCAGGCAAAAGAAGGTGAAAGACACTACATTTCTTAGCGATAACCTACATTTATATCTGCTTAGCAAATATAACCTGCTTAGCAAATGTTTAAGCCTGACAGCTTCATAAAAGCTGAACCCTGCTTGTGAAACAAAAACTCTAATCTCAAGCAATTATTTGGAACTAGACTAATGATGTACGCTTTTACATTTTGGTTTCTTCTGTAAAGTGAGATGAATGGGAGAACATCTTGTGTTATATTGGCCGACTCCAGACATGACAAACAACAATTAAGGCTCACGTCCAATCCGTCTTGCACCTTAATCAATCAAGGTTTAAACATGAAACATAATTGGTTTACAAGCAAGGGACAAGGATTCTAGGGAAAAAACACATCCATGTCTGATCATAGAACTGACTAGCAGTGAAGTGAAATCACTTCAAAATAATAATCTTGCAACTGTGGACTTTACAAGACATGTTTGGCAATCAACTGGAGTGGATATCACTCTCTTCCAGCAGAAACTTAAACCACACTTGTTCATGCTTGCTTTCCAACATCTTGACAATTGTTTTCCCCCTCTTTTAAAACTATTACCATCTTGTTTGATGAAATAAACAGACTGGTTGTACAGTGTTTCTTAAAATTACAAACCACGACAATGGGAAAACCAATTGACAAGTTTGAAGACGTTTTGCCGAGCTGCCGTGTCCGAGGTTCAATCATGGTTTGCAAAGCAGCAGGGGTAGCTTTCTGTCTTTTCGGCATCAGATGGCTTTTTGTGCGGGGGCCAGTGAATGTTTTTCACATTCATGTCCGTCACTCCCAAACTAACTGTGCAGTGTTGACATCTGAGTGTGATTACTTTTAGTTGACTGCTCTAGGGGAAAATAACCTCTCTGTAGTGGACTGTAGAGGGCGCACTATTTTATGCATCCTCACTATTGAGATGAACATTCCAAACCAGTTATATGATAACAATATACATCCTACACATCCACTAGTTTTAAACAATCTACACAAAAATAAATTCAAAAGAGAAAATAGAATTAGCTGGTGCAAACTGCTTCACAAACATAAGGAGGTATGGTAGCCATGCAAAAAATAGTTATTGGCCTCATGTTTCGACCTTGGCAGAGTCTTTCTGGAAGGACCTATGATCTTATAAAACCAGTAAAACCTATTGGGCTCTATTCACTTTCCTAATTTCAAAGTTGATTACACACTAATTATTCATTTCAAATGTGTCAATATGCAGGTATGTCTTTCAATGTAAACAATCTTTTAAAACCTTTTAGTATGCTGATGAGGTGGGCAACAATGATCTCCCTAAACCAAGAATAATCACATTTATGAAAATAAATGCAGTTTTGAATTGTCAATTGCATTCTTAAATCCAGTCACAAGGCTACTATCGCTACCAACGCAAAGAAAAAGAGGACTTTCACAGGACACGCATGTGCGGGCTCTGTGATGTGGCCACTGGAGGGCGCTGTTGGCAAAACTCAAAGTGATTTCACTTGCGGTCTAGGAAATTTGCAAATGTAGTAATTCGCTCTACAGGTAATGTATGAGTAGGTAGAGATTACAGTTATTAATTGTCATTTGCAATCTTATACCCACTCGCAATAAAATTAATTAAGTTTTGAATCAAACCATCTTGTCCATCAATGATTGTTGAAAATGCCCAAAGAGAGAAACAGAGAAAGATGCTGACAAAAACAAGTATTATAATTACAGTGTTTTTCAACATCATCACAACAAATAACTGCCACAAAGAAATTAAGCTCTCAAAAGGGCGTAATTTGCCAGAACAGTTAGGCTTTTCCTAAATTTAATGCATGAATTCTCATTTTCTCGCTCAATTATGTTGACATTATACATGAATCAAAAACTAGGATACCCAACTAAATAACTAGGCGACTAACAGACAACCAGACTACCCCTCTGGCTAACACTATGGATCAGTACAACCCTGAAGGAACAGACTAAACGATCCCTCCTTTCAAGTGCAGTATTTGGGAGTCAAACAGAATTAATATTCTGCGTCAGTCAAGACTTTCCAAAAATCACGTACATATGACCACAGGCCCTCACTGAACCCATGGCTTACGGGTATACAACGCTCCAAACTTTTCATTATAAATTCAACCACCAAAATGAATTTCACTTTGCAGGCCATGCCCTGGCATCAGAGAGACTTATTTCAGGCTCCTCCTTTTGGCAATTAGTTTTAAGAAAATGGGAACAGGGTGATTTCTGTCTCAAATACTGAAACTAAACTAGAAAAAACAACACTTTGATGAAAAGAAACATATGTTTGTAAATTTTAAGGGTTTTGGGTTACGTTGCAAATGAACACTACAATTGTACTCTTATACCGGTTTGATAAAAATCACACTGAGAGTCATATAAGATTTGGAAGAGTGTAGGACTGGAGGCTTTGAGTAGTGGCGCTAATTGGTACACCATGTCTTAATCTGCTCTTGAAAGAAGTGTTGGCTCAGATGTTTGGTTTTTCTCAACCCCTGGCTAATGCGCTTTAACTGTTGGAGATTGGAAATAAAATGCATGTCTGAGTGAATTATCCAGGAACTTGCCTGGACCCGAGTGAGGCAAATTATCCATCAGTAGGCAATACTATGTAAGGTTGGTGACCTTTTGGTGGTATTAACAATTTCATGCCAGAATAATAGTGTAAAGATTATCTGATGGGAAGATGATGGTAGTCAAGATTAAACAGAATATTGTTACCTCAAGAAGTACATTGTATGAGGCCATAGAAGTGAGTTTTTGTTTTATTTTTATAATTTTATAATTTTATATTTATCCATTTATTTCATTGTCATTGCTTATTTTGTTTGTATTTGCTACTGTTTTGTTGTTGCTTTTTAAAGTTTGTTTATTGACCAGTTGAACTATTGATTGATAGCTGTATTGATTGATTTGTTGATCGATTGATTATTCGTTTGACTGTTAATTTTGTTTGGGGGGGGGGGAGGCGGAGATAACTTTTTTGGGGAGCTTGAAGACTTCTCTTCATACATGATTCACATTGCATTTTCCCTTTTTTTGTTTTAGGGGGTGGGGGATGGGGGAGGGGGAGGTCATAGAAACACTGCTTGACATGTTTGAATAATTATTTCTATTTTCCCCAAAGGCACCCTAATCAATTTTCTATGATACCCCTGTCCCAGAGCAGCATTGCATTAAAATTAACAACCATACAAGTTGCCCCCTCTGCAGTGGTAAATAATCAACTAGATATTAGCGCTATGTCTTCCCTTCAACACTTCCACTCATTGTAGCACTTCCTGAGCCAATTAAAGATTCACATTCTAATTGAAAATGAAATCCATGTCTGAGTGACTTAGTCAGGAACTGCTCCGACCGGGGCGGAGAAAAATGATTAATCAGTGGACATTTGTCTTGAGGTCGGTGACCCTGGCAGCGTTAAGAAATTCATGCGAACAGTGTGAAGATTATCAGATAGAGAGAGGGGAAATGGAAGGCAAGATCGGCCATTCAAGACGGGTGATAATTCACTGGTCTGTGCTTTAATTGATGGTTGGTTAGGATTGTAATTAATTCCACTTGATGTCTTCTTCTTGAGAGGTAAAAACTAAAGATGAGCAAATTTGTCTTCCTCGTTAAAAGAGGGTAACCAAGTTGCAGCTGAGATTGTCACCTGATCATTCCAACATGCCCCCCTCCCGATACCAATCCCCCGAAAGAAACAATGCTTAACAAAAGTTCTGGTATTTATGATTCATTTTGATCATGACTTCAATACTTTGAATTAATAGGATTTAAATATATAGAGGAGTTTAAGAAAAAAAATTTTTTTTTGTTTTAATTGTTTTTATTCCCCATCGTATTTCACTTCATCCATAAAGATTATGCATGTATCAAGAAACCGATTTCAACGCAATCGCTTTGTATCGCACATCATCAAGTTCAATGTTTGGCAACAAATTTGTCGTCAAGCCCTACCACGTTCTGACTCAGGCCGAAACAAACACTAATACCTCTAATGACCATCACATGACACCCCTCAAGTGAGCGCAAAATGTCCTCTTAAGCGGGCATTAGCTTCCTGCCATCTCCGAGAAGGTTCTCTCAGTTGGATAATTGTAACCAGATTACTATCTCAAGTCTGTGGGAAATTACTCCGACTTGAAAGCATGGTGTGAGCCTAAGTGAATTAAAACAGTAAGAGCATTACGTCAACATGGTACATTCACACCGGGTGTATTCATGGGCTGTTTTTGTCTTTAGTGGGGGGACTGGGGGAGGGTGGGGTGTTACTTAGGTCATGGGCTGTTTTTCTCTTTAGTTGGGGGGGGGACGACGGGGGGGTGGGGGGACGACAGGGGGATGGGGGGAGACGACGGGGGGGAGGGTGGGGTGTTACTTAGGGGTTACTTGTGTTTAAAGATCTTGTCAGATGGGGGGACTGCGACAAAGAATTTTGGAGGCAACCGTCTAAAATGCAGTCAAAAATGAACACATTTTCCAGAACAAGGGACACCATTTTCAAACTCTTCTGCGACAAAAACACACATAAGCTTTGCATTTGTGCAGGTCTGGAATTTCACGAAGTCCATGGAGGTCACAGAGAGGACACCGCCTCTGTTCCCCCTGGTCTTGGTGCCCTTAACAAGTTTCACAAAGACTAAATGATTTTCCAATGGAAGAGCCCTTTTAAAAATGAAAATTGCCTTGCCCTCTGAAAGATGGTGGAAAATAAGCATTAATAACTAGTTAACTTGCGGGTACTGTGTATAAATCTCTTTTGGAGTAGTGTTAGCTCTGAAAAGAGCTGGTGTGGTCTCGAAGTTTTGATCAGTATTCCCTACCGGTGGTCTTCTTACACAAAAAAGTGCTTGATGACCATCACAATATTACCCCTAAAGTAAGCAAAAATTACCTCTTGGAAATGTCAGTCATTAGCATTACGACTGTGGCTTATGATCCCTATAGCAATTTATGAAAACTGAACTGTGGTCTTCCTTTGATATTGCCTTGAAATGGCTTGGTCTAAATTGCCTCATTTAACATAACCAGACCTATAACACTTTGCTGACTCTAAGGTTGAAGGCCATGACCACCCTAAAACAAATGTACCATGATGTGTACATGTACATTTATTGTGCATTTTATTGAATACCCAAACTCCTACCAGATCATTACGCCAAATATGCAGGTATCATGAAAGTATTTCAGAAAAAAATAGTAATGGCTCTCTTCATTTTTATTACTTTTGACCAGGGCCATTATTGAAAATGACAGCGGCTAGTTGAGGGGATGATACATTATATTATAAGCCCTGTTCATGCAAGATTAATTTCCCAGGGAAAGTCAATGGAATTTTTGGATGCATTTTCACACATGGGAGGTAATACCAACAATAGTATAAGAATGTCCAGCCAGAAATAACTCCTAAACATAATAGAACATGTTATTGTAAACACAAAGATTGTCAAGACAAAACCGTTACCATGCCAATGGATGATGCCTAAGAATGGGAGAAGCTAAGGGAGAAAGCATCTGGAAGTCACAAAAGTATGATAAATTCATCCCAGTACCATCTAAAGACATCCTTCCAAATTGATGCAAACAAAACAAAAGAACAACAAAATTGATGCAGACATTAAAGCAATCATGCCTTTGGAACTCCTTGTTTGTGTAAATTTTGTCTTGAACATAAAAAAAACAAAAACAAATTTTCAAAGAGAAGAAAATTAGTTGTTTTCATGAATATACAACAACAACAAAATGACGCAATAATAGATGTCAACTTGACCAAAACAACTGATGCCCTAGCAACACCAGCTGTTGCTAGGTGACATCATCAACCAAGTGGCAACTGACCAATTACATTTAATCAGCCATAGAACCCAATCTGATCCATTCCTCACTAATAACGAAGAAGGAGAGAAAGAAACATCCAAATCAAAAAACAAAAACAGCTTCTCCAAAGCACGTCATATAGAAATGTCAATGCAATGAGGAAGCAAACACAGTTGAAGGTTATCGTTTGTTTTGCACGTATTGGTACAAATTTCTCCTTCATTCTTTAATGTTTTTATGCATAATATACAATTAAGTGCTATTTGTGGTGAAGGAAGTCTTAGGTAAACAAAGTAGAGTGACTAAGATTTGCATTAAAAAGAGAAATGCGCAGATGAGATGCATGAAAGCATAACAACATTGTTCTTCTCGTCAAATGTAACAAAAACAAAATCTTGAAAAGAGGAAGTAGATCTTTAATCTTTGTATAATAACAAAATAGGGTTTTACGGCTTCTGACTAATAGGGGACCTCTAACATACGGCTGGACACTCAGTTGGTAGAACGACAGCATGTTGGTTTGGTTCAGGTAAAAATACCCAGAATATTTTACAGCAAAAAGAAGACTATAATTTTTTTCTTTAATCCTGAAAATGGCATGCTCTACCCTGATCAATATAACCTCCCATTATTCCCACTATGTATTAATAAAGTCTATTTCTTGAGGGAATGAACTATTTAAAATTGGCATTTGCCAACACTTTAACTTTATTTGTTATAAAACCTTGAAGCAGATCCACTGAAAGAACATCTTAACAATGCAATGCAATGCAAGCTCACACCTACCATCTCAAGACTTATTTTCTCAACATTTAAAAAAAATGGCAAATAGCTAGCGGCATCGGTGTATGGAGCAACCAGTGCATGGTATAAGCAATGACGTACCCATAGCTCAATTGTCACATTCATGCGCAAAAAGTATAGACTTTGGCGTGAGTAAATCTTTACTATGGCCTTGGCATTTATGGGAAATCGTTAATACATGCTATGGCCGAGGTGATGCATAGGGTCAGGATAGTGAATAGTATACGAGGTTTTCTTCATAATGGAGCCCAGTAGAAACAAAACCTTTATTTGGACCATGGATTTTACTCTGTGAGCATTTGACTCTCTGTTGGAATTAACAAGCCAAGTTTACTTAAAAACGTGAATGTATTGTTAGGCCGTGTCCGAATTGGCGACTTTGGCTACAGCTACGGCTAGATCAGCGCGTCTGTCAGTGTTGAAGAATAGCAGACGCGCGCGCCCTAGCCGCAGCTGTAGCCGAAGTCGCCAATTCGGACACAGCAACTATTAAGGTAAATGTCGCAAACAGTATACAGTATTTTTGTTTTGGTAATGATCGTTACAAATGATGACAGACATTTGAAATAAAATAAAACTTGTCTCCTCTGCAGAATTTGATTTAAAAATGTAGCTGGACAGGTTCTTTCAAAACTAAAAAAGAACAGTTCTTACTAGAACTACATTCTACTCAGTGAGAGGAGATAAAACACAAGGTGTTTTATCACAAACAGAAACCATGTAAACACAATGACAGATGAGATTGCATCTAACTGGCCTAGATATAACATCTGTTTACATCCCTTTTGTACCTCAACTCGTTTATGTTTGAAAATCAAAACATCTGTATTAACTTGTCAAGAAAAAACCCCAGGTGAGAGCATTGAAACATATTAACCATTTCCACAGAGTCGAACATACACATACAGACATCGAAGAGGCAAAATACAAATCAACATTCTCCAATACTGCAAATTAATCCAACAAATTTGACTAATGATAACGTAAAGAGGTTGATGAGCCCTTGTGATTTCACACTGTTGACAAAGAGTTACTTTTTGAGTCACCATGATTCTAGATTGATTGTGTCAACATTTTGATTAATACTACATAAACCTCTCAGTTACCAGCATAACTGTATGTACAATCACGATATTGGCCTCTAGTTTGCTGTTGTAAAAAAGCTAAGCAGAAATACTTCCTGCTAAGTTTCTCTGATCAAAGAAAACTCCCCGATCACAAGAAATAACTCCAACGTCTGTGCAAACAATAAAGCAACGATACAGGAAGCCGAGCCAATCCTCTTCAATTTCCGATACGTTGGGTGAAGATAATCACCTTGATGAAACGGAGTCCTTCTCAGCTGTTTTGGTTGTTAGAAGCTGGAGGACTACGCTGAGGCTGGCGATATTTGAGACTGTTATGAAATAATGAGAATACTTCAGCCTCAAAACTAATGGAAAAAGAGTAGGGTGGGTAAAGAGACCTTATTCATGGTGCAACCATTTGTGTCAGGTTCCCTGTACACCAAAATGAAGATGATGATTTACATATCTTCATGAAATAAAGGTACCAAACTACAATTTTCTCCTAAGCCTCACTTTGATTTTATTGGATTTAATAGAGGGAAGCTGTGCTGGCTGATATCATTAAAAAATATCAGAGTAAATACAGATCAACATACACATCGAAATTGGCATCTTTCGTTTTATCAGATTTTTATGGTGAAGTAAAATATGAAAAAATTCCGATGCAGAGGAACTCCACCCACGCATTTTCATTTTCATAAAAGATGCATCTTTATTATTATGTTTTTCTGGTAATTTCTGGTAATGAAGCCAAGGTTGCCTCATAAGTGAACTTAATCACGGTAGCTTGCAAGCCTGAGGGAACCAGTAAACAAGAGTGCTTGCTAGAAACACCAGTGTAACCCATATACTATTTTATGATAACTGTTACCCACACTCTGCTGATCAGAAACACCAGAGCTTGAGTCTGATGTTATTCAGCACCAGGCCTGGAATTTCTTTTTTGAGAAGGCAGGCCAAGGTGCACTTCCATTGGAAGGTCTTAAAGTTTATGAGACACTGTTGAAGGGGCACCAAGGCCAAGACCAGTGGCGAAGGAGGCCATGGCCTCAGTGTTATTCCAGGCTTTAAAGAGCTTGTCCACAAAATGCCACATCTTAAAAATAAAACAGGGCCTTACTTTAATTTTGTGTTTGATTTGAGCCAGATGTGAATAATGCCCTCAAAAACACCATCTAAGGAACTTTAAAAAAAAAATAACCTATATTGTGTGAACTCGAAACAAATATTTACAAATTCAATGCTATCAAACCTCTTCAACAAAAGTCAATAGCGCTATGCATAACACGTATACTAAAATGAAATTACGAACACAGATATACACGATAAAACGTGCCCACTTTTTCCCCCTCTTTTTTTCTCCCAAACAAAATCAAGCAAAATTCCCTCTGGCCTGGCAATACAGATAAAGAAACTCCAAGTGAATTAAAATGTGCGACTGTGTGAAAAGAGACAACGTTCGGAGTAATTTGTGTTCAGCGTTGTAACAACACCAGCTGTCACCTGTGAAGAGACACCTCTGATTTCTTTTCTTTTTTCTTTTCTTCGTCATAATATCTTGGCGCATGGGGTGAATTGTCTGCATGTCTTTGACTCAAAGTCTGTATGAGAGTGTGCTAAAATTCATTCAATTTTCCTCTGATATTGTTGCAGAAAATATCACCTGACAAAGTTCTGCAGAGAACACTACACCGTGAACCAGCCACACACCATTCACATGGTATGATAATTTGGTTGGTCACCTCTCTTTTGGTAAGCACAATTATTCTGTGCTTAGTGAATATTTGTGCTTAGTTATAAATAATTGTGCGTTGAAGATTGAGCGGGAATAATTCTTTCTTTACGGGTAAACCAGATATCGTATTCCTGTGGTTGAGTTAAGATGACAGGGTAGCCCTTCTAGCTTTAATTTGCAAAAAGGTGCCCATCAGGTGAAGTCTCAGCATCAAGACTGTTAGGCAACATCTCAAGATGTGTCTTCCTGCTCCATTCAAGGAACACACAATAACCATTCATTCATCTCGGCTCAGAGGCCAATAAAGCAGGGCACCAATGAGCAAGGAGAGGGAAATGTCAACATGAGAGTAATGGCTCTCCATAAAAAAGGTGTTTCATCTTCAGGAGACGGGGGATGCCTTGGGCTTCCTCTATGTTACCATCTTAAAGATGATGGTATAAGGAGAAGACAAATCACTACTTGGTTGTCAGCTGAGACTCTTCAACGGTTACTGAACTGACTCAGTTTAAGACACTCTCATGTGTTTAGCAAGCTCAATTTCAAACTTTCCCAAAGGTGCCTCATTTGAGTGATGGCAATTTTCCTTTCGTTTGAGACGCAAAATGTTACAGGTGGAGTCCAGTAAACATGATACATTTGTTAAAGTTTCCGTAGTTAGATTATTCTACAAACATGTATTTTGTAAGAACTTCCTTTAAAACTGTCAGAAATTTATTCTGATTAATTTGAAAATAAATAGCGTAACACAAAATCATGCATCCATTGAACATGGCACGGCAGTAAAATGTTAGTAACCAGTGTATTGATGTTCTCCTAGATTACCTTTATGTAAAACTAGAAGACTGAATAAACTGTATTCGAATACTAATGTTGATTGAAATAAGTGTTCCTTTTCAAAAACCAATCTTGAACATGTAATAATAATACCCAGTTCTTATTATAAAAGGCTTCATTACACCTGAGGGGATCTCAACGCACTCATTATATTTTTCTGCAAGGTATGCAGAGCCATGTTGGAAATATAAGACTCATTTATGATGTAACAGTTTTACCACTGTGGCGCAATCATACCAAAAAAACTCTTGAGGCGAACCCCTTCTCTTTTAGCGGTAAGTGTACATGGTTCTTTTACTTGCATTACACAACACACAGGACCAACGTCTCATTCAAAGGAATTCATTCATGTCTAGCTTAAGGACATAAATCTCAAGACCGGGACTCAAACCCACACAATCAGAAATACCAGAGCTTAAGTCCACTGCATTTGACCGCTCAGCCATGACACACCACACTTACGTTTGCCTTTTAAAGTCAAGCATTGAAGCATTGCCATGGTGGTGGACAAATGAATGATAGGGTACAAATAATTTATGTATTCAAGATAGAAACTCATCATGACCATATGTTACTTCAAGAACTCTATAGATCCTATTGCATAATTTAGTGTTTGATTTAAGTCTCTTATCTAGACATGAATAACTGAGTACCCTTTCTAAGTCCAGTCTGACAGTCTTGAATGAGTACGGCCATTAAACGTTGAACAAAACGGGACTTTGCAATGAGAATGTCGATGGAGAAAACTTTTAATGGACACTGCAAGGCAACAAGCCGTGCTTGATTTCAAACAGCTACTGAAGCACCGAAATTAACAGAGCACAGGCTAATATAAGCTTTCTTGAAACAAAGTTACAACAAAATATTTTTTTATTTAATGTTGATTTTGGATTAGGGATAAAGGATATTATTTGTGTTTTACACATTGTATACATCATTGTTTGTTAAGCACTTTTATTCAGTACTTACAAGAGTCTTGTGAAAAAAATAGCATGTTCACAAATGTATTTGATCTTGTTAAACAACTTGTAGGGAAAAGGCATAAGTTTCACACAGTTGCCTAGAAAAACGAAATGCAAAGCACATAGGGAATAAAAGACAGGGAGCCAGACTTGAGAGTTTTCATTGCAAGTTTTCTTTATGGCTAAAGCAATATCTTTCTGTATGTAGATAATTTATGTGCTTATAAATGTAGCAGCTCAAGAAAGAGGCCTTTGTATAAAGGTGGCAACTGACGTGGTGTATATCTTGAGTGCCACTATACAAAGGTTGAGATTCAGACTGACTGTAACCAAGGACACCCTGGATGTTATCTTGATGACATAAACCGTCATGACGAGCGCTAAGATGGTATCGAGGACGCGCCTGAATGGCACTTATCCGAGAGAAAGAGTTGCTCCAACGACGACGACGGAGAGAGAAACCTAACTCTCTGCATCAGTGCATCTCTACCCTAGCCTGAAATCACCCACGTCCCTGGTTGATCCAAGACAAAACAAAACACACATACACTCAAACACCACCTTTGTAAGTGATCTTCTGTCTGTACCGACACCCAAGGGATCCAAGAACCGCCAGAAATGTATCTCTCTGTTTTTTATTCATTCCCTTGAATAATCTCACTTTACGATTGCATCTAGAGAGATTCTGATACAGAACGATGAGGGGGGATTTAGACGGAGTTCAACCGTGGCACATTTGGAGTGATTTCCAGAGAGACAAAGTTCGAGGGTGTATGTGCGAATGTTAAATGAGAAAAGCACATTTCCCATGATGCTAAATGAAGGAATGCTGTCTGGGTTATCTAAAAGATCAAATCCTGTGTATCGAAAAGGTCTTCAATACAGTTTCTTGGACAACTCATACCTACTTCTCCCTTTAATTTAACAAGTCTAAAATATTGTCACAAAAATGGACTCATCCCATTGAAAAACACAATTCCATGACTAAAAACTCTAGGACTTCATCAAGAAAAATTTACTTGTTCGAGCGCTGATTATTCTGAGAAACACCTCACTCCCATTATTACCACTTGAGAGATCATCAGTGCACATTCATCGATACTTTGTCAAACTGATGACTTTCATTCTTGGAATCAGCGAATATATATTTCATAAGAAGCAGCAATTTCAGCGACCATTTCACGCTGAATATTGTCAGAAACTACAACCAATTCAGAGCACTACTCTCCTAGTCACTGACTCAGTTGTCTAAACTGGTTTACTTGACAACTGCCCGAGGAGTTTAACTTACAGAGAACAAAACTTCACATTGCTCAATTGTAAATCAGAAAAAGCTGTTTTTCAAACCGGATTGTTCAACTGAAAGGAATTGTGTCATTGTAATTCAACACACTTTCCATTTCACAATGAATTGGAGCAGACTGATCAAAATCTGAAACACATTTCCCACCTCCCCCAAAAACATTCAAAGATTTCCAATGGCTAGGACTAGAGACAAGAGACACCTTTTGAATTATAGAGAAAAGCCACAAGACCGCAGGGCTTGTAACTCAACATTCTACTAGACCTAAATGTTTCTTTCAAGACTTGAATCAAAATGAAACAAAATAAGCACCACAGTTTTACCTACCATCTGTTGTTATTTGAACAAGCACTGAGAGAAGAGTTACCTTGTGTGTCCTTAAGTAAGTATGTATACCTTAATTCTCAACAGAAGTGAAATATATTTATCAGACTCAAAGTCAACATAGGAACAACATTTTGTTCTATTAAAGATATTCCATGATAGAGTGTTAATATTATTCAGTTAAGACCACCTGACTTGTCCGGTCTTGAGTTTATCCACCCAAAGCTAAAATCATTGGCCTCGAGCCTGCAGTCGATCCAGAGTTAACATTAAGCCATGAACTAAATTTCCTCTACATTACAACCGCATTCAGTCTCCTTCTCAGATATACCCTAGTTCAACGTGTCATAAGATCTATCAATTTAAGAAACAAGGATAATCTAAGGCAAATCCCCAAGGTGAGTAATATTCCTCCTCTCTCCACCGTTCATCCAAGGTGTAGAACATCCAGCACCTCGTCTCCCTCCCCTCAAACACTCAATCCAGATCTCAACCAGCGTTGGTGATACAACACTGTCAGATTTGACAGCGAATGGTTGAGACACGCGACACGCTTTTCATCCTCTTGTAGTATACATCAGACTCTTCAACACCCAGCCATGCATGCCGATAATGCAAATGCTATCAACCCCCCCCCCCCCCCTAAACCCAACTCATCCGTTCGTTGCTTTTGTTTGACTTCTTTTGAGATGGCTTCATTTTGAATGAATTCCAAGAGTGGGAAGTTCAGGATGAGATGCTGAGGTGAAAGCTACGGTAGGTCATGGATTCGCATTGTGGGAAGTATTTTGACCTATTTTCAAAAGGATTATCTTGAAGCTACCCTAGGAATGCATGGCAAAATGATCTTACAAAACTGAATCCCAGGAAAATTAGCATTTTACTTTGAAAGTTATTGAGCTCAAAAACACAAAAACTTGTTCTTTTTTAATTAAAACAAGTTACCAAAATGTTATATTCTGAAAACCAAGCTTACTACAACATTCTGAGTGAAGAAATGCTGGGGAAACATTGTAAAATTCTTATACCAAAAAATTATGCTTGTTCCATGAATTATATTTTGCAGAAACCATCTGAGCCACAGCTTCAAAAAAGTAAAACTTCTTCTTCTTAAACGATGAAAGTTCTCCTTCCAGAAAGGGACACTGTAACTCTAGCTACATTTATGTTTACCCATCACTGACACCACTGCCTGGAAGGAACGTGCGGTCACCAGGGCAGCAGCTGAACGATGTTGAGGATTCTCGCTCCCAAATGAAAACAGAAATATAATAACCCTTTCTTCTGACAGCCACCGCTTGAGAAAGGTGTATACATTGCAGCATCAAACAGAGGACAACCGACAATTTTATTTGCTCCTTTTATTAAAAAAAGAAGACCATTTGTTTAAAAGAAGATGATAGGACAGAATAGTTAAGCCGAAAAAGCTGGAAATACACATGCCGAGTAAATACATAATACATGAAACTATCCAACCTTATACAAATACCGTCGTATTGAAAGCAAATTGGCAAACAAACATCCGATCACGAAATAATTATAACAAACCATGCATAAATACAGGCGTCTGGTATGAAGCTTGGTGTATGCACAGCTAGTCGGCTGTGTCGTGGTCCCCCCCCCCCATCCACTCCTCATGCTGAGAACACATGGCAGATGAGCCTTAACACGAAAAATTAGGTTTCAGCTAAATTGCACTATAAGGTGTTTTGTCACTGGTTCCCAACAAAATGTATTTTCAAATTTTAAAGTTTTAAAGAAGTTGTGTTGGTAGAAATGGTAGCGATTTCTTGAAATTACTTCTATCTGAGACATTAGGATGATCGGCATGGCAACACAAATCAACAAGATAATCATAAAAGCTGGGCATTTCATGTTCAAAATGCACCCCCCCCCCCCAACAAGCGGCCACTGACAGAGCTAATAAGGAAGAAGGTAAGGTGATGTTGCATGACAGTGTTCGTTTCATCACACTGGTCACTAACTGACCCTTCTTCTCATCTCGTCTGTCCACGACAATGAGGGACTGCGTATTTCATCCCTGATGTGCTACAAGTGTCAAGCACACCAACCAAATACTCTACTCATACAATGTGTCCGAGTAGACATGTCAGACATTGTAAGTGTCGGGTATTGATTGAGGCTGAGTCCAGACCCTGGACTTGGTGCCAGCCTACTTAACGCAGCAGAGTGCGAGGCTAGTGATTTTGTTCTTCTTCTTTTTGTGGAAGTTGGGGAGAGAGAAAGGAAGAGGGAATACAGATGAGGAAAATTATTGTCAAACTACGGAAGGAAATGAAGAAGAATTTATAAAATGTTGAGAGGTAAATGAGAGGGAGGTAAGCTTTTGAAAAAGATACAAAAGATGAAAGGAGGAAGGGAATGTATAAACGGGAAAATAACAATGAGGACAAATTAGGACTGACAAAAATGATTACATGCCCTGGTTGAAAAAGAGCAATATGGAAATAGTTCAATATCAATTGATTATTATTCAAAATTCGTTATCCTTTCAATAATAACAAGGTCGTTTATTTCACTTTGGGCGTCCATGATTTATTTATAGAAAATCATTGAGTGCGTACAAAATTTTTTCTAAAGTCGGTTGGAAGGGTTCGGACAATATTTGAAGCCAGTGCTCTTTAAGTAAAAGTTCACAAAAACATGTCTTTCATTTCAAGACACAACTGGTGCAGTGCGTATGAGAGATGGCGCTCTGACAAAACTGCAATCAAAGAAATCTGGACGGTGCTTGGCTGTTCGTCATGTTTGGAAGTGATATGGCAAATTGAAACCTACGTATTGTGTTCCACAGACACTGAATAGTCAGAGACACCTCACTATATACAGAGCATGTTTGCACTGATATTATTATTAGATATTTTTATTATTATTAATTATTATTATTATTATTATTATTATTAATAACCCTACCCCTGTCTTAGGTTGGAGACTCAAAGCTTTTGATATTGAAACTACACAAATAATGTATGGATTATTGTTATGCAGAAACCAAAGCTTGGAATCATGGTAAATCAGTGTTTTCATCTGTATGCAAAGTAGGGCCAAGTAGCTTTGCAGTTCTTAACGCAGTAGAGACAAACTTGCTGTTGGAATTTGATGGATTTGCTCGGGATAGGATTTAATGAAGACCTGGCCTCGAATCCTTCAGTATCAATGCTGCAGACATCAATCCACATGGATATATTATTAGCTCTTTTGAAAGAGATAAAATCTAAAAACAACTGACAGTTCTTTGCATGGTGCTGTCTGAGAAGCGGCAGAAAGAAAACAGTAAAAACCTGCACAAAAAATGCCTTCAGGTCTAAACAAGGTTAGTTCTTGACCTGCTAAATGAAACATCCATTGATTAAACAACAACTGGGAACAAAAATGTCAATATTTTGTCCGCGTCGTTCCATAAGACGCTCTGGAGAAAGCGTGAGTTAATCATTCCACGGGGGCATGAGATGCCCGAGGGGAGTAGAGGGGGGGGGGGGCTGCTGGAGGTCAGAGAAGCAACAGCAATCTGAGGGAAAGAAACCATGCAACGAGTCTTGAGACGAGCCAACAGCAATGAGGCAATATCTATAAGCATGAACCATCTGACAGCTGAGGAGCAATCTCTAGATTAACCCACTTGGCCATCAACAAGCATCATCTATGTTATGTCTTGACGAGGGCTGTGAGCAGATTGGATGTTGCCAAGATAATGATAATGATGATGATGGTGTTGTTCATCATTGTGGTGATAGTGACTATGATTATGATGATTACAGGAAACAGAGTATTTTGGGAGACATTCCAAGTTTTTACACAGACCAAACCTTCAACCCAACCCAACCCCTCCCCATAAACTTTTCATTTTCAGTACAATGAATCCACTTTGGTAAAACTTTAATAAGAAATAGAAAAACACAAAAGAGAGGCAGCAAGGTGTTCCCCTTGTCTAAAATGCTAATCAACTGATAATTAATTGGGGCAAGACGTGTGATGATGATGGTGATAACTAAGACAGTGATTGTGACATTGATGATAATGGTGAGAAAGGGGTTTAAACTAAGTGTAGAGCCATTGTTGATGATAAGAATTAGAATGAGCACAAGGTTGAGAGAAAAGAATATCATGAATAAAGGAACATTGAACATGAAGAAAGTTGAAGGGGAAGATAATTCTTCTTCATTGGATGATGCAGATCATTGGCTGAGAGGAACCTTAATAAAACACCACTGTACAATGGATAACAATATCGTATCATTATGAACAAACCAAACCAAATGTATTTCAACTCAACCAAATTTCAACCAAAATAACGAAGGCCATCACAAATTGGCAATCACAATAAAGTTCTTGTTAACAAAGAAATAATTCTGAGTATTTGTAATCATACGAAAACAAAACGCCAAGACTGACCACCTTTTCAAGCGAGGCATATGAAGCAACATGCCATTTACAGCCGAATGTCCGATAATTATAAAGCATGCTAGTAGGTTCAATTACAGCTTAACGTCCTTGTTGACTCACGGGTTACCACGGAACCAGGCGACACGTAAGAGCTGTGTCGCTCTGGGTTTTTTCTTCAGATTCAATCAAGCGACAGGAATTTCATGCCTGAGAGGAATCTATGTTTCGGAACAGGACAAACCGTCCGTATGGCAAAGCCGAACCAAGCCGACCTAATTAACCCATTCAGGGAGACTTAATCCTGTGCTGAAATTGGGTCAATTGTTTCAAAATACATGTTTTGGATGTTTGTATTCATCTAGGGCTACCTGTGAACAATTTATCAGACATTAGTTTTCAATCGATACTTAATTGATAGGAAGAATTTGGCAGGCATGAAGAATTAAGTTCATAACAGACACTTATTTTGCCCAAAAGACTTAATAACTACTTGATGGAAAGTGGTTTAAAGCATAATAGTAAACAAACAGAGCTATCATTAAAGCAACAACTCACGAACAGTCACTGGAGCATTATATTTTTGCGAGGCAAAGACAAGGGAAAAACTGAGGGATCACTAAGGGAGTCCTAACTTTAACCATAGCACAATTAAAACTAAAGAGGTCAACATTTGTTGTACAACACCTCGTATAAGATGATGCACACCACCGACATAAACTGTTTCATCTTGTAATACTAGAGTCAATATAAGGTACACTGGTATCTAAGGCTTCATCACTAGTCATAGGTTAACACTGACAATTCTACCGCCTCATCTCTGCCTGGATAACGATTTTACAAAGTCTCCTGAACCACAGAAGCTGAAGGAACAAAAACATATTTGACACGTGCACTGAGAGATCAACACAGCTTGGGATTCAAGGCAACCTGATTTTGTAAACATTATTTTGTATAAGGCCAAAAAGATAAGTGGGAAATCCAGAAATAAGACCATACTTGGCACCTTGACCCTCCCCTAGGCACCCCTACCCCCTACATAGTCAACCCTCACCTTACCCCAGGAGTGAAATTTAAGAGACCCAAGGTAACCAGGTAACAGATAATCTCTCTAGATTTCCAACAAAAATTCCCAAAACGACAACAGTTGACTCTGATCTGTTGTGTATTATGCGACCATGCCTTCTTGTCTTATCACCATTATTGAAATTCACCATTATTAAAAATGCACCCTTATTATTAATTATTTATGACAACAACAAATGTATTCCTCATGTTTACTTAATAGTTACACCAGTGTAACAATATATTATAATTTAATATTTTGATATGCTTCACTTCCAGTCAACATGTATTCCTATAAAAATTGCTTCTTGTCACAAAAAGCACACGGGCAAAGAGACACCAAAACCACACTGCTGAATAAAATGAAACATTCTGATGAAGTCAAATCAAGCAAACAGTATCTTGATCGAAAATGTCTGACTTTCCAGTGTCCTGACAATTGCATTATGAGATTGTGGATATAACTTTTTGTAGCTTTTTAGGTCATGTAAATCCCTGAAATTTCTACCTAGCAAGCTAACTAGATCAACCAAAATAAGCCTTTTTAGGGGGAAAAATTGAATAGATTGTTTTTATAAATACTAGACTGAGATGAACTAAGCCCCGAAAAACTCTTGACCGCCCACGTCTCCCGTTTACAATAACTCAGAAGTATTAGCAGCAAGTCATGGACCGTCATATCTACTCACTACACTATTCACTCCTTGAACCAAAGAGGCCGGGGGATGAACAATAATCTCTCCTGGGCTCCTGAGACGCTTCGGAGCTCTCGTCCGATTGCGTCACTGAGTGGCAACTCAAATACAGTAGTGTCAACACTACTGCCATTCAAGTCCCGTTTTCTTATTTTGTCTCATACAGATTTGTATGAGAGTCAATAATGCACACACATACCAACCGTCTTGCATGCGACTGTACGTGTGTCCACAATAAGATAAAAAAGAAGATTTTATGCTTCCTTGAAGTTATCTTTTGACTAAGAGTAGCGTGGTGAGTTAATTTTCTGAAAGTTGGCATTATGGACCGGCAGCTCCTGCTCTTGTTTGTGCCGTAGGTGTCTGGTTTCAGAGAGGCGATCGTTGCCGACATTGTTCTGATGAGGTGTTAAATTGCCAGCTCCCTAGTTATTTTGTCAGCTCAGAGATCTCGCTTTTCAATTTCGGCTTTTGTGTCTGGTGGTTTTCTTCGTCTATCTCTCTCTTTTGGGTCTATATATGACTATCAAATTGCAGGCTGCCTTATCCTATAGTGATTCGGTGCAGAGGAGATTCAAATATGCAAGAATTAACCTTTACAGTCAACAAAATATATTCCTTGACCAGTCCATCATCAACTGATCTCAAAGAACTTTACAGCTCATGAAAATTAATCTGATTGTTTGATGTTGATGTAATACTAACACTCATCACTGCATTCAAATCTACCCTAGTTTCAATTATTCAGTATTCATTATACATCTTTTGCAAATTCAGAACCATACAGCTTTATCAGAGATACGACAAGAGAGAGTTGCAGCTTTTATGAAGTTATTCACGTCGGGCGGGGATCAGGGTGAAAAACATCACACAGAAAAAATACTAACATCATTAAACGCGTCTAGAGACGTAAATCCAACAAGTCCCTAATCAAATGAAGCCACAGCCATAATCTGAAAAACCTCATCAAATAAAACAACAAACAAGTGTCTTAATAACGTACTTAACGATTCCTCACCATCCCTGATCCTGAAGAAAAACGTACTATGATTCTACCATGCATATTGACGCATTTCACCTGACGTCATCATCAAAAAAATCTTGAATGCGCCATACTGGTGGGCAATTTCACTGTACGTTTTTATATATAACTCTATTATATAACTCTATGATGTGCGTTATGCAGTGAAAGTGCGCGTTTTAGGCGACGCGGCATTAATACACGTAAACCTAACTTGCCCACCAACATGGTGAGCGCGGATCAGTCGCCGCGTGTGACGCGCGTGCAAGGGGTCAATAGCCTTAAGTCTTATCTTAGAATAGCACAACCCTCATACAATGCATTTTTCCACTTTGAAATACTGCAACAAATATTAAAATTTCCCTCAAACAAGTATCTTAATTACATACTTATTAATTACTCATCCCTGATCGTAATTCATTTCTCTTTCCGAATCCGACCACTTACTTTTCCTTGAAAAACAAAAAAGGAATGCGGAAAAGAGAGTAAGCCTCTTATGGTATTTAGCCTTTGATCGTACTGGAGGGAGAGCTGGAATGTGATCAATATTACATGACGATTTACATCAGTAATCCATAGTTAATGCCAATATACATATGAGGTATGAGAGTACAGCAAGGAAGGGAAGATACTTTGTGATGAGATGAGGGAATCATTAAAGTGAAATTCTCCTGGAAACATGTCAGCAGTAAATCACCATTAAGAGATGCTCCTGTAAGTTTGATTGTCCATGTGGACCTTTCATGGCCAAACAGCCTAAAGCCTGGTTCATACTTCTTGCGAATGCAAATGTGATATGAATTTTGAAATCACAAATTCGAAACTAATAATTCACAAGAGTTGAGATGTGCTCACTCTCTGCGAAAAATTTGCAGCGAACACAACCCTGTTGTGTAAAAATTTGAACCGGATTTGCATTCGCAAGAAGTATTTACAGAGCCTTACTAAAAAATGTTGGTTTCTTGTATTTTTATAAGATCATATATGGGTAAATTGAGCAAAATGTTTCCATTTTAACCATTCTTCAGACCATACTGCTTTATGAAGGCTACGTCACTCCGGCACCTTCTTGTACAGAGTTGCCGCTGACTGCCTGCAAACAACGACTGAACATAAATAACCATGGCCACGCACAGCGAGCACTGTGCGGAAACTAAAACCATGTCAACCTTTTCCCGAAGATACACTACCAAAATGCCCTCTTCCTGACAATTGCAAATGCACTTTATTGTAAATCATCCGTTCTATTAGCAACACTATTGCGTAAAGGGTGCATGAAAACAAAAAAGCAGAGACTACATGTAGCTTGTGCAACGAGTGCTATTAAGTCATTTTTGCGGTGCATAATTTATTTATGTAATTAAACACGTTTTAATCACATTCTTTATCCATGATTTCAATATAAATTGGATTAAAATTTGTATCCAATTGGTATATTTTTCTCTACCAAGGGAGTCAATGCAGTTACTTCAGCAAGGGAGTGGAACAGTTATCTATTTAATCCAAAATGCAAAATCAACCAACCAATTTAAGACAATGATTAAAACATTTCAAGGGTAATAAATTTATTGCAGTGGATTTGAGTATCAATATATTAATTTGACTTGCTGATCACTGTAAGTGCTGCAAATAGGTTTACTAAGTAGATTATCTGTAAATACTAATTAGTATTAGCCAAAGGCAATATTTAAATCAACCTTAAATACCCTTAAAAAAGTGCAGTAATAAAACAAACAAATTCATTAAAATTATTCATCCGGTTTAAAATCCTCAATCCTTAAAAAAGATTGAATTCCTCATTTCCGTCCACCACATGCTAATTTCAACACCAAATATACAGAAAATGGAATTGATGTCCGTTGGACTTTCAAGGTTTTCTGCAAACAGAAGGCCGATCGTACTTTTCAAAAGATCAATTTCATAAAGCATGGCAATATTGCGGATGCAATTGAATAATGTCTATGATGCTTCATCATACCACCCAGTTGTGCATAGCAATTCAACATATTAAAAACTATGTCAAAAAATACAATTTAGTTGCGCTGATGGGCGAGTTTTAAAGAAGTTGTGGCTTACCATTGAAATAAATAAATAAATTAGGGATTATTCTGTTGATCTGATTTTTAGATCGATGCATGCGTCAGAACAACAATTTATTTTTTATAAAGCCTGCGAGTCTAATCGCACCAATTCGTGATAGTCATACTTATATCTCTATCATTCAGCAATAAACTTTTATTGTACTTTCAGAATATGCATCAAACTTACACGCCATTTCGCAACTTTCCGGGGTTTTTCTTACTGTTTATTTCAAGACAGAGCTGTTTTCCCCCAGAATAAGGTGGTTTTATTAAGGTTCAAGGGGGAGGGCAGTCAGAGTAACAATGATTGCTTGAGAAAGTCATGATCACTCCTTATAATAACCTTGTGTTTCTTGAGGGCTTAGCAATATTTTGAAAGTTGTAATTAAGTTGGGTTTTGGGTTTTTTTCTTGTTCCTTTTTTTCACTGTTTTTTTTTACAGACTCATCCATTCCCAAACAGTTTGAGTTTTATAAGATTGTTGGGTTCTTTGTAAAAAAGTCTTTAAGAAAGCAAGTGCATCAAATGGTCCAAAACATCAAATGTCTGCTTCACAACTTGTGCCATATTCAAGGAGCGGATTATTAAATTGCCTCCTCATAGTCATGACAGGAGACAAAAATTGATGACAACGCATAGAACCAAGAATGATGTGCAATGCTGTCATTAACAATTACAGTCAATAAGAAATAAGTGAATTGTAAATAAAAAAGCTCTGTGAAACAGATAACTTGAAACCAAACCTTATATATTACTTGATTAAAAAAAATTGCCATTCCTAATGGGTTTAGCACAATACCTTCACTAATGCACAAAATTGCTGAACCATCATAGCAGCTTTTAGGCTTTAAACTTAAGAAAGGAAAGGAGTTGATTTTCCTCAAGTATTTGAGGTGAATTCTTAGTTGATGTGTCTAGGATGTTTTCTCTGTGGTTGACTAAATATTCATGACAAACGCACATTGTGATAATTCATTCTATTGCAGTTCCATTGCGAATAGTTCATTCTCTGCAGTCAGTATAGCTCATCAATCGTTTGCTAATTTAACATTAATGCATCCCTTGGGTAAACGTTCCATCATATTGTTGAAAGATCTTCCATCAAACAATGTGCAATGAAGGAGAGGCTCAGCAAAAGGCATAAAGGTGGCACAAATGTTTTCAACAGAAGACAAATCTTACTTGGGTTACCAACTATTCATGACATCTATACTAGCTGGTTGTTCGCTAATTTTTGCTGTACAGCTAAATGAAACTATGTTTTTGCGGTACCCTCTGCTAACACATAGGATTACCTCTAGTCACCTGGCTAGAAGCGATCAAAGCCATAAACAATTTAAATCCAGGGCAGCCACTCTCACATTCTGACTTCCGTTTTTCCTTCAAATAAAAACAAAAACTCACAAATTTGTATTTTTCTCTTCACTCTGATACAAAACCAAGTAAACACTTTCATCCCAATAAGTCTCAATCCAAACCAATATCCTGTTTGTTCAAAAACAACCTGCTGGCCAAATCGTAAACATTTTCACCAATAATCATTTTGTTTCTTTTATGGTGAATATAAATTTTATTGAGGGTTCTCAGAAACTTATAAATAAACAATGAATGAACCTCAATATCCACGAGAGATGTTTTGCCGCATGTATAACCTGCAATATCACGTTTGGCATTTAGCTTTTCAATCCCAATTTGCTGTATTTGTGGCTGCATTAGGGTGTATGTGGACTGGTTTCAGGTGATGAAAAACAGGTAAACAAACAAAGGTTTTTTATTTATTTTTTTATTTTTAAGTATTTCATCATTGATGCAAAGAAAGTTACACAGAGGCAATTGAAATAAGATAGACCGTCACCTGTAATTGTGTTGCAAGACATTCCCTAATAAAAGCAGTCAACGATAAGGTTGCTAAAGTAAATCATTTGATTGTCCTTTGAAGTTTATGATATTCAAAACAGCAGTTACTATTCTTTCATCTTTACATTTTGTTATTGCTTTAATGTATATCATGAAATATGAAACCTTATGAGTTTTTTTGTGGTTTTTTTTTTCGTTCTTTTTTATATCCTGAAGTTGAGGGAATGAAAATAAGTTAAGCATATTTAGTTTGTAAATTTTTTAAAATTTTGAAAAAAAATATGTCATTCCTTCTCTTTATTTTCTTAGGCCTTTAAAATCTACTTCAACAACTATGACGTATTAAAAGATCTCAAAAATTTATCGCTACAATTGGAACTGGTTTTATTTGTATAAACTGTTTATACAGCTTCCTAATACTTTTTCTAATTAAATTATACAGAATTTTTACTGGTACCAGTATGTAATGGCTGAGTGGCTAAGTGGTCAAGTGCACTGCACTATTACAGCTCTAGTGTTTCTGATCAGCAGAGCATGGGTTCAAGTCCAGGTCTTGACACTTGACCATTATTGCTTTATCCTTCAGAGGGGATGTTAAGATGTAGGTTCAGTGCGTTGTGTACACTGGTGTTTCTGGCAAGGTTGGCTGCATTAAATTTGCGCCACAGCACCTTGGAAACCGTGATTTTGGCTTTTACCGCTATGCCACCATCTTAGACTCTTTTCATTCAATCTACTTTACCAAAACGAGGCTAAAGAAATCAAATTGGTCTGGTTCCTGCTGGTATAATGAGAGTAAGGCTCTAAAAATCAGTACTGACCACCAGGAACAGAAAAGAAAATGACTGCCATTCATTGTAAATGACATGTGGAAAACAACTCAATGATGCACTGTATCATTAAAAAGTATTGTTAGTGACTAAGTCTGTGGTACATGTTTACACAAACAGGAAACCTCCTTTGCAGCTATGCTAATTTATAGCTACTTAAGCTTCACACAATCCCACCAATTCCCACAACCAACCAGGGACCATACAAAGAAAAGAAAAAAGCACACACAAGTAGCGCTCTAATAAAAAATACCGCACATATCCTGGCATTGAACAAAACTCCACAAACGGCCTTCGACATCTCATTTTCCGCAAATTAAACCGAACCAACCCAGAGATATTAAAACTAACGTGATTCACCAGAATAATAGGCAGTAAATTATTTCCCAGTTAGCGGAAAGGAAAAACTGTATAGTTATAGAGGGAAATGGATGTCGGTCCCCTTTGAAATGTAATGATGAACCTTCACAGAAATACAAGAAATGTTTGCACTGGGGATAATTTCAAACAGCTGTGTAATGTTTGCCAGACGGCGCCATTCGGTACTATGAGATGATTTCAATGTAGTCTCATCATATCATAGTCGGACCTCCAACTGGATAAATTTCCCTTCCACCATGACGAACACATACATAAAGGTATCCGATTCACACCACAGCCATTCTCTTTAAATTTTCTGGGAGAAGCATGTGACATAAATGCTTAGATTGGGGTGCCGTTGAAAAGTTCTGGTTCATCAGCCAAAAACATTTCCTTACTTCACCCTGCGATATTAAACCATCTCATCAACCAACCCCCCCCCCCCCTCCTCGCATCTGCATTCTTATACACATACAGCACTGAATTATCCTACAATCTGGTACTTCTATTGTTCCATTCAATTGCTCCTATTGTCCCAAGAACGTTCACTTCCTAATACATTTATTAAACCACTTACTGCAAGGACATCCTAAAACACAGTATTGGCATGTCATCTCTCTTGTTTGAAGTCCTGGAACTGTTCATCATACAAAATTTGCAGGGCATTGCCAGCAGTTTATCGCGTAAGGTCTGACAGAATTACGCAAACTAAAGTACGGACTTAACAACAAAGAGCAATTACTCAGGAATCTAATTTTGACTGCCTTAAATTCACACTCAGAGCCCAGAAGAATATATATTGCACAGAGTCGTAGTTTGCCATGAATTATTCCCTATACTCCCCACCCCTACCCTTCATTCAAGAATTTCACAACAGAAGAAGAAGATAAGAAATTAAGCAAATCCAGAAACGCAGCGAAAGAGAGTACGAGAAAGTAAAACTCGCTCTTATTTTTGCTGGCCTGCATCTGAAGTACGTTTGGTTCCTTTTTATTTTCTTTGTCGTGGCGGATGTTGTAGCTCTGAATTAGGTCTGAGAGAGTGTGTTAAGGAATGCTTTTCCTATTCCATTAAGATTCTATTCATAACAGAAATATAATGATTTTGGCCTTGGGGTAAATGTAGTTTGGTTTTTGTTTGTTGACTCTGGGAATATTCTTCTTCATTTTTTTCCCTCGTTGCTTAAGTGCTGGTTGACAAATTCTGGAATAGGAGACTTTCCAACGCTAGGTGGCAGCAGACGTACCGGGTAAATTTCCATTGTTTACGTAGTTCTGAAAATGCGCATAATTCTGAGAACAATGGATTTACCCGGTAAGTCTGCTGCCCTCTATCGTCCCAGAAAGTCTCCCATTACACAACACCTCAAAGACAGACTCTCTCTTCTCAAAGTCTAAAACTTGTTAACTTTCTAAACTTCTGAATTAAAAGTCTGTCTGTTCAACCGTCCAGTCAATCTTGTGATTAGTTTTCTAGTTATTTTATGCTAATACTATCAATTTACACTTGCAATCTTTTTGTGAAGATCTACTCCAATGTTAAGATAACCTTAATCTGCAGTCTTAAAGCCATTATACACTTTCAGCACAGGAAAAAAAAGTTCACAGATTTACAAATAACTTACAGGGTTTAGGTAATGGTGAAAGACTTTTCTTGAAATATTATTCCATGAAATGCTTTACATTAAAACAATTATAATTTCTTGTTGTCGAGAATTACGGATTTATTTTAAACACATGTAATGACACGGCGAAACATGCGGAAACAAGGGTGGGTTTTCCCGTTATTTTCTCCCGACTAGGATGACCGATTGAGCCTAAATTTTCACAGGTTTGTTATTTTTTTATATATCAGTTGTGATACACGAAGTGTGGGCCTTTTGACAATACTGTTTACCGAAAGTGTCCAATGGCTTTAAAACATTGGCAAAATGAAAGATTTTTTTCCAGAATAAGCATGTTTAAACAATTAATTAACATAAACATTCATGTCCTTGAAAATGGATCTTTTATGAACATGCAAAAAACTACTTTAGATACCTCCGGAACAATATCAGTTAACATTTGAAAACTCATGGTAAAGAATGTTTTGTTTTGTTTTTCAGTAAAAATATAGACTATTGCAGTTTCATTAAAAGAATATTAATAAGTATTAATTAATCCTTTATTATGCCAACATATGGTTTGCAATTTAATTAGAAGTAAATTGTAATGGGCTGAAAATTCAAAATTGCAATGGGTTCCTTTGATCAGATTTAGGTTTTGTTCTTCTAATAAGAGTAAAATGACCTAGTATGTTTGTGGAGGACATGAGCAAACAATCGACAGACAAATCATAAAGAGTCTTCCTTAATGGTAACCTAAGATTTCTGTCTACCACTTGAATAATGTCTGCAAGAATCAAGCTGGCATAGCATTCAATTTGTTATGTAATCCTGTTTTCATGCCAGTATCTGGCCATCATCGTAGATTGCAATCAAAATTTGGTACAACATTGGTAACATTGTCAACCTTCCACCCTTAGGGTACGTCTTACTTCCTGCAAGAATCAAGATTCTATAGCATTGGTTAAGCTTCCAGTTTGCTGCCCTATATTTCTACCTTCTCCATGCTATCCCTTTGAATAAAGACATGTTTAACATCGGAAATGTCAGGTTTTCAGCATTTTCTTGTATGCCTTATCCACTCAAATAATCAAAGTAATGTATCAATTATTATGCTTTCTTTAATTCGAGATAGTTTGATTCTCCTTAAGTGGATACCTATAAACCTAAGAACAATGCATATTTTTTTAAAGTAAGGTGAACCGCTGTCACATCCACAAAATTTTAAGAAAGGAAAAGAGCGAATCATTCAATTATCGTACTGTACAAACTGAGCCCCTTGAAATAACCTTCTAAAAAGCAAACAATTTTCACGCCGAAGGGTAATTCTAAACCCTAAAAAAAGATTTTTTTCATGAACTAAATTTTTACAGAAACCGCTGCAGGCATGAAAGATGTTATTCACAAACTGCCTGGCTTCTCTGCGTTAGAGTTTATTTTGAGAGGGTAACAAAAACAAATTGCCAGGTCCTTTTAGATTCTGCGTGATGCTCATGTACTGACAACACCCTCTGGCTAAAGGTGGCCGGGTTTTCTATTATTAAAGTACAGGGAAACAAATGAAATGCAAAACAGCAGACTGTGTTAACTATAATGAAATCTTCAGTTAGTGCGGTAAAAACTTTACTTTTCTCCAATTGATCTTCAACTTGGACGCAATTTGAACAGCAAATCGAAGCCTATTCCCCCCTACCTCTTTTCAGATAGTGTACAGGCCTGATATTTCATAGAGGCAACAAGGACAATTGCCTGCATGCCTCTGGTGCCCAGGATGTACTTGAGTAGACATTTACAATTTCCCCATAGAGTGCCCTCTACCAAGGAGGAAATGCCTTGGTGAGCTTGCCCTTTTGAGTGTAAGACAAGAACAGTTCTATGCACTGTGAATGCATTCAAGTACTAAATTGTTTTAAAGATTGTCCATTATTTAATGCACGAACCCTGAATGCATTATTGAAGGGTTTTGTAAACGCTCTTGTTGATTTAATTTTAATTTCATCGCAATTGTCCTTGAAATTAGTGGTTAAAACTCGCCAATTACACGTTAGAACAATATTGCTGTCTGCATGGAAGTGACCACTAGGAGACTTACGTCAGGAGAAAACGTCAGAAGACGGTTTGCAAGTCCGAGCAAAACATAATCGAAAAAAACTACGACAGATTTCTATTTATAGCCAGGCTCTGTTGTTCCAAGTGGGGCTTCATGATTGAAAGGGTCGCCAATTATACGGTGCAAACGTAACTGACTGGACAAACAGAAGCAATGCACAGTTCAATTTATAGTTCTAAAAAAGGTGCTAATTAGAGGAGGTGTGGTATTTACAGGGCAACACATTTTAGACTGGGCATTCTTTCTTCGTAATATTAAAAATTACTTTGATTGCCTTTGTTCCTTAAACTTAAAAAAAAAAACAGCCAACACTGTACTTTATATTGGGGGCTGGGATTAATTTTGGCGACATCGGGACCGTTCTTTTAAATTTTCTGCAAGCTGAGTGATCATTAAGTAAATCTTAAATGACAGATGACAACCTCTGCAAGCCTCAAACTGACATTCAATTTGCTTCGGTGGGGAAAAACAGGAACAAAATTAAAAAGGAACATTCTTAATAAACATTAAACCTTCTAAAGAATGAGGAAAAGTCAGCGCGCATGGGTAAGTGGAGTTTAAATGACAGATTATATTGAGAAAAAACAAGAGCACGATGACGACATGTTTGTACCTGAACAGAACATTTCACCGGCGTATTATTTCAAGCATTCTCATCTCTGAGGCCAGCTGCCTACTATAACCAATCTCTGTCAACGATTTGACCTGGAAAGCGTAGCCCACATGGTCGCTGCACGGACTTCCTTCATTTTGGTTCTGATTCGCTGTATATCAACAGCTGAAATCAGGCGATTAGAGCATGGTGGTAAGGGAAATGCATATATTGACTGCAAGGTCCGACAGTGGAGAGGAAAGGAGTAAGGGAAGGGGGATTGGTGTTAAGACAATGTATATTGACTGTTTGGTATGGACAGAGGAAGTGGGAAGTGGTCTTATGGGTGCCAACGGTAAGACAACACGATATCGTCTGCTTCGTGTGACGAGGATAAGGACACTGAGAATTGTGGCCAGAGTTAAGAATAAACATATTGACTGCAAGGTTGGATGAGAAAGAGGAAAGGGAATTAGAAGTGGCAGACAATAGTATTAAACAATACATAGTGATTGTATTTATGGTCATGGTATGAGTAAGGAATAAGACATTATGGGAACAAGTAACAAAAGAAATTGGGGAAGACATAATTAAGATGTATCTCAAAAACGTGTTGTTTCATTGTTGGGGGGAGGAAGGTGTGGTACAAAAGTAGAGTACTTCAAAGTTTCTTCAAATCGCAGATCCCTGGCAAAAAATTGGTGGGTTTGAATTCATTCGGCACTAACTGAGAAGGTTTGAGTTTGTTAAGGTCTGTTTTCACTTCAATACACTTCCAAAGATAGTTCAAGAACATGAGAATATGATATTACTTTATATGCTCCCCACACTAGAAACTTCATATGTCCAAATCTTTTGAAATGGTTGTATATCTCAGGTCAATATTGGTATTAAAACCTCATCAAATGCACATTCTACCAATACCAAAAAAATCCCTCTCAGTAACAACTAAACATACCCTGTCAGCTCAAACAACTCACAATCGCCCCATACAAAAACAAATGTTTATTTATCTGGTTGATGGTCTCTCATTGTATCGGCAAACAGATAGTCTTTGATTGTTATGACATGTTTTCAGTGAATGTTCTGGTTGTCCCTGGATGGCAGCCAAAGTGTTTAGATGAGCTTTGAATAATGATTCGACTTGTCATCACTTGTCATATGTTGTGGTATAAAAACTATTTCTAGTAATGCTATCAACAAATGATTGTTTTTACTTGGATGGAAATGCGGCTATATGGTAAAGATCATTAAGACCACATCTCATAAAGCCACTAGAAATAGTATTTCAAAATAAAACAGAAGATCAGTCACAGATAAGATGAATATCCTGTGTCTTTTAGCCACAACTAGAGCCACACCCGGTTTTGAAATCATAATTCCCCAACAACTTCTCCTGACAAGCCAACAAGAGAAGAAAAAATCCAACTATGAATGTAGGTAATAACTGATGATCACGTATTTTACCTTGTTGAACTTTGCCTACCTCAATTCTAGTGTATTGTCATTCAGCCAATATTACTGTACGCAGCTTTTATAAAACAAACAGGTAATAATCTCAGTTATTAGTCAAGGCACTTGAAACGCAATAACACTTGACCAAAATTACCTCTGGTCTGTATAACTAACGAGGAAACCGTTAGGTGAATGTTGGGGTATGTATACCATTCCTGTATTTATTTAGCTCTCAGCCTAGCCCCTCGACTCTCCACTGGATATCTATACCATGTAGCTCCGATCCCGTAAATGACACAAGACAAGTTTACAATGTAGACCATGGCCCCAGTGGGAATCTACCTGTATATATATTGTATCTTCCCACTGGCAGTGCATGTTTTTTTTTAGGATTTACAGCCAACCAGAGTAAGACCTGAAAAGCAAAATAACTCTGGCCATGTATGTGGTAAATGTAAGTTATTGCTTACAAGGATTGTGCTTTAAGATGACACCACCAGGTCAGAGGTGTACAAAAACATGAATTTTTTTGTTATATTCTACTAAGCAATATTTAAAGCTTAGCAGATTTGCCCAGGCGCAATATTACCCATAGCTTCTGCATAATTCCTTTACTAAACTTGCGATAAAGTCTGAAAAACATGTTACTTTGTCAGATAGCCTCTAGCCATTCCAATTTCAATGTCAAGTTTTCAGCTTCTTTACACCTAGCATGGCGATACTTTTGAGACAAACTGTCAACTTAAAAAAACAAAATACCAAAGTTTGTCATCAGATTTTTCTTTACCTAATCAGCCCTATCAACATGAACTTTTACCAGAGAGTGTAAGATGATTCAGTCACCCATCAGCATCATCCTAGGGGTTAACAACCCTAATAATATAGCTAATAACAAAAGAGCAATGACCAGCAAGACAAGCTTCGGACAGTATAACGCAAAAAAATTGACTGTCAAAAAAAAAGCAAGTCGTCAGCGTTTCCAGATATTAAAACCATGTTGCTCTATGGATTAACTGTTATCAAATCGACAGGGGACGTGGTGTGACTTGAAAACCGTGCGTTACACCGTGGATATTAGGGGTCGTGAACTCATCAAGCAAGTCACGATTAACTAAGAATCAGCGGGATGTCTGCCCTGACGAAGTTCAGGTTTATGGTTGGAGACATTCAACATGTCCTGGGGTTCCCCTCAGGTCATTCGTTGATTGGTCCCTCATCACAGCATACCAAGATACGTTGACTATTCAGGTTGGGTCTGCTCAAAGAAGATTAATCCAATATCAAAAGTGTCAAGTGTTTTCTTAGCGCCGTTTGGAGAGGAGAGAAAACAAAGGTCTGGTGGGTAATATTGATAAAAACTGAGTTAATAATTTCTCAAAGTTTTGATCAAACTTGACTGAGTATCTGGGTTTTCTTGACACATACTATCTGACACTTTGGAAATCTTCAATAAATCTGGAGATTGCATTTGGTTCCAGCTTCTCGGAGAGGCACTAGATGGATACGTTAGATTGAAAAAAAAGTAGTTCTAGGATGAAAAAAATCAAACATGGTCACATGCTTTCTCGATCATATCTCGTAATACAACTCAATAACAACTCAGACCAAGATGTCACATTTGTCAGTTACTTCTGCTGATGTAGATTTATTTATCAATTACCACGGTAACAGTGGCAAGACTATCAATCAATAACATTAATACATAGCAAAGACCTTTATAATGACTTTAACATCAATCACAGTTACTACGGAAAAAATGAAAATTATTACAAAGTAAAAATAATTTTTTTATAAAACACAGTTTTTTTAATGCTGGTTTTTTTTTCCTGAACCAAATCTTGCACACCCAACAACCCAATAGTATATATCCAAATAAAATATTATGTCATCCATTTTGTGCGTTTCTAAGAATAATAATGTACGAATTTCATCATCCCCGCAAACACAAAAACACACCCACTATTCCACTAAATCGTTCCCTCACTGTCCCTCTCTCCTTAACCCAAACACCACCCTACTGGCCCTCACCACACTCGCAACAGACCCATTAACACATCCATCCAACGTTACCCCACTCCCCCACCTCAAGGGGAGGGGGGGGGGGAGACATCACAACTTCAACACCTGCACTCTCTAAAACCAGTCAATCCCAACAGTCACAAAAACCACACAATACACAAAAACAGCCCCTATCCACACGTAAATATTTTGCTGGGCAAAACAAAACACAATCCCTTCTGATTCCTCAGTTTAAGAAGGTCCCATCACCATTACCCACATCAGAAACCTCAGGCTGTACGGAGAGGTGCGGAGCTAAGGAGGGATGGGGGTTAACAAGCACACATACAGGCACCCGAACACCCACACATCACCTCACAATCTCAACTTTCACTCCCGGATGGATTGAATAAATTTAGGCACAAAGCTTCTATCTTCTTAAAGAATAACTATCTCCCTAATGTGAGGAGGGGTGAGAAGAAGAGAGGGTTGAAAACAAAAGCCAATTTAGAGGTATGATATTGGCAAGAAGGGGGCTGGAGGGAAGACTAATCCTTTGATGGAATACCAAGTAGGTTGCGTTGATGTTATTCATAGCATCAGTGTTATTCTGCCCCAGTTAGCCTGTTTTACAGTCACTGAATAAAGGGATCAATATATGGACTGCACCTTGGAGCCCCAACCCAGCAACTTGAACTTGAGCAAATTAACAAAATGTATTAGCTCTTCTTTTTAGAAATATTGTGCATTCGTATCAGGGAAGTAGCCCTGTTCAAGGGGAATTTCAGAGCCCAATTTCATGTAGAAAATGTGAGTCATTTTCCACTGAACAACAGAATCTGAGCAAAATCTTTTATCTGATTCTGCGAAAAACCAAACTTGTGGTTCTTTGAAAAACGACCATGTACATGACCTTTAAAGAAATTCAATTCCAAGTAAATAAATTGGAGCAATATCAAAGGTAATTTCAGCCTCTGGTATTGTCTGCAAGCATGAAAGCTTCAAACCCAAAGAAAATACACAAATGTATGAACTCACATCGGATAAGTGTATAAATGAATAACTTCCATTGAAGAACACTCCTAAACAGACCCACTGTATCAAGTTTCCCTGATTGATTAATATGCACTTCAAAATGTATTGCCAACTGCTGACCAAAGTTAAGCTTCTGTAAAAGTAGGAACACAGGTGTGGTTTTAAACACATTTAGTTTCAGTGTTGTGATGACAATAACGATAAATCCAAGACCCTTCAGGTAATTCGCAACTGAGTCCACAGTAAATACATCCATGGTTGTCAACTATCCGCACATTATGCAAACAGCATTGTATATATAAAAGAGATCATCTCGGATTACTAAGAGCCAATGGCAGTTTGGCCTTTCAAATGGCAGGCTATCAAAACATTTCAATAAAGCTTTGTTCCGCTGCGGGCAACTTTCACTGAAACTATGCTATCTTCATGTATACAACATGTACAGCCGCAGTCCGCCTGGCACAACATGAGCCTAGTATTTATAACCTTTCTGAGTTGAGGAAACAAACATTAAGATAGTTCTTTATCTTTTTATCATGTTGTTTCTATCAGACAAGGAACTGAACTTTCCGAGGCCAGACAGTGGATCTTGAGGAATCCTAAGGTTATTTTTCCAAGGGTTTTCAGTTCATGCTTCATCTAAACACTGACAAATGGACCTACAGAAAGTCTCTCAGACTAACTCTTGCTTTGTACTTGTCTGCAAATTCAAAAGATGTATAAAGCATCAAGGTATTTTGATCGTCTAAGAATAGATGAAACTAAGCGACCATAGTTTAATTCTAGCTATGCTGGGGGGGGGGGGGACACAATTTGAGAGAGTTGACTGTAGCGTGACGGCAGTTCCAATAACAGTGAGTTCGCAAGTACATGATTCCAAACAAACCGCGCTTCTCATTTAACACAGTACTACTCACATACCCGTTCAATCACTCACTTCCAGAGAAAAACAAACGGGAAAACCAAATCTTCTTTCACATTTTCATAAACAATCAAAGCATCCCTTGATACTCATTCACACACATATGTCAAAAAAATCACCTGTGAATTAAATAAATATTCCACTATAAAACTGAAAATTCAAACGAAACAAAAGCTTAGTAGATGTTCCTGCTGAACCGTTTAAAAAATAAAATTCACATTTTTAATAAATTATGCTATTATAGTGTAATATAAAGCTCTATTTTTTTTTGTACATGGCCATATATATTACATATTGGACACAGAGAAATATTTTAATAAAAATTACCACTTTTTTATGTTCAGAATTTACACATTTACATCGGCTAATTTTAGCTTAAGTTCATCGAGCTGCTTAAGCAGATAATATTGCTTAAACAATTTCTAGTGTTTGGAGTATTAAGCGGGGAACCAGCACACATCAACATTAACCATGACTATGTAGCTTGGCTGGGTTTTTTTGTCGGCCATTTTATGCTTAGCTAATTTGTGTGCTTAAAAGCAGCTCTACGAAACTGGGCCTGGATTTGAACCATATATTGCACTCTAGGATGAAACATAATACTGAATGTGACTGATTTAAGTTTCCCAAGTCTTGTAGACGAGAGAGACAGAGGTGTTGTATGGTGTGATGAATCAGGTTATGCTTGTACAGACACCTCTGACAATGCAATCAGAAACATGACCAAGATTCTAGATGCTGGTTAGGCTTAATCGACTCATTATGAGGCCATCATGCAGAACAACCATTTTAGGCTTTCAGTTCTGTGTAAGTTACAGCACTGGTATTAGCTTTGGGGAAACAGCCTATGTTTTGGAGGTTGTAAAACAAGATAGATTGCAGCACTGGTTAATTAAGGTCAACCTGCTGTTAAAAGCGCATTCTCTTTGTACCTATCAAGTATTACACCAATAGGGGAACTGACAGGTTGAATGGCTTCTTACTGGCACAACGATTAAATGAAAACTGCCAACTTACTGATAGCTCAGTTGGTAGAGCGCTGTCAAGTTAATCTGAATGTCGCAGTTTCAGATCCCGCTGTAGACCATTTTTCTTTGTTTTACCTAAATCTCTTTGACTCTCCAGCATTGGTACTGCTTACATTGTTAATGCAACTGTTACATTTAAGCTTCATGATATCCCTTGTATTGGTGGCCTTGGTATCTGGCTAACTATATAACACATGCAAATGGGACAGAACCAAACAGCTTAACTCCACCATTAATGTCCTGGATTGCATGTTATTTGCACAAACACTTGTGTGTCCTCTAAACTGCAGTTAAACCACTCAACATGCATGAAGGAATGTACATTTGTTACAGTGTGCCCTTCAATACATTTGAGTACATGCAAGTCATCAATAAACATCATTTACAAGAGCTCTCTAAAAAACATAATTGTGCAGTTATTTCTGTACAAAATAAAAAATAAAAATTCCATCCAGTACATGTAGAACCATCCACAAACCTTTGATTAAAGAGACAAATTACATAAAAAATTCTCATTCATTTTACATTATTTACACTGGTTGAAGTTAAATTTCGGAACAGGGACAAGTTGTACACAAAGTAGAAACCCCCACAAACACAGAGGGGTGGGGAGATTACATGGACAGGTGGAGCTCAATACTATTTTTTCGACCCACTGCCATAACAATTTGTATAAATAGAACATAGTTACATTAGATTTTGATAGTTTAAGCGGAAAGGGTAGTTTTTCAGTATTAGTTTCCAAGTACGCACACGTGTTAAGGAAAGATAAATCGTTCTAATCCTCAGGAACAATTTCATCTTGAACCTAACCGGCGACTTTGTCATCATATTACAGCCACACCGATATACAATGTACACGTCAAACAAAAAGTTGCCTCCGTGCAGGTATTTAGTTGCTTGTAAGGATGCAGCTGCATATTAAACAATAGTATTAAATGACAATGGCTAGGGGATGTTTCTCCTCTTGAGCCATAACATCTCAAGTGTTTGACTTTCTAAATTGAAGTTTAGAGACCTGTGACGATTGAAGCTTAATATAGATACAATATGCTAGTGTGCATCCACTGGGCAGGGAAGGAGTCCTTCCAAAAAATTTATAAACTTTTTTTAATTTTAGAAGGTCTATTGAAATGATGGCCTTTCCACCTTATGATAACCCCAAGTTAAAGATTTCAAGGAGCTTCTGTTAACAGTATCTTCAGCACTGAATAAAAGTCTGACAATTCTCATCTATAACTAGATCATGGCTGAATAGTATCATTCCTGTGCTTAAGAGAAGATTATGTCGGATAGTTTTTAAAATAACATTCACCCTTTAATACAAATGTTTTGTAGTTTGTGACAAACACATTTAAAATTGAAACACCCTAACAATTTTGTCCTTTGGGCTATCAAGGTTTTTTCATCACTGTGGGTGGTGTTTTCTTTGTGTCAGTCTGTTAAATGTTTTTGAGGGGTGATTCTGACACTCTATCAGACACTTTTGTTGTTGGTGCAGGTTGCATTCTCTGGAGTATTATTTTTATTCTTTGAAGAGCGTAATTTGATTTTGTCTTTTTTTTTTAATGGACTTAAATATTTTTGGCACTTAATTTATTTTACAGAGACCATCTCACTACTTGACTTTAAAAGCTTGGACTAATGATCATTTGTATACATATTTACAGGTACTTACAGATAAGCCGCTTTAAGTGACTGATTGTTTAGAAACAATGTACATTAATTTTACATCAAATTTACATCCCTCCTTTTAAAACAATACGTTTACACAGGATCCTCTCGTGCACCCCGATGTTGCCCTGTGTCCAAATGGACGTAATACCCGTTATGCGGTCGCATTCCGTTAGGGTCATTACTGTTACAAGACTTTAGAGAGTTGCGTGTACGGCGAAAGCTGGATGTTCGCATACTGCTCTGGCGCGTGTACATCACATGACGTGATGAGCGTTTACAGAACATAAAAGTGATGTTCTTGCGAAAGTTTTCACCAACGAGGGCGTAAACAATAGGGTTGATGATGCTGTGGGAGTACATGAGTGTCCAGGTTATGATATAGATGAGTATCAGAGCATTACTAGCGTCCTCCTCGGCATCAATGGTGCTGTACACCAACTGGAACACGTAGAACGGTAGAAAGCACAAGATGAATACAATGATGATACAGATGACTAAGATGGCCACACGCCGTGCGGCACGGCGCAGCGTGTTCTTTGAATCCTGCATGTTGCTTGTGAGGAGGTTCTGCAGGATGAGTAAGTAACAAATGCAGACTATGGTAAGCGGAACGCAAAATCCAATGATGATGGTGTAGATAATCCACCATCTTGGATCATCCTCATCATTAGAGGACACTCTAGCCAAGCAGGTACACCATCCATTAACACAGGTGTGCTCAGTGTAGATCCACAACGGTAGGGTGGTGAGTATCGCCACGCCCCATATCATTGCACAGACGATCTTGCCGTTGCGCAAAGTACGAAAATTCATAGACTTGATGGGTAGGCAGATTGCAAAGTACCGATCGATACTCATGATCATGACGAAATAGATGACGAGGAATTGTGTCATAGCGTCATAGGGTACAATGAGACGACACATGAACTTGCCGAAGACCCAGTGGTTGACTCTGAGTTGGTGACCGAGGAACAGAAACGAGATCATGAAGAGGAAATCGGCTAAAGCAAGATTGAGGATAAAGTAGTTGGCCAAAGTCTTCATGTTGGGGAACCTCATTAAGATGAGTATGATGAACCCATTACAGAGGAGTCCAACCGTGCCCAGTATACAGGTGACTATAAATGATATTTGCTGTAGTGACATGAGAAAGCTATTGTCCGGTGGATGTCCGGCAGGGGTAGTACAGTTTGCACAAAACATGGGTGTCAGAATATCGGAATAACCCGCTGTGGTCAACATGATGCTGGTTGATTTATCCATTGGTGAGCATGAAACACAAAGTACTAGCGGTCAATTTCAAATGGTCAAATGATGGCTGCTGAACTTCTCCTGGTAGCAGCTGTTCCTCTAAAAAAAATCAAATGGCAAGGTCTAGGACTTAATGTCAAGTGGAAAATAATAAGTTTGGATCTATATAAAGGGTAGTGAAATGCTCCACTCAGTGTCAATCAATAAGAGATCCCCCACAAACAGTGTTTTGTTCAAATTGAGAAAGTCAGGGTTGGATGTTGGTGTGTTTCTTTTTATAAAGTGCCGGCTTGTAACCATAGACAACTGAAATGAACAATCCCTTCATCAACCAGTTAATAGCTGTTTATTTTCAGTGAGCGATACAAAAGTGACCCATGGAATTGGTTGACGAAGAGGAGATGAGTTACTTGTTTTCTTTGTTCCAAAGTACGTCATCAAACCATGGCATGTTTTAAAGGCACATGACACATTTGGTAATTGTCAAGACAGTATTCTCACTAAGTGTATACCAACATGCATAAATAACAAATCTGAGAATGTGTTATTTTTATTTTTATCGATTGGTCACTGAGGTTGCAAGAAATAACACCATTGTTTCACAGTCTTTCTCAGATTAAAATATTTTATATAGTTAGAAGTTACCTCTTTCTCAAAAATTATGTTACTTCAGAGGGATTTGTTCTTCACAAGGTTTTATAAAATTAATAGCTCTCCGTTGCTCGTTAGTAAGTTTTTATGCTACTATGCATTTTAAGTAAATAAGTCCAGTGTCTTTAAGGGCACACAAATGTATTACTCTGACAGTTTTTTTCTTTATTTGCCCCGCTGTACATACAAAGAATTAGGGTCAAGAAGAATAATGACATGGATAACTTAAGAAACACTTACCCTAAGTAGGGTGAAACTCTCCAAAGCAACGAGGCGTCTCTATCAATTACCAGCTTTCATTATCACACTCAACCCTCTTGATGAGATGCTAGAAGAACAGAATTGTTAGCAAGTGTCGCCGATCAACAACCCCTTGAAGTTTTCAACTGAAGAGGACCAGGTTCTCAGCCGTAAAGCGAAATAAGGCGATCAAGAAGATGTATCCCAATCAACGAGGTTTGACAAAGGAGTCCAGTTGGCTGGTGTTGCCGGACAATAATGATGGAAATTTCATTAGTGTCTATTTGCACAGTCGGACAGAGTTCTTACAAATCGTTAGCTCTGACTGATTAGATGGCGAGTAAGCGACTGTCGTATGACACAGTTCGATAGGGGAGGGCCGGCACATCAATGTTCACAACTCAAGTACAGGAATTTGTTCGCAATCGGGCTATAATAGATCCGTGTTGACCTTTGTATTTGCAGACAAACAACTATGGGTCAATGGTGCGTCTGTATTGAAAGGATTTGTTAAGCGTTCTTGTGTAAACACAATGATTTATTTCAGTCCAGAAGACATTTTCAGGAGTTTGTTATCCGGTTTGTATTTAAAAAAAAATTCAGTAGGGGGGGGGGGGGATTTTTTAAAGTTGATGCGAAGGTTAGAAGTTTTGTTCTCACAAACTGTGGTTACTTACAACTGGTGAAGTTCTTGTTATGCCGGATGGCCGAAGTAACTCAACACTTTGTCCGTTTCTAAGATAAGAGGAGCTTTCCTCTAGTTACAGAGACCACCCTCTGAGTTACATCCCAAACCAGCAGTTGGCCGAAGAAATCCAAGTCTCTGTGGTGATGTAAATAGAGGTGAAACAGCACGGTCCTGTGGCGAGACTATCCTAGTCACTCTGAGTATGTAGTGGTCACACAAACCACAACGGGTCGCTTTGACTGTTTTCCTACTAAATGCACGCTTTAATAGTTACACAGCATGGGGGAGAAATATTCAGAGCTTTGAGTTATAACAACACTCCTCACACTCACCGACAGTTCAGATCGTTTTACAAGTTCTGCAGACCAACAGGATGAGCACTTACTGAGACGTGATGAAATAGTTTATTGTTCTCTTCAGGCTAGGACAACGCAGCGTGGAGTAACTAGACCAAACAGTACTCATCACACTGTGAAACTCCCTGGAAAACGTGTCAATTTAACGATGACGTCCTGCGGTGAAAAGTTTTCCTTGTGCCAGTTCAATTTCAACACCAGAGTTTTTGTTGTTGTTTTTTGTCAGCTCTCTATTCTTCTTGCCAACTTGAAGTCAAGCACTGACAATTAAATCCGTCTGGTTTACTAAAACACATACCAAACATGCTGTGTAGACATTGTAGTGGTCTAAGTGTACGCTGCTTGTGTACATACTGAGGTTATAGCTTTCTCCCACGATGTGTTTTTATCTTAAAAAAAAGAAAAGAAACAGAGAGCAGACCCACCACCCACTCAGTTGTTGTATTGACTCTCCGTTGACTTAAGTCCACTGCTTAGCAGAATGGTTGACTTAAACCGATTCGGCTGGGCTGAATCAAAAGCTCATGATGTAACTGTAGAAAACCTTTGGCTTATCACAGACAGTTTTTCAATCGTCAGAACGGTTTTCAAAAATCCAAATAACAGAGTGTTACAGTTTGGTGAACATACCAGCATCAAGTCACACTCCACAAGAAGGGAGGATTTGGACTCGGAGAAACCAGCTGGAAAACTTGAAAATCTACAGCTGAGATCTGTTGCCGTTTCCACTCTGAAATCCTCAGGTTATTGCTGAAGTTATATATTGCACAAACACAAATTCTACTCCATAAAAATCAATGTGGTAACAATGCCACTTCTGGTGTTGTGTACTGTAGGTGTGTTGGCACAGCCTTGCCGACACAACTTCATTTACAAAAGATTGACTGAATGAAACACACAGGGAGCACCCGGCTGTATATATACACACACTGCAGCCCTCATCAAGCCTGCCCTCAACTTGGGCTATAGGTTAGGCGGACAGGTTAAAAGGGGCGGGACTTAGTCAAGAAAGTTAATATGCAAAGTAGTTGTCACTGCACTGGAAAGAGTCATTCATGATACAGGGGTGTGCAGGTTTTTTTTTTTTTTTAGATGGGAGGGGAATGGTTTGTAAGTTGCCACAGGTTGGGCTCCACAACTGCATCAACCATACTACAGCAATGACGAGATATTATGTCCAAACAATTCCAGTGAAATTAAATTTTGATGAGTTTTAATTATTGAGTGTGTATACTGAAAAGTGTGTATAGCAGAAAAATATCATAAATGAGGTCGGTCAGAGATACGTACATTTACTTTAATAATGCCTACTGTACATGGCAAGTAGAACTAATTTACAAAACATGTTGCAGATTATCTAATACTATGTGAAGGACAAAGCTACATTCAATCCGATTATAGAGGAATTTCTTATAAATGCTAATGTGTCATATCAATTTACTATGGTATCAGATTAAAGCTGCTTAGCCCAGCTTCAATGTTATTCATGTTTGTTCAGGTGAGCTGTTTCTGTTCTGTCTTGTTTTTGTACTCCTTTTTCATGAGTGAGTGTTGGTGTGGGGAGGGCAGGGAAATAGTTGTTACTTTAACAAATAATGATAAAACAATAATAATACTGAGTTCTTATACAGTTATTTAAAAAACCTGATGGACAAGTGCTCAGTATTTTTTCCTGCAAGGCATGTGGAGCTACGCTTTGAAGTATGCAACCTTTTTCCTATAGCACCATGTAATGGTTTACAAGGTTCTGTGGCACAATATGCTGCTGATCAAACCAGAAACACTGCGATGAACCACATTGACTAATTGTGTGATTTTTTTACACATTCCCCTTCCAAACCCAAAGCTTATTTACATGCAGTTTAAAATTTTTAACTTTGGAAAAAACAAGGGAGAATAAACTTACACACACTTGATCGACTCAAAGGCCAATTGAGGTCCTTGCATGTTAAATTATATACTCGACAGCTGATTCCCATACCACACCCTCAAAAGTTTTAACTTGCCCTTTCCCCTTCATTTTCTCCAATTAAAAACAAAGTGATGACGCTCTGAGGAGTCCAAGCTTGCGTTTATTTGGGCAGCCGACAGAGTAATTCAGGTGGGCAGAGCGGGCCCTCTTCATACTAACGTCCCCGTCAGGATAAAGCTCCCACACCTGGTCAATTTACCGCTAGTTTAGCGACCAAACTAAACAACCCCCTGGGTCAGTGACATTTCCATCCCATCAAATTGACACTCTCAGGCGGTCATCGTGGACAAATTGTCTTACAAAACACTTATCAATTAAGACAGTTATATTTCACTTTCAGGAAACTCCAGAACTAGGCAGAATACTGATCACTCCAGGAATATCCAAACCACTTT
This sequence comes from Asterias rubens, assembly GCF_902459465.1. Taxonomy (NCBI): domain Eukaryota; kingdom Metazoa; phylum Echinodermata; class Asteroidea; order Forcipulatida; family Asteriidae; genus Asterias; species Asterias rubens. Next base: position 21,242,843 of record NC_047067.1, on the reverse strand, counting down.
TGCCACTTTTGAGATCATTGCAAGTTATCTTACTTCGTACGTATGTGGTCTAATTTTGACGTCATTGCTCAAAACACTTGTTGGATTGGAATTGTGTCTTGTTAGTTTTAAATAAGCTAAAATAAAGATCTGAAAGCAAGTGGAAAAGTGAAGGTTCCAACCAACAAAATACTTCATGGACAATGTCTAATTATTTTACATATATAATGAATTAGTAGATCTTATGGGGAGGTTTAAAATTATTGACAAGTTGACCATTCCTGCCTGGATTCTATCAATGGTTCTTCTGGTGTACCTTTCAGTACTTGTTAAGCCTCTTTTATACCAAAGGTATAATTTTATTATTTTTCGATCATATAATGTATTTAAACAGGCAATATGAGTGTGTTACAAATATGACTTGACAAAATGCTTGACATAATTTTGTTTCTTGTTACATGGCGGCCATTAATTTTGCTCAAAAGAACAAGAGCCACAAAATAGAGTAATAACAACAACTATCTCTTGGCTAGGAGTGTCCATTATACATGCTAAGCAAAACGACAAGCAATTGTTACCAGCTAGATTGATGTGTAGTAAACATAACATGTGACTGATTCCCTGCTAAATTTAACTCAGGTACAGAAATTTTGAGACAAATTGATATTTTGGTCCCATGCTGAACAACTACATTTAAGATAAAACTGTGACGTGCACAGCCTAGTCTACAAGCGTCACTTTCTCTCTTGCTTGCTCGCATAATTTGTAGTCAAGACACGGGAAGTTCTTCACATTTCACTAAGTATCTGGATACAAGATAAATAAAAGGTATTGAGGTCCTTCCTCCATATGTGACTATCGTTCTTACGCCCCAAGCTATGTCACTGAGTACACCGCTATTCTCGTCAAGCCAAAGTTCCATTCAAGCATTCAATATCGGCTTCTAATTATAAAAAAAACTGAACACCTAACACCGCCTTATTTAACAGCCAACAAAATTCTTTTCGTTTCACTGAAGCGTTACTAAGTGGACATAGTCGACAAAATGGAAATGACCTTACGGTGACGAGAATGTGACGACTGTTGTATAGACCTAGTAATTTGCCACCATTTTCTGTATTGTAGCAATTATAAGTGTTGATTGACTTTGTTATATAAAAATTGGGTCGACTACAGCATGGTGCCTAAAGTTTCATGACGCTTATTGGTGAACAAAAATCAAATTCTCACCACCTTCCTAACTTGCCCTGTGATTTTGTTGTCATGCCCTTTGCAAAAATCCAATACAAATTAAAATTGTCCTCATAGAAGTGCCCCTTACCAGACAAAAACTGTTGTGCCCCCCCTCAAGAACGAAATTCAAGGCCTGCATCTCTATCATTTTGAAATTTATTCCACGACCGCCATGCATCCAACCTCTTGTATATCTATCTCTCTCTCTCTCTCTCTAATAATGCCGAATGTGGGTGCTGATCAAACCCACATAGCGATGTTTTCACAGCTCAGAATAATTTATACCAAGACTTTCCAATCAGATGAAAAAGCTATCAAGTTTATTGCAGCTATCGGACCATCTGGATCAACAGCAGAAAACTTCTGCCCTGGACACAACCCCCTCATCAATCCAGTTCAGGTTATCTGGCCAGAATAAAGGACAGATTTCACAACAGCAAGCACTGGAGGGGGCAATTTCAACACTCGCTTCTGAACTCCAGAGTCTTGAAATTACATTTGGAGTGAAGAGCAAACATCCATTTGCATACTGTTGCCGGTGGCGGCCAACAAGCCGCTTCATTCAAGTCAGTAATCTTCGACAAGGCCTAGTAATCAGCTACTTATAGAAGTCAATTTAAGTTAGTTGATTGGACAAAAATAAGAGAGAAACTTTACAATGAAATCAGCGAAGATGTTCCGAGTTTAGAAAAGTCATGTTCTTTGAATATTTTACTAAAAAAGGTGACACGCAAATGCTCAGGTACGTTTGGAACAGCACTTGGTGGGTTTTGTTTTGAAATGTTCATCCACTGGAGATATGACTGACTGAAAAAGAGGTCAGAGAAAACAGTCGAACCTTGAAGTGAAAGCAATTAATTTATCCAAACTATGCTTAAGTGACCCATAAGGAAACCTTCTTTTCTACCCTGAAATGAATATTCTACTAATTGTTTTCAACAAACCACATTACTTTTTTCTTAGCCTGTATAAATGTGTACTGTGCAAAGATGCCATCTACGCAGAGCTTTATTTTGGAGTGGGTGTTCCAACTACACAACTTTTCCATTTCGTCCTTTTCACAATGAAGTTGCGACTTCCCTAGGGGCAGAATATGTGGGTTGGCCACAGACGGCGTTTTGGGCGAGCCTGAGCGAAAGATATCATCTGCTGTACATGTAAGTTATCAATGCTATAAGCTAGGCCCGAACGAACCACCAAGGGGTAGATCCAGCACTTCTGAGTTCCCCAGGTGCCCTCAAGCCGATTCGCCAAGAAGACAACATGTAATGAGAAACATCGCTGGCTATATTTGTCCATAATGCTGAAACCCAGGGGTGAAGTTTGCTGAACAGAAAACACACAGACAAACAATACCGAGATATTTTTGGTTCTGGAATGATCCAAGCTACTGAGAATCCCTCAAAGCATGAAACAAATAAAAAGGTACATTCTTAACCCTCACAACATCCACCTCAACGCCACCCCTCCCCCAAATCCTTCGAAATTAGTTTCTTGGTGTTGCTTGAATTTTGGGTCCCCATCGTCAAACTAACCAGACTTCTAAGAGGTGTGGGTGTTGTGATCACATCTGCCTAGGAATAGTGGAATTCGGTACAGTTTTAAGACACGGTGCCTGGGGTTTAAGGGAAGGGGTTACCTACTCAAACTTCACTGGATAGGTTTGTTGCTACCCAATTAAAAGTATATTGAATCACATGCTAGTCAGGCCGTGTTTTGATTGGTGGCTACAGCCACAGCTACTGCTTGACCGTGGCGACATCATGCAGTGAAGTATAGGACACCCTTAGCAACAGTCTTAGCCATACCTGTAACTGCCAAAATCAGATACGGTCATACATGCAATTTAATATCCATCAAAGACAAAAACTAGTGAACTGCAATGTCTCCTTCAAACAAACTAGTTGGGAAGAAAACAAACCTGAATCCATACTTTCCACTGCACCAATCAGATCATGCAAAAGTTGGGGGAGTAAAACCCAAAAAGCGAACCATCAATTGAGAGTCAACACATTTTCTCAAGTCTTCAGAGATTTTCATCCTATGGAGCCACAGGTAATTCTCAGACATTCTCACTCTGAGTGACGCAGCCATTTTTTTCTCCCATGTGTTACCAAGGACAATCAGGGCATTCTTGGACTAAATCAAGACATAATAGTATAAAATAATAGGACAAGCTCTGGGGACCCTACAGCTATTCGTCCAGCTCTGTCCTTTCTTGTTTATCTCTTGACATGAGATGAGGACTTGCACAATAAACATCTCTATGTTCTTCAGTAAATGTATTCTGTCCTTGAGACAGAGATCTCAGCTCAGAGTTTAACCAGGGAGTTTAAAGGTACTAGACACTATTGGTTATCACTCATCACGCACAAAAACTAAGTTGGTAATGAGCACTGGAGAGCTATTGATAGTATAAAACATTGTGAGAAATGATTCCCTCTGAAGATATGTAGTTTTTGAGAAAGAGGTAATTTCTTACTCAAATTATAAAAGACTTCAGGCCTGAAGCCTTTAATTATGCATATGAAAGCACATTATATTAGTGCAACAAGGTTTTTTAAATCTTTCGTTATTCTCTTGCAACTTCGATGACCAGTTGAGTCTAAGTTTTCACAGGGATATTGTATGCATATACATGTATATATGTTGGGATAAACCAAGTAAGAATACTGGTCATTGACAATTACCGAAAATGTCCAATGCCTTGGGATTGGCCTCGGGCATTTAGTGCATAAAATTTGATTATTTTTTTATTTATTTGCAGCACATTTATCTCTAACAAATGTCCAATGCCTTGGGATTGGCCTCGGGCATTTAGTGTCCAATGCCTTGGGATTGGCCTCGGGCATTTAGTGCATAAAATTTGATTATTTTTTTATTTATTTGCAGCACATTTATCTCTAACAAATATTTTAAGCTCTGCTTGTTAACTGAATCCATCCAAGTTGGAGGTCATAGGGGATATCGGACTCCACTTCAACTTACTTAGTCTTTTTAGGTCATAGTTTAATTTTACTTCTAAAAATTTCTCTTCAACAAATTTGACCACTGGATTTTTTTTTTCCATACGGGTATGAACAACGTTCACATTTGCTAGGAGATGTGCAAACAAAATGCTTGAATTTTTGTCAAAATTATTTTGAAGAACATTATTTTGAAGAACAAAATTTAAAAAACGTTGGACGAACTTGAATTGTCAAAATTTGTCAATTCTTTGATGTTTTTTTATTACGAGTTTGGTCAAAGTGTTAGATACTGTGCCCCAAGAAAGCTAGATTTTTTTCTCCAATTAAATTCAGAAGTATGAAAAAGTCAGCCTCTTTAGTCTCCCAAAGACAGGCACAATTTCTTCACATAGTGTTGACAGATGCTTATTATTGAGTGTTCTTCAGCCTACGTACAATGGTGCAAGAGTCACACACAGTTTAAAATGGTGAAACGTAGGATTGCTACATGCGTAGAAAACCTCATTTCCTCCAACCCACCGTCATCGCCAGACCACTTTTCTTACAATCGACGTGAAAAGGCCATCGGCAATTAACGTCTACCGGTTTGACAGGCCGGCAACAGGCAACCGGAAGGAGGACAGCAACATGGGGGAACAAACCCAAGGATCGAGGCCCCTGACGGGAAACGAAAAACTGTGAGTTCTCTGCCAAATGGCCACGGACATGACGGAATGATTTAAGAGGACGCGACAACCCCGAGGGGCAAAGAAGCTTGAATGGACATCCGAAGTACTGGTACAAAAGTCTCGGGCAGGAAGATTTTTCAAGACAGATAACGTCACCTGAGGACTGAGGACTGAGGACTGCCAAGTAGAAAAAAGTCAGCGACTATTGGAAGAAGAGGTTTCTTGGGTATAAATCCACGTAAGTGATGTAACAAATGGTTTTCCTGTACTAAGGATACAATCTTTCCAATGAATACATCTAGTTGGGTTATGTAATAGGTTGTGACAATTCAATCGAGAGAATCACAAAGGGTCTGAAACATTCACCAGACAGTGCTCTTCCCTTCTACTGATAAGGATTGTAAAAAAGGCTGGATTTAAAATATTAGGTAATCAGACTACATGAGAGCGGAGTGTAAGGTTGCACTACAGACTCTTTGTTTCTTTCTTTAATATAAAATTACCATGACAAAAACAACACTTATGTTCCTAGAACATAATCATCGAAAAAAATAAAAATAAATAACCCCCAAGTTTGTACTTTCACCCAAAAGGAAGGTGTGCCGCCATTTCCTTTCGGAGCTACTTTTTTTCTGACAGAGAAATCCCAGGATGACATTTTCCTTATCCTTAAAATTGATTCTATACAAAAAACCCTTAGGGGTAGTCAAGTTGAGGATCTAGCGAGTGGGTTAAATGAGATATAAGTGCAAACTCAGTCAAGAGAGATGTGTCGTTATTAGAGCACATCCCACACACCTCTTCAATTCTTTCTCCTTCTTTTTCATCCAGTTAAGAGAAGAGCCCACGTATATTTATTTTCCTGATGGTTTTAAAAGTTTCAATCCCGGTTTTATATCAGCCAAGAAAGTGTTGCCTGATCTCCTAATGTCCTCTTTCCAAACCATGAAACTGTTTTTCTTTTTAAATAACTTGTTTAAATAGCTTCAATTGTTGTCGAGTTTGTTAGCAGCTCTTAATCTATCAATATCTATCTAGTGCTTAAAATTTTTTATTAGTTTTACTCAAAGTATATATTTATATTTGTTTATTTTATAGTATCTAAGTGTTTATCATAGTGATTTTTTTATTTATACTCTATTTGAGGATTGGATAAGCAGGCTTTTGAGTCATAGTGTAGTAGTACGCTTTTGTTTATCCTGGCCGTCTTAGAATGGATTGTTGTCCCTTCCTCTTCCTTCCTCCACATCCCGTACCTGTCCTGTACCCTTTTGTCTAATCCCGCTCCTCTAGTTACCCTGTATTTAAGTTACCTTTTTTGAAGTCTTATTATCCTTTGTTTTACTTGTATGTATTTGTTTTTGACACTGGCCGAATAAATAATAATAATAATAATAATAAATCTATAATTGCATCAAGCATCAAGAGAAAATGTTTGCCGAGACAGGTCTAATTTCTTTGAGCTAGTTAACAATAAACTCATATTTCTGGTTACTTAAGCAGAAACATTAGCTAAAGCCTAAGCCAATTTTACAGACTAGCAAGAAAGACAGGCAGCTCGAATGCAGGTTAACTATGGATTTGCATTTTCATGTCAGTCAATAGGAGACTTTCCAACGCTAGGTGGCAGCAGACATACCGGGTAAATTTCCATTGTTTACGTAGTTCTGAACATGCGCATAATTCTGAGAACAATGGATTTACCCGGTAAGTCTGCTGCCCTCTATCGTCCCAGAAAGTCTCCCATTGCTTCCCGCATAAGATCTTGGTTCAGTAAATTTCCCTTGAATTTAGGTTTTGCTTTTCCCTGTGGAAGCAGAGATTGGTCATGGCCTGTTAATGGAAGATGCAGTGTACTGGTCAGTATCTCTGAGGACTACGCCAACACTTAATGCCCATTACTTCAGTCTTTTTTAACTCTTACACAACCACTTCATTCTCACCTGTCATAACATTTTGCGCCACAGAAGTGGCCTTACTGTGGCCTTAACACACATCTACGTGACTACACCCATCGCTGCTCAAATTAACATCATGCAATCAACTGTGAATTTGGGTTCTCAAAGTACTGGAATTAGGAATGAAGTTTGTATTTGATTTGAGACAATATTTGTCGAAAAGATGTCCCATGTGATGAGACAAAACAGGATGTGCATTGAAAATGGGTTTGCTCAGCATCAAGAGAACGCAACTTCCAGTACCTGCTGGATGGTACCACACCAAACTGTTAGTGTTATAATGGTTATAGGGTACAAGACTTGGCTAATCCCTAGATCTCGAAAACGAAGCCACCTGAATTTCCAGAGACAATTCACACATGCTCTACATTAAAAGAATGTGAAAAATTCTTTTATATTACTGATTTGTAAAAAACAATTTTTGCCAAATTGTTTGAGTTGTTGTCAGTTAGGTCAGTTTGCGGGCAAGCCACCAAATAAAAATAACATCAGCAATGAATAAAACCAGATTTTTTACTTGTAATACATCTCGTCAATTTCAATTCACACCTGCCCTTACGCGGTCAAAAATAATTGGAATTAATTTCACACAGAGAATTCCTGCTTTATTCAGAGAGTTAAATAACAAATATGAAAAGGGAATGTTCTCTCTCTAAGACAACACAGCACAGGACTCAATGGCTCAGGGATGAGGGCTGGTGGAGTCATCTACCGCCTACGTCAATTTACTATTTCCGTTTTTTTAGTAGGATTAACTTGTCATCCTCACCGAATCTCACTAACCGTCGTACCTCATTACGCTCGCCGTAAAGCGAATGAGGGAGTATATGATTGGAAAGTGCTAGAAACATTTCATCACAAACCACTCACTATTATGTTTGGACATAGAAACAAACTAACAATAAAAAAAGACAATTTCATGCATACAAGACTCCATTAAGATCCAGGAATTAACTCCATATTTCAAATTGGATGACACAAATTTGATTATATATTAGTCGTCTCCCGCTGTGCAGCTTTCTCAGAGGAGAGTCATCATTTCTCAGTAATATTTTGCATCGAGTCTGCCCAAGTGCCAAACTCCCACAGGTTTGTTTACACTAATTGCAGACAAATGATCATAATTTGTTTCTTACCCACTGGAGAAATTAGAAGAATTGGCATAAGGGGAGGGGAGGGGAGATTATAAATAAAAGTATTAAATTGTTAATTTAGATTGTAACTAAGTTGCCAGAAGGTTCAACCATCAAATCAAATTACACATTCTTTAAAACGGGGCTGATTTCACAATGCAACAAATTCATCACAAGACAAATTGTAAGTATTACCACAGGGATTTGTATTGTGACATCACACTTTACTTAGCAACTATGATTGATTTGCCAATCTTAGCTCTTTGTGGAATTGGCCCCTGGATGGCAGATTGGTGTCTTGCCTTGTTTTCTTCCATTATGGACCCCTGTGTGATTCCCACCAGAACCTCCCATGTGGATTTGGCTTTCAATCCCCAACTAATAACTTTGTCTTCTTCCATTAAGTGTTTCCCTCCCACATCTGAACATTTCTTTGTGGTCTTTTCTTAAAAATAGTTCTACTGGTAACAAAGTTGGATCCCCTCAGCTCCAATTCTAGAAATAGATCTTAAGTAATCACTAACCCTACAGTGAAGATTGGTTTCAGATGAGTAACCGACTAAAATAATCTATCAAACAAGGGAAAAAACACTGCCCCCAAGTGGCCAGTGTTGTGATCAAAAAGGTCTATAAACATCCTTGTTTATCAACATAGCAACCTTCATAAAAAAATCTTTTAAAATTCCCTTTTTTTTTTCCCAAGAATGGATGGCACAACAAGATCCAGCTTACGGGGAAAAGCTGTCACCGGCGCGTTCCATTACATCAATTCCATTGAAACAGTGGCGGCTGAGAGTCCCAGTGACGTTGCTGCCTATGGTGTCTTGGGGGTGGGGGCAATTTTGTTCTTGTTAGTAGTGTGTGTACAGTGTACATCTTACTGTCATGATAACATGGCAATCTTAAGTAGGATTTTTAGCTTTGGCAACTGGCCTTTGCTGTCCTTCAGGCAGCTTTTAGCATCACAAATCACTGTGTTTGTTCGGGAAAACTCTGGCTTTAGTACCTGTGTTTGTTTTGAACAATTACAAATAATGTGAAAGAATGAACGTTTGGACTTTTCCTATGACTGCTGTAAATGTACATGAAAAAAAAAAAATAGAGTCCTTAATGCGAGGGCCTCAAGGCACTTCACAGATAAAAACAGAAGCATAATCTTAAGCAAACAGCCAAAGGTAAGCCAAAATACAAGTCAAAAGAGTTGTTGTTTAGAGGCATTTGCATCAGATTCATTGCCATATTCCCCTTTGCATCATTCTCTCCTTCCTCATAACTCTATCAAACCCTACCAAATATCGAACAGCTTATCCACGACATGAAAGTATGTATAGTCAATCTAATGTATAACTAACAGGGGTTTGAGGTAACACCACATGTGAATATTTCTATTGAGTAGTGTTGGTTCTGAAAAGAACCGGTGGTTAACGACTCAACATTACGATTCAGTCAATTGTCTTCAGTCAATCTAAAGTATGTTCATCAGATGTCAATCCAAAGCAATTGCTGACTTCTAAAATTTCAACCAACTACTTCCCCCAACCAGTCCATATCATTCCTAGTCAAGCTCAAAATGGCCCTTCTCAAGTAGACGTCCCTGGTTCTTGTTGACAACCCGTGTCCTTTGTCAGCATTGATAAAGCACATGATGAGCCCCCATTCACCATGACGTCATTAAACAGTGTCACTGACGTCACTGTCATCTAAAAGTAGGAGTTGACAACAAGAATACTCTTCTTCTCATTGTCGGCACCGAGAAAATTCAAGGCTGTTTAGTGAGGAGGTGGGGAACGTTTTCTCTTTCCCTCTCGTCAATTTCTTGAGCTAATTGAGCACAACAACCATGTTTGTTTATCATTTTCAATTTATGTCTTTTGAATATAAATTGATATCAAGTAAAGCATCCTAATGATCTGTGAATAACAACTCTGTGATGAATAAAAGATGACATTTAAAATGAGATACAACTCAAGTAAACAACCTTCAAAAACCAATAAACAGTTCAGTTCTTATAGGCAAATCATGATGTTTTCCCCAAATTACAATTATTTCCAGTTGATGAAATGTAATAAATAACTTGAATTATTGTGCCTAAAATAATTACCTTTTCCACGAAATGGCTTTGAACTTGTTTATTTCAACTTTAAAAAGATGCGCTGAAGAAGTACATATGTCTAGTTTGATTACATTTTTCAAATGTCAATATCATGTTTCAGGAAGCTCCCAAGCTCCTTGATAAATGAATACATATCACTGGAAGGTCAGCCAGTAACTTGCAATTTGATCATTAATTCACCAAGTTATGAGGCACCATACAGTGCCATGTCTGCTCTATGTTCTGACAAATTTATCTTCTACTAGCCCCTCCTGCTCAGAGGCTAAGAGTCTGTAGACTTATCCTGCAAATTGAGATTTTTCTGTATACAACCACCTTGTGAGTTAAAAGATGTGCATAGCAATGGTAAACTCATACCAACACTAGGGCTAGATAGATAGCTCAGATAGAAGAGCATCAGCACGTTAATCTGGAGGGCATTGGTTCAAATCCTGCCCTACCCAATTTGTCTTTGTTCAACCCCAAATCAAAAACATAACTGTTCAGTGATTTACACATAGCTTAGCCTACATGGTATAAAGATGGTCATTGTGGATAAACTTCTCTTGATATATATTTTGTTTGAAAGGCTTCAGTTCTGAGAAACAAGTAAAACAATTGGTTTGGATCTCACTAGTATGAAATCCAATGCTTGAAAACAGTGATAGGGGTTTTCAATATTACAACTGATTGAGCATCAACTTTCCCTGGATTGTTATTTCATGCATAAATTGGGCAACACAAAGTGCTGATACTAGTTTTTGATGATTACTCAATTTCGTTTGCATTCTGTAAGCTGCTACTCCTAAAAATTAAGAAAATAAATATCTTGCCAGATCTCCTTTTTTTCTGCATTTCACAGAAATTGTTGCCTGCGGCAGTTTTTCAACAGTGAGGGCCTGAAGGCAATTCTTCCTTCAACCACAAAGAGATAAATTGCTTGATGTATTTGATTTCAAGATGAAAAAGTTGAGGTAAACAGACTAAATCATAATTGAGGTAACGCAGGCATGCCATTTGGCTATGTCCATAACTATGGAGTTATTATTACACAGGCCAGACTGATGGTTTGGGTTACTGGTGAATCCCAGAATGTCTCCACAAAGGTTCTGTCAACCTTTCCCCATACACAACAAAGACAGGTAATCTTGGTTTATACCTTGATTAAAGAGAATTTTATGCATGGATGCAGTTTTATCCAAGGACTTTGATCAAGTTTTCCACAAGAAAACAAGAAGATGTTTCCCAACAGTTTCTCATTGACAAACAAAGTACAGATTGACAAACAAAGTATAAATACATTGTTGAAAACAAAAATGCTCACAAAATCATTCTAGGTAAATTTGTTAATAATTTGTTGTAAAAGAATCTTTTTTCTACGAGACAGCTAACACTCAATATGATACAATCGTACAAAGGTTTGCTTAAAACTGAAGGTTTACATCATGCAAAAGCTTGCCCTTAACAAAGTGACATTAGTAAGTAGCAACTGTCTCTATAGTCTGATAAATTCAAATTGCTGTAACTTATGACTGAAGATATGGTACCAGACAATATTCAAATCTTACTCCCCAACTACTTATTACCATGGTAACATCAAATTTCAAGACACAATTTCAGAATGCTCAGCCCAAAACAAAGGAGAAGGAAATCTATTTGATATCAACAAAAGGCAGCTGCTGGGTAATTCATCTTAATATTCCAACCCTCTTCCTCATCTACGATGGATAAAAAGTACCACGCTCAAGGCCAAGCAGGTGATGCTAGGGTCAGGTGAGCAAACTCTGCTACCCCCTCAAGGAAAAGCATTGGTAGTTTTCAAGGAAAAACTCTGACTGGGATACCACTTGGCCAAAGGTGGAGTAATGCCCTGGATTTATACAGGATTTATGCTCACGGTGGACAGACTGATGGTCGAGTACAAACATTGAAAAGAGCATGGCCAAATTTCAGGAGGTAAAAATATGTTTCAGAAAATATTGCTTTGAATTTTTTTCCAACTGAAAGGGTGCGCGGTCGCAATTCTATCAACACCCAAAACCAGGCATACCAAGAGCTGCTTTTTTATGAAGAAAAACATATTGGAGTGGTTGAGAATTCTTACACTGGATAATTCAAGGTACTGATAATAAGTGGGTCACTATTACATAGCATTGCGTAGTACCTGCTGTAGTAATTGACAGCAAGCGCCCCCCACAACAAAAATATTTACATCTTGAGTAAAACACATCAGCAAATAAAACGCATGACTGTGATTACACAACAAAAATTAACATTCCTTCCTTGACATTTGATCAATGTGACCTCATGAGGCCTGACTTGTAAACAGGGTAAATTGAAGACAATCAGTAACTATACATTCTCTTTGTCAATGAAAATCAATCATCTTAAAGCGTGAAGATGAAGTAGAAAGTTTGACACCTATTAATGTCCGCTGGCCCAAGGGAAGGTATCCCAATCCAATAGAAAAGACTTAAGACTTTGAGAGACTTGGCATTAATTGTACAACCTTCATGATGAGACTCAGGGTCTCATTCTCTAAACTATCCCATAACCCTAATGGAGTGTCATGACAGAGTGATCTGTGGCTGGATTTCACAAAGAGTTGGGATTAGTCTTATCTTGAGTTAGGACAAGTTTGTCCTTTCTTTCTTAGGACTAGCCTAAAATATCTCCTAGGACTAGTACACCAAACTCCAGTTCCAGTGGTGGTTCGATCCCTGGAAAAAAGGAAAAGGTGTACCTAAGAAACTTAATTGGTTCTAACCACTCAGGGTACCTGTAAACGAAGAGGTAGATTACTTGGCTACTACTAGGGCTGCTTACTCCTGAGAACTTGAGATGATTTCATGAACACCAACTTTTTAAAGATTTTAAATTTGGATCCTGCATGAACAGCTATACAGACATTGACCCTCTGTTCCACAACTTGCTTTTCACTTATAAATATAAGGTGTTTTTCTCGTAAAAGTCCAAAAATATTTGTAATAAAAATAGTCACACAATGGGTCAAAAACCCTTTCTATAATAACAGCAAGAAACATACAGGCCCTTGTTCTACATGAATCTGTCTGTCCGTACTATGCATGTACATCAATATTAATCTAATCAACAAGAAGTACACGCTATATTACATTCCAAATCTGAAATCTAATTTGCCACCCTGGCAAACAGACTCCCGAGAAAGCTCATCAAATTTCCAACGATTTCTGAAATAATATTTTGATGTCACAATGCAAAGGCTAAATATGATAGCTGCTCGTAGAATTGAACAAGAATAAATTCCTATGTTGTTGTGTCAGTGAAGAAACCTAGTATCTTCTGAAATAGCACTTCTGTTTTGCAATTGTCAAAATGCTGTACCTTAAAGCATGGATGTACACATAAAATAAATACACACCAAGATTTTTGCACAGATCACTAAACAGTGTGTTCCACAACAGTGGTGGGGTTCTAACCAAAGAGCTTCCACTAGACCACCAAGCTCACCTAGTGATAGAGCGTCCAATCCTATAATTCGCAGAATGTTCAACAACAGTTTAACTAAGTGGGATTCGGACCCCAGAGCTTCCATTACAACATCAAGCTCACCAAGCGATTGAGCATCGTGTCCTATATTGAACAGTATGTTCCACAACCGTTTAAATTTAAATAGTTCACTGGACATGAATACCCATATGATTTCATTTGACCATTCACTAGGCATTTGCTCATGGTCTCCTCCTTAAATTATACATCGCTAGAATCACTAGCACCAATCCTACCACATCGCAACTTTAAAAAGGCAGAGTTCAATTAGACCAATCAGAACTGTTTATCAGTATCAAAATGGAGGGACACAAAATAATCTCAGGCAAACATTTACATAAATCAACTGCTATTCTTGAATTGATCCCCAGTGAGTGTTCACCTTATAAATTAGTATTTGTTTAAGAGTCTGGTAGTTTCATCAATCATTGTGCATGCCATTCCACTGGAAATGAACAACCTCCTCCCACTTCATTCCCAACAATCGCCACTTTTGCAAAAGAATTCCATCTCTGATGAGCGCTTGGATTTTTATTGATCTTTTGCTGCAGACTCCCAGATTTCTTTAAGTCGGGGAAGTTGTTATTTTCTTGTGGATGAAACAAAATTGCAGAGAACATTCCACAAAGAGGCAGCATTTATACAGAACCTCAATCCAGGAAATTATGTGTCTTGCGGCAAAGTCACAATTCTTTTGAAAGCACCGACTTCATAATGTTGTGCATTTCATACACAATGGTGACATGCTCAACATTTTAAACTATTTAATATTTAACCATTTACATGGCTCCTCATTTCCAGAGAGGAGATCCTTCACAGTTGACAAATCAAAGGCCAATTTCATGCAGTTTAACAAAAGATATCATATAACCAATTTCCTGAACATTTTTCAGGACTTCATGGACAGTTCTTATAAGGGATAAACAATATCAACTCTCCTTCACTAAAAAAAACACAATATTCATAACCAAGAAGTTAACCTCTTAATAACTACCCATCAAACATTTAAATTTGGTGTTCATAATCATCAGGTCTCAACAACAACAAAAACCTGTAGGTCACAACTTAATACCGTGGGAAAACAAGCATTACTAAAACACTAGCTTTAATACCATGGGAAATTCACATCCCCCCCTTCCCAAATCCCACCACAACAACAAACCACCTACATAAACCAGATCATCACATTCGGCTCCCTATAAAAATATCTCTGGTTTACTTTCAATTTGTAACAAAATGCCTTGCTGGAGAGGAAACCAAAACTCTGAGCCAAAAACAAATACATCAGCAGTATCTCTGCAAGCCCACGTCTTTCGCCCCATAAACAAAGCAAGCACGCCACGAGTGACACCATGGTATTATGCGCAGATTGAGGCATGTACGAAGTGAAACCCTAAACGCCCCTTGACGCTGCTGACTCCGAAAGAATTCTTCACCGGAAGCCAAGGCCCCGTTTAACCAATCAGTAAAGACAAACAGATCCTTATGGTGTGTTTCCTAGCGCTCTCTTCACCAAGAAAAGCATGCGAGTAACAATAGCACCGAACCATTTGTATATAAAGCAACGGAAAGTATTGTTTTCCTTTCTTCATCACACACCATGCTTCCAGCGTCCCTACTCAGATTGTCCGAGTCACGAACAGTAAATTGATCTCAAACCCACGTCGGTTTACCTACTCGTAATTAATGGCAGGCCCCCATGACATTTTTCTTGGGTGTTATGAACCAATTCTACTCTAATTATTAGTATCGATGGTGCGCAACCAAAAGTCATAAATAAACAATGACAAGCGAGGTAGGTTTTTTTGTGATCACATCGATGACCGGTGCGACCACAGCAGGTGGTCAGTGTTCGGTGATCGCAAGTGGTCAACACATCTCTTTTTTTAAGATGGAAATGATATGAAAGCTTTCACAGTTTGTTGATCGGGTATTATAGTCAAGACTCATCGGAAATGAAGTGTCAAAATATGTAGTAAATTAAAAAGGGGGCACAAAAATCAGCTCATTAACAATGTACTTGTTCGTATTGATTACCCTACACTAGCAGGCCTTGAACTTCGCTCTTGAAGGGGTACAGCAATTTACCTCTGGTAAGGGGCACCTCTTAGCGGAAAATTTATGAGCCACTTTAGAATTTTTTTTTACTTCCCCAGTATATTAGCCCCTGAGTATTCCTGACACTATCTGAACTCTTTTGGAGTATGCAGCACCACAGCCAAATTAGCCAACAGTTTCCTAATCATTCACGTCAACAATATCTGCTCAAGCAATTACCCATTTACTCTTTGGTGATGAGAAGCAATTATAGTTCAGCGTCTTGCCCAAGAACACAAATGTCACGACTGTGATTAGAGCCCAAACTTCAGATGACTCAATAACTTAAGTTTCATGAGCTAGACCACCACACACCATGAAAAACACAAAATGCTCAGAGAATTCTGCTGGGTATTTTGATTATGCTAATTTCTATTGGCTGGGTAATCTGACATTTCCAGCCAAAGCAGACCATCCAGCATCAAGGGACACCTAAACTACCATTAACCTACATTGGGATGGGATTGTCTTGCTTCCTATCTCAGACAATTGTGTAATTTAGAGATCCCATTCAGGAACTCAGGGACAATGCCAGCAACTATCTCAAGTGGCTATAAGGAATTCCAACATGTTAGGCTCCCAAGGTCTGTCCGAAAAAATGCAGGTCTGTCCATAAAATGCAATCTTGTGGTGCATTGCAGGTTTTTTTCCTTAGGACAAGGCCAATGATGGTTAACATAAAAACACACAATAAACAAACATTACACAGCGGGAGATCCAGAAATAGTTTATCAATCCAATCATCAATTATTATGCTTTAAAGCCAATTCTTAAACTCAATTCTAGAGGGATGAGTGAAATTATGTCAATAAGGAGTAACTCTTTGAAGGAAAACCACCTTGCTATTTATATTTTCAAAAGCTAAATATGTAAAGATCAAGATCATCAAGGGCACAGTGGTGAGGCCCTCGATGGTTCTTCAAAGAAATAAAAAACAATTGAGTTACTAAAACTCAGCCAAATTTGGAAGTAAACAAATGGTATAAATCCCACCTTTCACAAACAAATGAAAAAGATGTAAATGGTGTTTGAAGCTTTTCATGGCAGTACAGAGGCAACTACAATACCCAGCTTTCATTCTGTGACAGGCGTTCTGTGGTCATTCACTCATTGCTTGATATCTCCGAGGGGTGGGGAGATGACATGTTTCAAGTGACATCGGTATTCCAAAGATTACAAAGATGTGTAAGATATTATAAGAAATGGTTTGTGGATGTATAGTCCAGAGCTGGCACACAGCTGTTCTTCCTAAATCTTGATTTAAAATTACTTCCAGGTTCGCATTCTAAATTTAATATAAGTTATTTGTAGTGCAATCTGGAAACAGTTTCTTTCAAAAGTGTGTTAAGAAATCAGAAGAACTTCTAAGATTTTCATAGTATAAAATTGTTTTGTATGTTTCATCTGAAAAAATAGTTAATGGTCTGACGTTTTACCCCTAGCCTCTAGACTTTCTAAACGGAAGGAGCTTGGAAAGTCTTGAATCATTTGTATGGCCGCCTGCAAATCAAGTTTCTCTTCTAGCGGCTATGGCTGTTGACAACAGTAACCTAGTTTAGTTATCCATGTAAACCAACTGCCCAAGCCATTACTTTTATAGGCCACAACAAAACATTAAGTTTATACTTTCTTTCCCAGTTTTCTTTTTGCCTTCGAGAAAGACTCTGCAAGGTTTAAATCATCAGGCCATTTAATATTTTTTGCTTCTCTAGTTTCATGAGCTGGCCTTTAAGTTCACAGGATGTTTTCTTTTAATTAATCACTGTAGCCAATGAGTTACTGCAACACATTAAGAAAGTGTCATCTGACCCTCTAGCCAGTTCTCTCTTGGCTCCTGTAATCAAGCTGTGTGATATGAAAGTCTCGAACGACAAGCCAGCGAGGGACATCAACTATGTCATCACAGAATCAAGTCAATTTCAGAATTGATATATGATGATGTGATTTTTTTTTCTCATCGTACTTTCTCTTTTTCATGTCACAAGAATATCCCAAGATTTGTCCATATAAATTGATTGATATAATTACTTCTTGCTGATAACAGCTGCAGTCCTGATGATGGTGAGTGCATATCCAAGCAGCAATTATGTTTATTTCTACCACAAGAGGGCACTGTTGATGAGTATCAACTTACTCCAAAGCTGGTAACATGTTAACACAAGATGGCGCTATGTCATTTTGTCAGTGCTGTATTTCTGTTCACAAAGCACTTCTGATCCTTTTCTAAATGTGGATGGATTGGTTATTGGGATGAATGGAACACAAGAGGGCGCTAGTACAGTAGATCACAGTCTATCCTTAACTGGCACAGTGCAGCCACACGGTGGCGCTGGAGAATTAAACTAGACTTCCACAAAAACACTAAATACCATCCTTCATGACAAACAATAACATACCATATTTGTAACATAATATTATTTTAAAGTGCAAATTACGTTTAGATCTAAACTTCATCTGAAAGGAAGTTGACCCTTAGTTAGAGGACCCCTCTCACTTCTTCCCTTATGAACTGTGAAGAGGGTACCCTGTTTCAGCCCCCGTTGATTTGGGTCGAAAGCCCAAACCAGTTAAGTGTAGCTCTCACCTTGAAGTGGCCGTCTGTGTCCGGCCTTGTGAGTTGGTCGATATCTCATTTAAATCAAAAAGCGTTTTAAACCACTAGGTACTGTAGCAGCACCATTACCAGTCTATACATTTCTGTATATGGCTAACATAATTCTAAGAATACACACACTTCTCAGAATAAGGGATTTAAGTCTGCTGTCACCAAGTGTCCCCAAAAGTCTCCCATTTGAAAACTCCTGAATCCACTTAAGTAAGGGGGTGGTAAAACTTGAGCCTACCTTGATGGTTTCTCTGCTGAACTTGAGCTTCCGAGGTTGTTTTCTAATACAGTCACCACCTTCCTCATCATCATCACTTTCAGAGAGAGCAGAGATTTCGGCAAAATGTGTCTACAAAACAAACAGGAAAAAACACTTTTAAAAATCTGCAAAGTTATAAAACATGATTAATTTGATAGCCTTCTGTTTTACATTTAAGGCTCTTTAAATATCACATAACACTAAATTGCAAACAATGACTTTCTTCCTAGCACTTAGCTAATTGACAAACTCATCAAAACAAAAATCACAGATGAACAAAAAATAATAATCTTCAATGAAACTCCAGGGAACCAGAGAAAATAGTACCAATTAATACACCAAACTAAAACCCAAAGGGAAAATAGTCTGGCTTCTATTTGATAAGATGAAAATCAGCATTCATGACTGTTAATGCACCCAGGGGACAAGACAACTGTATTGACAGTGAACAAAGGGTAATGATTAGCCTACTTGGTTTAAAACAATGACAAGCTACGTTTGTGTACATAGATCACTAAGGTCACAGGTGTTGGTTTTATGTTGACAGGAAACGGTGATGGAATTATCAGGATGCTGACACACTATAGTGACTACACACACCTGTGATTCAGATGCGATAATGTACCCATCTATTTTGTGTTTCAAATCTTTTGAATTTTGAATTTCCGTCTAGAGCTGGTTTGGGAAGGTGGTGAAAGGTTATTCCATCTTCAAATCAAAACCTGCAATCAGTAAAGATGGGCCTAAGCCTCAAGAATACAGGTTCCTAGGAAGGTTTAGTAAAAAGAATTACACTCATTCAATGAAAAACATTTACAGCATGAACTTGTCCTAGATAAAAATATTTAACACTCAGGGGGACCTTGTTCCCTTGTTACTTGCACATTTAATATAGTATCCGAACCACATGGCACCAATCTGAAAAACTACTCTCGTACAACATACCCCAACAAAGGTACACATGTATTATGTACAATGTACAATCCAAACATTGTATTTCACCGGTGAACAATCCCTGGATACCAGCTGACATGTATAAATAGCACCAATTCCCTACATAGGTCACCAGTATCATAACAACACAAACACTAGGGCACTGCACTGGTTACTGTACTTTCAAACTCTGAAACACAAACCCCTTTTATTTTCCTGCCCTAGATAGATTAGAATTGAATGAAGCTGTCACTCAATGCCTTCTATTGACAAACAATGATTCAATGATGAGGTATCTTGAGGACACTCAGGTCATGAGAGAGGTCAAGTGAGGTGGGCGAGAGCGAAGAGATAAACCAATGGGCGGGAGCAAAGAGATAAAAAGGAGGGCAGGAGCAAAGATTGTCTTTTATATCCGAGGAAAATTAAACTTTATTATGCGCTGTGTTTACAAACCAAAACAATTTTTTTTTTGGCAACTGCATCCAATTTAGCTGTCGTTTATCCCCCAAATTTTTTTTCGAACATAATGTGTAAACAACGGTTCTGGTGCACAGTGTACCATTTCCATAGTGTTACCTCATTGATAAATACCACCATCCTCATACTGTGATTTGTCACAAAGGTTCTGTGGGAATTGCAAAACTCCTAGAAGCTTATTTTCTTCATCAGGATCACCGGTACTCTGTATTGGCTTTGTGTTCAACTTGAGTTTGATTTCACCACTGATCAAAACTGAACCTAAAGATCACATGTCACATCGCAGGATCATTTATAATCCCACATGGGTTCCAACCATCATATCACGCTTTGCAGGATTTGGTCCTGCTTCGATCCTACTCAAGAGGTGGATCAGATTAAGGGATATGATCCTAATCCCTTTTGCATTCCCACTGACATACATGTAGGATCTCTCTTTGATCCTGCAATGCAAGGTCTGATCCCCAGTTTCATGGCTTGGCTCTCAATGCATCACCAATGACCAAATTAGAAATGCAAGCATAACTCATTCTTCAACCCATCTGCCTCAACCATCTCAACCATCACATTGGCACATCACAAAATTTACAGCTAATAAATACTTCCAAGACCATACAACCCAAACAAAAGATTGGACAAATACTGAGCTTAACGTCCTGGGGCACAATGTCACTCGCACAGCCCCAAATTGCCTCATGCTCAAAACAACAAAGGTTTGTCTTTGCATTTTAATTTTCTGCTTGATAAGATAAGTGGAGGTAATGTTAGTCCCTGGTGGGATTTCCTGATTGATAGGCCACATCCTCATCTATCAGGACTCATGATGACCTAATTAATCCAAACCCTAAAACACTCGTCTTGACATTTCAAAACAGACCATCAAAGATTACAGACGAAACCCGTGACAGGCCTCGAAATAACCCATGGCATGCACAGCAATTGCCGCGGTGCCTTGTGCTTTTGCTGTGGTGCCCTCTGCAAGTTTAAATAAAAACTTACATTTTCCACATAGAAGTGCCCCTAACCAGAGGAAAATTGCTGCGCCCCTTCAAGAGTGAAGTTCAAGGCCTGAAGCTACACTGATCGAGGCTCTGCTTAAATCAAGGAATTCTGCCCTTACTGAGCTCTGAGAAGAACACTCATTCTATGGGACGTAAGCACATAATTCCATGGTAAGCAGAGAAATGAAACGGCCCTTGTGATGTTGAATGAGCAGTCCCCAATTAATCAAAACATAGTTTCGCTGGATTTTGTTTCTAAGAGGGATGGATCATGGGGATGGGTGTGGGAGGAGCGAGAAGGTTACATCACAGATAAGATGATTGAGACTGTTGAATTTTTTTTTAAACACTTTAAGTACTTCAGAACTACAATGTATGAACAACCTGAACTGTTTATTTTGAACCAAACTTAACTTGTGCCCCTAAATATGACTCACCAGGTTGTAGGCCAAGAGCAGGAAAGACAAAATGAAATGAAAATGTAGGAGGGAAACGGGGCAAAGTAAGTTTCCCTTGGGATAGCAAACTCCCGGTTTTTGAAAGTCTAGAAACTCGCAAAGAACAGACGGAGGAAACCAACAGCAGGAATATGGCAAGTTTCTAACTGAGGGGAAAAGGTTCAGAGACTCTCTAAGGAGTTGAAAGTTGTGTTCCTAACCATGGGTTCTGGACTGTGGTGACTGGTGCAGTCTTTTTTAAACTCAAACTCTTAGATCAAAAAATATATTTCCATGCTTTGTATCTTTTTGAAATCTTAGATTGTTCCTTAAAAGGACGCAATACCCTCTCATGATTTTGAAATGTAAGGGAAACAAGGGCAATAAAAGTATCAATTTCTCTGCTGAAGTTGTAAGGCTCTGAAAGGAGGAAATGGTATGGTCACAGGTTCGAATCCCACCCAAGTTGCAAACATGTACTCTGACTCTTTTTTTCTACAGTACTCTGGAAATCACAACCACACAATCCTGTTTCTTTTTTTTCGATAGATTGCACTATAATACATAATATACAAGTAGATAAAAATCCTAACTCCTTTAGCGGTTTACTACATGTACGTATGTACAAAGGACCCTTCTTCGCTCTTTTACAAAATTCTTCCTCATATGAAAACTCAACACACATAATTGAAATCTTCATTACAGTGTACAGCTCAGTGACAGTCCAACAAAATCAAACAAAACATCAGTTGGATTTTGACAGAATCTTAGTGGTTACACTTCTCCGTTCTTTACTACTCATCCCAAGTCACACAACAAATAATATTACAAAATGTCAATCCTTTATTAACTCTGTAAACATCTACATATATCTCATAACATATTCGGTGCACACTTTAAATATTATGCACAACATCTGAGAACTGTTTCACAATAAACCGTTCCATGACTACATAATACACTACGGAGAAGAAACACAGTGAGTCAGCCTACTGTACATGATGTATGACCACAATCATGACATGGCCAACCCCTATCTCATGAATAACTCAAGTGCATCAATCCCAGATGGGATATTCCTGGGATATCCAGCTCATTTATGCAAGATCTACTCCATCCGTCCTCCATGCTTCAGTGCATCTTTGGTAGTAGTCTCAAGGTTTTATCATTTTACAAGAACGTATCCATATTTTTGTGGCACTTTTAGTTTTTTTGAGACATATTATACCAAGTTCTATAGATTTCATGACTGTATGAAAATGACTATGCTCAGGGTTTCCCTTAAGTCTTCTTAGTAACCACTGCTCTGAATGTCACTAAAAATGTTTTGGGTTTGTTTCGTTTTGTTTTACAACTATAAATTAATCCAATTGCAAGGCAAGGCAAATGAGTAACAGCATGTTTCATAATAGTTTCATAGAGTAATGTGACACAAACGGTTGAATGATTGTATACGTAGCCTGTGTTTAAAGATGAGCTCCATAAAGACTTGATGGTTTGAGTATGGAAGTAGAATGGTTTGAGTAAAAACAATCTGATACTGCATGGAGGCAACAGAAGCAATTGCATCCATGACTCTAGTCATTGCGTTGCTGCCCCTTGCAGGCCTAATGATTCACAGAGGTAACTGAGGCAATTGTTGTTTCCATGCCCCTGGTCACCCCTTCCAGCAAAACATCTCAGTCCCTTTATTTAGAAAACCTTACTAAGAAACAAGTTGCTAAGAAACAAATTACAAGAATGAAGTATCAGGCCTGCATCAATTTGAAGAGGGGTCCACTGAAATATCCAGAGATCTCTTAGGGCACCCCCCCCCCTATTCTCCCCCCCCCCCCTGTCAGGATATCGTTAGAGCATGGCTAGATCCTCCCCTTCTTCATGACGCGCCAAACCAGACATTGAAACAGACACGCTTCCTCACTCCCGTACCTTCGTCTATCCGAGACGCTTTAAAAAAAAATCAACATTTAGTTTTCATTTCCTCTTGTTTAGCCTGTCAAGTCTGACTTGCTCATACACTAATTGACATTTGCTGATGTTGTCTGATGACTATTTGTAACTATTGCATCATAGAATCTATAGACAGTGAAACGCACAGTCAGTTTTTCGTTGAGAAGCATGACTTTCCAATTAATTCCATCATCACGTTTGCTTCTGCACAGAGAGTCGAAATGATTTTTTTCTTAAGTGTTTTTTATTTTCTACTTGATTGTCAAGGTCTAACTCACTCGTAATTCAATTTTGCTCATTCCAACAATTGATTTCATATTGATTGATATTAAATCCCACTCTGAAAGCCTGAAAATGGTCAATCTAGCATACAACTCTCTCGGTGAAAAATCTCTTTACATGTTCATGGCCATCTATGAATACAAGATTCATGTGTAAACTGTATTTCAATCATAAAGCCCGGTTCATACTTCCTGCGAATGCAAAGCTAATGTTGACGTCACAAAATTCGCAACAAATATTCGTAGCAGTTCAGCTCTGCTCAACACACTTGCGAATATCACTGCGAGAGGATAGTTATGATGTGAAATTCACGTCAAATTCGCTTATCCTTCGCTTTCACAGGAAGTATGAACCATGCTTTACATGTAAAATCCAACAGTTGTTGGCCTATGTTTTGATTTAATCTGTTTGATTGACGACTAAATCCTAACCACCCCAACTCATCAAAAATCAAAATCCAACAGCATGTTTTGTTTGATCCAAAGAATTGTTATCATACAAAGCTCCTGAGATCTTAAAGATTGTGTTTTTCACATCAGCACCTGAGCAGCTGAATATCTTGAGCCTGACATCTTCAAGTTCATTAGAGCTTAAACATCAAGGGACAAGGCATTGACAGATGACCAGATTGGCCTGCCAGCCCAAGGTGTGAACTGGTCATTCGAATAAATCTGATGCAAAGATCATCATAAGGAGTAACCCAAAACCCACGAATCTACATTGTAAGGCAAGGAGGCGTACTAAGAAATACAAAATTTCATTTCAAAATTTCTGCAATCTCAGACAGCAACATCTACTTTGATCTCTTACAATACTTCCACATGTAAAAGAAGCTACACAAGCATGTATGCAAATAGGGCTGCCCAAAAAGTATCAAAAAGTCACCCAGATGCCCCCGCCAACCCAAAATGGGGTGTTCTGCGCCACAAAGCTTTCGTAATGTTTCTCTAAAAGGCCAGCGCAGGTGTGTAGCCTCCTTGTTCTTCTTCTTACATCTTCCTCCATGGTAAAAGTACAGTCCACCATCTGGTGTATTACATACTGTATGACATCATTACTATTTTCATGAATGTGGATTATTATGGCATACTTTTTTTATGACTTCTGTCTTCAGTAACATTGCGGGAAAAGCTTTTGAATCCTACAAAATCTATCTGAAGTTACAGTCCAACAATAGTACAATAAACGGGCATTAAGTACAGTATCTGTGGGTAAGCTTGGGCGATATCGATTTATTTTATTCACGATATATCGCCGACAACATATCGCAATATTCGATATAATCGCGATTAATTAAATTTGGCATCATCAGTCTTCAAACTCCAAGTGAAAGTTGTAGAAGAGACAGTCATAGCATAAGAGAGGTGTTCTAATGAACTATTATTCTGGTTTTACTCCAAACCTATGGGGTGCAAGATGTCTCAGCTAGCAAATACATCGCGATATTTAATCGATATCGCGATATATCGCGATTATCGCGATTATCGCGATATATCGCGATATATCAATATTTCGATTAAAACCAAATCCATCCGATATCGAAATCGTTTCCAAATTAATATCGCGATATTCGATAATATCGTGATATCGCCCAAGCTTATCTGTGGGTCTGATCACATTCACACCGCCTGTACAAACTCCTCTTTCATTCCATAAACCTTGACATACTGTAATAATAAGAATCAGAATGCAAGTAAACTGGTGCAAATGCTCCACAACAGGTTAACTTCAATTGAGGATAGAAGTACAGAAGGCCATTGCAATGTTTTTGCTTGAGAGACTTTGTATTCATTGGCTGGAGTGATCCTGAGGGAAAGGTTTTAAGCTCAAGTCAGTTGCCAATCAAACTCTCAATAGGACAGGGGACCGTAGTTTGGGGGTCACCCAAAACCCTGGAATTTTAATGGGGACAATGGGGTTTTGTGCCTAGACTGCTAATAATGATTGTGTTATATGTACATGAATGAGTTCGTACGTACATTATGCCTGCAGAAAATGTACAAAGCTCTATGAAAACAAAAACGAATGGAGATGGCAGCATACGATTGTTGACAATCTTATTTAGCAAAAATTCATGAATAGTGCTTTAAAGTGAAAAAGTTTCTTAAATTGTTCGAATGTTGGTGTTATGTTTTTCTGACGAAATCGGTTATTAAACAATACATAAATTATGGATCTTGTCAAATTGTGGCTCTTATCAGATCTTGTTGGTCATCGTTTTAAACATAAACATGTCAAAAGGAATATCACCACAAATATTGTACACAACAACAAAATTGATTTTGTTGGTCGTTACCATACCACCCTAATAAACATTAATGCATAATTATTTTTATTGAAGATAATACATTACATACAATATGCAGTGCCAAACATTTAGTGCCAAAACATGGAGCTGAGAATTTATTTTTCTGCACAAAGAAGCCCCTGAACAATTCTAAACGAGGCACATACTGTGCACGGCGAATGGCCACGAGCCACAATTTGATAAGTTGCCTGATTGCAACAATGACCTTTTTAAAATGAGGTTCACGGCATCGAAGTGTGAAGCAGAGAGGAGGGGGGCGGTAGAAATCATTGAAACTCAATCTTACTGAACAACCAATCCACCCTAAGGCGTTCATCATACAAAACGCCATCAGCCTCCAGTGGCAGCCAGAATCCTATAAAACTCCTCCTCCTGCCCCTTTTGGTGCAATACCCGCTAGAGGAGATGGTCCCAAGCAGGGTAATTATCAAGCAGTAATGTCCAGGACCTGGCAATGGCCCTAGACTGCTGTGGGACATTGGGGGAGTCAAATGAGTGCTGAAGTGCTTTGTTATAAATGTAGAGAAGTCAGAGAGTTAGGCAATGAATGAGAGAAAGGGCAGTAGTCTGACCATGGTCTAATTTAACTCATTTGCATTCTTAACTGAATTTTGTACACAAGATTTCAACTGATTTTAAATTTTATACAGGCCTCGAAAAACCCCAAAACAATTGCAGTTGCTATAGTGCCCTGTGCTTTGCTGTGCTGCCCTCTGCAAAGTACAAATTTACATTTTCATCACAGCGTGACCCTTATCAGAGGAAAATTGCCGCCCCTTCAAGAACAAGGTGCAAGGCCTGTTGTAAACCAATCCATTTTAGGTCAATTTCATCATTCTGAACCGCCAAAGACACTTTTACGTTCACGTACGAGTGGCGCGCAGGCTTTAATGTCAAGTTGGCAATACATGCATTATCTTCATTGGTTGAATTTGCCTGTGATGCGTTTAAATACAGAGAGTGAACATTGGGCGTATTTGTGTTCCAGTAATGGTGGGGAAACCCAAGTACAGGCTCTCCTTAATTGATTAGTCAACAGGCCTCAAATTGAAACAGAAGTGAATTACATTACAGACATTATTGTACATGTATGCACACATTACTATTTTCCATGTCGACTGAACACAGGTACGAAGGCCCTGGGATGAACAAGAATGCTTGGCCATATGTGGGAATCTGCCTCATATAATGTTTTGACATTTTATCATAATCTATTATAAACAAATTCTTCTCCTATGCCTGACGACCTCACAGGGAAAACAAACAATCTTATCAGTGGATTCCTGAGTGTCTGCTCTTATTTGATAATCGTTGAGCGCGGTCGTATAATGTAACGCCCAGAGTTCGTCTCAGAGAGTTATGGAGGCCGGTACAAAGATCCGACAAGCAGAGAAATAAAAGTGTAGGACCCACATTACTCGGCCCTACACTGGTCAGAATGTGAATGCAAGAACTTTAAGACTAGAAATTGGCACGCTTAGAGTGTGGTTTGCCTACATGTATACCCTGGAGAAATTTTTAAATGGCAAAGTTTCATCACCATAGCAATAAAGATGTTACTGTTGTGTACACTACATTTATAAAAATAAAAATATAAAAATATATAAAAAATACCCTACCTACAATGTATCTCAGCCTATGATGTACATTTTTATCATTGGTTTGTTTCATTTGAAACATGAAAGAAAGTTCATTATGGTACATGCATCTGATAGGTTGATATTGCAGCGTGGGTTTGGGGGTTGAGTTGGACAGGAGGTGGTTCATCCTCTCTACATTTAGTAAACTAGGGATGTAGCAACAGGTAACCTTTAAAAAATAATTAAATCAACTTTGAACTATGTCGTGACCAATGTTGTACCATTCCTCTGAACTTGATTAATGTTATCTAAATTGTCAACTAACCCTTAAGTTGGAAAAAGGGGGGAATACAGGCAGGGTATGTGGCTAAATTATGAAGGTCTAAAGTTTAACTAAAGTTTAATTTAGCCTCATATGATAAGGTGGTCTTTCAATTAAGATGCACATTGTACCAGTGCGTACCTTCTTGTTAATTTGGCTATCTAACTTAGCAATGTAATGAACAATTATTGTACTTTCCCTTTAAATTAAGACTGTCCCTGATTAGCGTGATTACTGATGAGTCACTGGCAGTGGAGTGAAGCCAGAATCATTTCTTCAATAAGGACAGCGGGGGAGGAGGAACATGTGGGGGTGGGGACAGGGATTTGGAAGGGCGTAGATGTAGCCTCATACAAGGTACACATAATGTAGAAGGGAGTTTTGGGCAATCTGCGTCTTGGTAAACAGAGTGACCTATTTCCAAAATTCTGCGTCTTGGTAAACAGAGTGACCTATTTCCAAAATTCTGGTACATATTGGACACTTTGCAAGTTTTACTGAAGCAAGCTGAATTGAAAAAAGTTCTTAGAATAGTTTCTACAGCCTGATCCAGGTAATGTTTGACATGCAATAAAGTAATGCAATAAAGTAATGCAATCAAACTAATAATAGTCTAATTGTAGGGGTACCATGATACACAGTAAATAATAATATACATGTACTGTAGGCCTGCACCAATTTATACAGTGACCATGTAGGCTACATGACATCTTGACAGGCATCCACTTCTCCAAAACCAATATCAAACAGCCTGACTCAACTGTTTACAGTTTTCACTCAAGTCCCAAATCAAGTCACACGTAGCAAGTTGGTAAAACAGTTTCATGCACTTGACACTTTCAACTGTATATTACCATACTGTATACCATACAAGGTTCAGTATATCAACACTAGAATGCCTTGCCTCAATCGTTCTTCATGCCTCAATGCAGACACATTGTACAATATCTTGTGAATATTATTAGGCCCTACTACAAATAATTACATTATTATTCGTGTACATTGTACAACATGCACCGGATTGTGTTTGTACACACTCCATCTAGAAGAAAAAATGCTTTGAAACGGTCATAATTATTGGAGGGGGTGTAAATTACACGAATGTAATGTCACAGATACATGTACATGTAGTGACATCGAATCATGAGGAAGGTCCAATGTACATCTTGTTATTATGTAAACAGCACTAGACATGACCAAACTACTGTACCCAATACTCCCTGATTTTTATGACCTTGGTTACGACTGACTGATAACAAAGCTACTAAATCTCCATTTCACCAAATGAAAAGAAGATTCTAAGAATGAAATGACAGTCAATGGATGGGTCAAAGATTGAGGTTAGGAATAACTTGGAATGCAATTCTTTTAAAAGGTATGTAAAACCGCCAGGAACTGTCGTTTCTAAAGAACACAAAAAACTACACAGGTTGCACAGTACACTGTGCACCATAAAGTAACAATTAACAATATCAGCCTAACAAAGGTTTTTAAAATAATTACTATGTAAAAGCCTTACACATTTCTGTCTTTCTTCACACTCTTGATTTTGTACAGCTTTAATATTACCCTTCCATGTTCCCCAGCCGCCACCCCCAATATATTCCCACACCCCTTTGTTCCGACCCAATGTATTTCTCTAATTCTTACTCTACAGAGCACAAATACCAGTGGCATAAATTTTAAAAAAAAAGTGACCTCTGCAAAATTTAATTTTTCTTTACATAAATATTGTGGCTACAAGGGGCTGCTGCGCTGCATTTTATGACCACCAAGAAACAATAAACCAGCAACAAACCACTATGAGAAATCCATCAAGAATGTCAAATATTTTTTAATAATTCTCCAAAGTGGGGAATACCTCCTGGGTATATTATGTTTTGTTGTCAGTTGAGCAATGAGCCACTGAGGAATGTTGCAAATTTCCTTTATGACCGAACCCAGCAAAAAGATGTACACAATGAAAATGGCAATCACTCAGCCTTTCAGTCATTGTACTTTGATTGTGCCCTTTCATTGTTTTAAAAACAAAGGAAACAGTGCAGGGGAAAACCTTCAGAGCATTTGTTTTCTCTCTCCTGACCATACATATTGCAAAAATTTCAATAATCTACACACTACAATCATGGAGGTAGAATGCTACAATGCAGGACATCAGTTGTGATTTGACTGGCCAAATGGTAAAATTACTGGACTGTGGTCAGTGGTCTAGTGGTTTGGATACACAGTTTGCTACAATAAAACCATCTTACAAAAGCAAGGCGTGAAGGTGTAACATAATCAAACCAACTTTTTGTATGAGGGAATCAGTGTTAGTTATTGCCTTTATAACACAGGGAACCAGACAACATAAACACATTTGTGGCAACCTGGTGTTCATAAGGCATATTGAACAAATAAAAATTGTACATAATATTGTGAATTGTTCTTAGGCTATAACTACTGCACAACCCTTTTTTCCCCTCATATTTATTTAGCTTCTTGGCTTTTCTCTCACAATTAAATTTGCTTTCCTTTGAGTTCAGATGCTAGAGTACCTGGTTGTAGTTGAAATCCAACACTGGGTTTCTTAATGGACCCTGATCCAATGTTTTGTTTGATAGGAGCTTGGCATTATCTTGGGTAATGGAAGGCAACCAATTTTGAGCCGCCATCTATTCACAACTGGCAGCTGTGATTTTTAGAAGGGGGGGGAGACTGCTTACCCCTGATTTCCATTATCAACCATAGCATTGTCACAGTACAGCTTCTGACCATGCTTACTGATGCAATATTATGCGTAAGACTGTGCAAGGTTTTTCTATTTGTTCTCAAAAACTACCCTCTTCTTCCATTTAAA
Source organism: Asterias rubens (assembly GCF_902459465.1). Lineage (NCBI taxonomy): Eukaryota > Metazoa > Echinodermata > Asteroidea > Forcipulatida > Asteriidae > Asterias > Asterias rubens. The sequence goes on along the minus strand of NC_047067.1, from coordinate 21,212,190 downwards.
AAATAAATCCATTTATGGATAGCACCCATTGTTTCATTTATAGTATTTGACCTACAATGTGCACTTTAATTTCACAGATCTGCAAAACAACTGGTACTCTGAAGCTTAGTCTAATCAATAAAGATGATGCATTATTATGACCACGTAATCTGATTACGCTATTCACATGACTACAAGCCAACATGGCTAATTGCTTCGCTGTGCACTATGGTTGCAAAATGCATGTACAATGATGTACTGTGACTGATGACTGAATTGTACATTTGAACGTATTAATATGACTGAACCATGATGAATGGAACTAACTTTTGCCAGTCATGATGGTAAATGTACAATATAACATGAATGAAGTTCATTCAATACACATTTCCCCAGCTGTACAATTGTAATGTACATTATTCAAAGTGTCTTTATAAAAATAGCCATAAATTAGCTATTTGAAAGGTGCCTACATCACTGGTTTTCTGTTCTTGCTACTTGTACATGTATGAATACCATCATGCTACTAGCATCCATATCTTGTTCGTTATCTCGACCACACCACACACATGTTCCTCGTAATTTGATCAAAATTTACAGAACAAGTAATACAGCATGCTCGAGATGCCACCTACATAATGCACATATTATGTGTAGTACGCAAACACAATGACACATTTCTTTGTTCGTTTTGTTGTTGATATACCTCAACTCTGTTTTTTAAAGGAAATTTGCATTCGTCTTAGAGCAAACACTTCACTTAAATTGAACGTCGAATGACACATGATGTGTGTTTGTTTTAGGGACACAATATTGCACTTAACTGCCTGTTAATGAAACTAAGGAGCCCTATTTCTTATTTTATTTTTTAATAAAACACGGCCCAGATTGCGATTTTCGGTTCAAGTTAAATATCAATCCTCATCGTTGCAAGCCAATCAACACTCTCACTCGACGCCAAGTCGCCAACCCAGTGTGCTCTCAATATAAAATTTATGAGTCAATATTCCCGAAGTGTTAACTTTCAGACACACCATGATTCACAACTCTGTCTGGCCTTTGACCAATGAGTCAATGTGTATTACTGCATTTGATGTCATTTTTATGTATTCGAATTGCATGGGCGAGTGGATGGATTGACAATAGACACTTAGAGATTGTTCACTTACAATGTATGGATTTATGTAATTCATGCAAATAGACTGTTATAGTTGGACTACAAATCATGTACACTGACTGAACTAGTAACAGATCATCAGTTTGGAAATTGTTATAATGTTAATTGGTTCACCTCCTTGCGCAAGTTGCAAAAGTGATAATTTACTTGTCAACAAGTTGTTGATGATTATGCAATATGTACAACATGGTTCCCTAAAAAAATCTCACCTCAAACACCACCCGCACCACCCCTACCCCGATAAAAGGAATAATCTCAAATAATGAAACAAAAATCAGGCATTATCATTGCTGAAGATTCAACCTCAGGAAAAATCAAGCCATTGAAAAAAACGTTGAGGAAAATACATTGTCCATTTCAAACTGATGAATGACATAACTTTGTTATATTGCATTACTACATCTGCGATAATATGAAGGTATTGCAGTGCACTGTTTTTTCCTTAACAGTAACTCAACACCCCAACCATAAACTCTGATTAGTGTGGTATGTTTGGCCCCATGCAAAGCATCTATAATCAGATTGGCAGTGTAGCCCAGCAGAAACAAACAAAAAATGCACACGCGGAATTATTTAATTTTCAGGTGAACGACAACAACTCACTGTAGTTCTAAGTTTTCAAAACTTTGGTTAAAACTAAGCTTGGGCGATATCACGATATTATCGAATATTGCGATACTAATTTGGAAATGATTTCGATATCGGATCGATTTGGTTTTAATCGAAATATCAATATATCACGATATCGATTAAATATCGCAAAATCGCGATGTATCTTAGCTAAGACATCTTGCACCCCATAGGTTTGGAGTAAAACCAGAAGAATAGGTCATTAGAACACCTCTGTTGTACTATGACTGTCTCTTCTACAACTTTTACTGGAAGTTGTAAGACTGATGATGTCAAACTTAATTAATCGCGATTATATCGAATATCGCGATATATTGTCGGCGAAATATCGATATCGCCTAAGCTTAGTTAAAACCCTCACTAAGGACATGCCTTTCTGTCGGTCATGATTTTTCTATAAAGAAATGGATTATCTCCTACTAAACATTACAGGGTTTGCCCTTTTTAAGTGACTTGCTTGCAGTAACTCCTAGAACTAGTCCTAAGTTAAGTTAGGACTATCTTTGTGAAATCAACCCCAGTGGCCAAGTCCGTATGTCAAATTAAATAGGAATGCTTTTCAACACTGAACTACCAGATGAACCACTTGTTGTAGGGAATGGTTCTTGGGTGCGTTAACTACATGTAGCATTTGGCCACTGGACCACTGTTAAGGGAGAAGATGGCACGGTGTTTACCTAGGGACAAAAACAGATATTGCATTTCAAGAATCTATTTCTAAAAATAGATGAAGGTTCTTACCTGTGCAGCCTGTTCATCAACCTTCTCCTCGGGCTCTGTTGGACTGTCAAGGTCATCTTCCAAAGACGATTCCATGATCCCAATGAAAGTATGCTTTGGTTTCCGATTCAATATTTCCTGTGCCTCAAGGCTCAACTGTAGCTCAAGAGCATCTGTGTTCATGTCTTCCTCCGTTTGATCCAGATCCTCGCTGTCCTCATCCTCCTCATCATTTGTAATCACTGTTTCTTTGGTCCGCATCGCCATCTCCATCTTATCCAGGTTGCTGCCACCGATTTGGCCAATAATGCTTTGGTCTGTTGGGCTCTGCTCTGTTGTTGCATAGCTTGACGAGGTAAGGCTTGGCTCCTGGACTGCCCTTGTCGAAAGGAATGTTGAAGAAGCATCTGAGTTTGCATCAGTGTCAGTCTGGTGGCTGATCTCATCCTGAGATTCCCCCGAAGAGAGGCCTCGACGAGGAGAGCCAGTCTGAGGAGACGCAATGCTCGAATCCCATGCTGGGCTCGCTTTGGTCTCCTCGACTTGAGAAGCTGATATGGTGATCTCACGCTCTTCCACGGTGGTGTCAGAGGCAGAGGCTTGGGTGCTATACTCCGATGACATCTCTTCACTGTCTTCATCTTCATATTCTCTAGAATAACGACGAATTCCTGACCTGAGTTTACGGGGGGAGCCAGAGGAACGAAGTACCACAGGCTTCTTTGCAGTAGGAGAAGTTGGTGAGACAGGGGACTTTCTGTCTTCAAGGTATACTCCACCTTCTAGATCGAGACCAAGTTTTTCATGTAAATTAATTTCTGGTTGGTTTAAGGCTATAAGAGCTGATGCAGAAACAGGTGTCTTGGTCTTGGGAGCCTGAACATGGTGGATGTCCGTTGGGCTTAGTGCTCTAGCTATATAAGGCATGGGATCATCTAGGCTTCTTCGTCTTATGTCATACTCTGGCGATCGAGAACGCATCTGAGCTCGGCGAACTGCCGCAGGTTCTGATGCAGGTTCTCTGCGATCTTCTATATATCTCTCGGAACTTCCATTTTCTACACCAACCTGTGGTTTTGTATTCAGGTCATGAGACTTCATTTTTGGTGAGGTTGGGGGTGAAGGTTTGGTCCTCTCTGATGCTCTCTGCTGTTGAGGGGCATCCTGAATGACTTTGGTAACAGGATTGGTGTTACGCATGCTAGTACTATCTGATACCTTAGCATCAATTCGTCTTGATGGCTTCTCGGATACCTCCACAGGAGATGGCCGCACAGCAAGAGTTCTCTTTGGGGACTCATTTTCAACAGAACTGCCTGTGCTGTCAGTAGACGTATTGCGGCTGTAACGTTTCTTGTTGAGGTGAGGACTGGTTGGTGGACTGAGTGGCTGCTTTGTTGTGTTCTTCCTTGCAGTCGGAGGACTTGTTGCCTGGTGGCTTTCAAATAGCAATCGAGCATTCTTGAATCGCATCTTTGGATTGATCTTCTTATCTGAACCAGGATCCTCAATAACCTCTTCATCTGACTCCTGTTGCTCGAAGACATTGGTGTTTAGCTCCTGACTTACGGGTCGGGGTTTACTGGAATGCTGTGTTGTAGTGGTGCCTGCAGTTGTTACCGTTGGCTCAGGTCTAGTAGACACACCATTTGTAGTATTTACCCTTGGCCTGTAGGCTGGTTTAACATCTGCTGGGGCTTCAAAAAGGTGGCGCAATTTACTGACTTTGGCGCCTGGTGTTGTCGCGACGTGCATATCCCGAGCGGCAGCGGTTCTCTTCTCCATGTTGATGTTGGGAATATTCCCGCCACCACTGGTACTGCTAATTCTTGTGGTCATGGTTGTTGACATTTCTATCTCATCATTCCCAAGGGTTCTGTGGAGGAAAAAGTCAAAACAAAAACGTTAGATATTATTGTATTTCCAAAGCAGTATTTTGAAAGTTGAGCACAAATTATTACAGCCTCTCAATAGGGAAATTTGTTTGCTGAGCAATAAGTAACATGGAGTCAGTCACCCACAACTGGGGCGATAAATGTGTTTCTGCCGAGCAGGACTTTTCAGTGCTTAGCAAAATTCCATCTTAAGCAGCTTGAAGAAATTATGACATGGAATAGCATCTGCTTTCCTAAAAGTTATCACACAAATTTGTAAAGAGACACAATAATTCAACATCCCTCTTGTGGTTTGTACTGTGACAAAATGTTCTGAAAAAAATATTGAGGCCAATGGCTCATTTAAACCAGGCTATAAAAAAAAACATGTATTAAAAAAGGAAGAACATGAACTCCATGGCACTGTTCCAAACCTACAAATTCATGTAACACTAAACAAAACATCCCCAAGAGCGTTACATTACAAGTACATGTAAACTCAGACAGCTGAGACCTACTGTTCAATTTCATCATAGAGCAAGGACAGATTACACAGTGTACAGTACACGACACTTACTGTGCATGTTGTGCTTGAAAACATAACAAGTCAAGTATCAATCCGTTTACCTTTCTCTGTGTTTAGTAATTTACATGCCAAGTTACATTGCATCCATTTTGCAAACCATTTTCATTATTATTTTTTGTTCCAGTAAAATAATAAAATATTAAAAGTTTGTGTACATGTACAGTGTACATGTACAGTGATCACATTATGTACGTTTTCAATACCAGTTTCCTGCTCATTCCAGCGTACATAATGTAGTGTAATTTAAGCTTGGATGTACAGTACACATGTAATTAGCACAAAGTATTTAAGTATAAAACTAATTAATATTGACAATGTACACTAGGGATCTTTAGTTGACGTACATGAGTGTACACTACACATGTATGGACAGCACGGTGTGTACATTGTTTCCCAGTCTAAACATATGTACTTTACATTACACATTAAAAGACATTGGAACAGTAGTTTTTGTGATAATCAGATACAAACTTCATAGGAAATCTCTATAAAAGACCAACTGTTACTTTAATGATATCCATCAATATTCAATATTTGTTAAACGATGTGACCTGAATTTCTATAATCTTTACAAAAACTATATTTCAATCCAATTTAACTTTCTTGTTTAGCACGAACCCAATATCAATTTATACTTAGGCAATGTATGCTCAGTGCCTTCCCGAGTCATATGAAAAGAATCCGTAGGATTTTACTACGGTGGAATTTGAACCAACTTTGCCATTCTAGAGCAGGATCTATGTCTAACCACTAGACCACCAAGCTTGCCCAGTAGCTAGAGACAGTTTGAATCCTATGTTTTAGCAATAATTTGTATATCATAATGTGTATATATGCTTTCATTGCAAAACACATTTCATTGACATTAACCAGCTGATTTCCGTTTCACCATTTTGTATAACACAGTATAAAAACTTTTACCATAGCACCCAATGCAAAAGGCACCAAAGTGTTCTACAATACATAGTGTAGTCATCCTTTTTGCATGGGCAAGCACTAACTGGTAGACTGAGTGAATACAATGTATACCAACAAAACACCTCCCACAATCTTTTGAAAGGGGAATTATTTTGTCAAATCAGTAAATACCACTTGAGGATTTAATAATTGTACCACCTACAAATAACAAAAAAATTGGCCTACGCCTAGTTATGCCATATGTTATTGTACTGTAACATGTAGTCCAACATGTCTGAGTGCTAACGGCTCCATCTAGAGCCAGCTCGTCACAACAATCATAGAAAACTTCTGCACAATAACAACAAGTAACTATCCAGATTCAAGGCTGAACAAATTACATGTGCAATTGTGCATGCACAGTGCACACTTTCAAATTGGCTTCAAGACAACGCCATGATTATAGGACTAGGCTTTTATTTGATTTAAATCAGTTTTAGCAACAACGGCAAATTTGATTTTGATTTTTGTACAGTAATGTTAGGCCTATAATACTGAAAAATACTTCTTGCCCAATATCCAATCCAAGATTGTGTTTTTGTTAGCTATTTGGGCTTGTGGGTTTGTTGTTTTCCTACTCGCGATTGCCAACACAATTTCTTAGGGGAAAAGTGTAGTTTCTTAAAATGAATTGTCTAAAACAATGAAAATACATCAAGACTCGCTCTAGTAAATTTGTCTTTGTTCAACCCAAAATGAATTAAAATTTGAACAGCCAGTTTCCCTTGTGGTTACTCACTTGATACTAGAACAAAAACGCATTACAAATCTGGGTCTAGCAATGTGTAACTTGTAAGCACTTGTACATGGTTAATATTACACATTAGTGTCAACTTGATACCTGATAGAAACCACACCAACAAGCCATGTCCAACGGCCTGTTTCCTCTGCAGCAATTAGCTTCAAGACACTTCATGGAATAAGAAGCGGACAAATTGTTAAAGTCTTCTACTTATACTTCCCATTGTGGCTGGTGCTTTTGGGTCATTACGGTCAATGTCAAATTTAAGGACTTCAGGCGTATATCAAAAGACATGATAAGGCAATTGTTGGTTTTCTTGGCCCCAAAACTATGGGCATACATTGTAGCAACTGTCTGTAGTCTGAAGAATTCAAACTTAACTGGTCACTTGGGACTCAAGCAAGTCATTTTTGAAATCCAACTTGCCCATTTATGGGTTACTGTACTAAACATCTTGTACAAGGCTTCCTTGATTATAATATTATTATTAACTGGCTTTTAAGGTGTAAGTTTTTCTCCACCAGTTCTGTGACACAACGTTTTTGACTTGTGCTTTTTATCAGCTGAATAAGCAACATTTATATTTACTTCAAGAAGAGATGGGAGACTGACAGTCATGGTTGAATTTAAATCCAGGTCTTGTGAGTGGAAAGGTAAGGCACGCACGCATAAGAAGTAGTCATGACTTCCTGTTTATGCTGCACACCTTTTTTCTTTTTTAAATCCCTGTAAGTCTTGAACTTCATCTTTGCATTATATTAGACAACATTTCTCCAGAACCCAGGGCAGATCTTGGCCCTTCAGCCCTACACACTGTACCTTGAAGTATTCCAATATAAAGTCAACATTCATTGTTGTGACTGGTTACAGTTACCTCAACTGAAGGAAATCACTTCGCTCCTTCATAAAGTCAAAGGCCTGATGTTGTACACAAGAAGGTTAAGTAGTAGAGCCAACAAATGTTTTAAACTGCATGACATCCTAACATCATAACTCAGTAAGAAGCAAAATGACAGCAAGGTACACATGGTCCAAATTACCTTTTTGTTTCACATTTTCAGAGAAATTTTCATTCAATAATAATAGTAATAATAATAACAATGGCACCTTCAATGGCACCTTCAATGGCAAGTCTCAAGTTAACTCTGAAGTAAAGTCTGACTGTCATTTACGAGGTCAAGTCTCGAGACTTGTGAGTTTTTGAAGATTAAGTCACCTCATTTATTTTCCCCTTCCTGAAGTCAAACTACACATGTAAAGTCTGTATACAAATGTAAGTCAATGGCCCATAAAAACAAATTAAAAGTCAAATTCGGTCTAAAATCAGTCAGAGAAGATTACTTGAATATTTTTGGTATTGATTGATGGCAAAGACGAAAGTAATTTATAAATTAAAGAGGTCCTAAAAAATCAATTTATTCTTAAAACACTGCTTTCCACTTTCTCCATAACTAAGCATGCTAAGATTAAGAAAGAATAGGTCTACAAAGTTAAAGTTTACAAAGTTAATAAATAAATGGGAAAAGTTTCCGTATGGCGCCACCACTTTTTCATTCGATATGAAATAATATAGTATCTAATTTACCTCAATGAGATATCCTTTTTTGTAAAAATTAGTGAAAAAGTGGTGGCGCCATACGGAATGTTATCCAATAAATGTATTTAAAAGTTTGGTTTTGTTGTTGCCAAGTTGTTATTGTTTTGGCATTGTTTTAATTGTATGATAATGTTTGGCTCATTGTTGTTGACAATTCTTTTTTTTTTAACCAACAATCCACAACCAACAAAGTTACCTGTTTTTATTAAGAAACTAAACAACACACTATTAAACCATTTACTAAGCTGCATTCTTTCAAGCTCAAAACATTGGCAAAACAAAATAATTGTTATTGTTAAATAATAATATTTCCTCGCCCTGCTATTTTTGCTGTAATAAGGCGCACTCGAATGCGCCATACAAACGCACGGGGAATTTCACGCACGGCAATGTTGTGTGTGACTGTTGTATGAATCACGATTGTCAAAAATATGTGCTTACCTTTTCACAAGACTCCTCTGTAACACAAAAAGCACTTATCCCCAACCTTTCCAAAACAAGACACGATGTATCTAAAAACTATAATTTCGGGATTGGAAGAAATAAAATACTATGGGTTTTGCTTGAAAAAACACCACACTACAGAAGCGGGATCCCTTCCGTATTCCGTGCACTAAGATGCCACCATTTTGTAAAAAGTGGGCAGTGTGTGTGTGTATTGACACTTCCAATCGAACTGTCCCAATACATTGATTTTAAGAAGTCTTGACAAAAATTATAATGTTTAACACAATTCTGATACAAATTATTTATATAAATAATACAAGTTGTTTCATTTTTCAATTACTAACCTGTACAGATCATAATAACAAGTTAAAAGACATTATTTTTAGCTTATTGATTAGCACCGATATATCGAGGAAAAAGGTGACGGTCTTACCTTGATAAAAATAATTTATGGTCGGGTTCATTAAATAAAGGGGCGCTAAAAAACGGCGAGAAAACATTAAATTGACTATTGTTAAATATTTTAATTTCATGGCATATTTACATAATAAATTGATGTATTTTGTGCATAGTATATTAATTTTGTTAAGAAATATGTTTTTATTATAGTTACAATGCATTTATAACTGATGGCTGTATATATTATAAGGAAATCATTGTTGTGACACCCCCATTGTAGAGTACTTTCGTCCAAAAGGTCAACAAGCTCTTTCCGCACACAGAGGAGAGAGAGCACACACATCACTGCAGCAGAGCCGGTAGATGTATTGTTTTACCGTTACAAATACGCAATTTTTACCGGGTTTACACCATATTGGAGGTCATGGTTAAAGGCTGAAAGAGTTACTACTCATCAACATGTCATCTTCTAGTCTTTTTTGCGCTGTGGTTTCTGGTAGGCAATGTTATTTATGTTGTGCACAATCATTTTTTGATGGTTTGTTTACGTTTTGCATGCACTCGATAAGCACTGCCTCCCCATCCTCACACTCACAGTCTCGATCTCACAGACAGTACATTTGTTGAGTACAAATTGAATGAACTATGCCAGTTGAGTGAGAGTTTTTTGTTGGGTTGATGAGAACATTCCAACCTTGTTGTACCTCCATGTTGTAATCAAAGTCCAACATTTTGAGTCATGGTTATTTTTATGGATTCTCTAAGTAGAATGATCAGTCATTCAATGTACAGCTTTCTTGGCCCAATTTCATGCTGTTTTTAATTTTAGTGTAGTGTTACAAACAAATATTATGATTAATTAATAAATACTCTTAACAGTTTCGCTATTCCTATTGGAAAAGATTCAAAAATTCACTACAGTAGTAACAGATTTTCTCAGATTTTCTCAGGCCTTCAGGGTCAGGCCTTTATCACACAGCCACGACCCTGCCGGTTTTAAACACATGTTTTGTAAACTCATTGCCACTCTTTTATTCCATTTTAAAGAAAGATCTTGCTTACCAGAAACAGGTCGTGCAGCCAAGTTACAATGTAAAATGTATTTACGTTAAGGACTGGTTTCCTGTTTGCTGAGCAGACACCAAAACAGCTTTATGAAACAAGCCTAATTTCTATTGTTCAAGTATTCCAAAAAGAATACATGCGTGCTGTTTATGATACAAATAAGCATTATTAAACTGTCAAATGACAGTGTCTGCTTTCTAAATCAAATCTGCACTTCTGCAGTTCACCTTAGCCCTCCATCTTGCCACAGGCTGTCTTTGTCAGGAAGTGTGACTAACTCTTTACAATTTTCTGCTCCAAAAACTCTACCCAACATTGATACACAGGGGGTACCTAAAAGGGTGGAAAATTCCAAGGTTTTACAGCTAACGATCTAGGTACCCAAGCGACAATTTGATTTCTATGAATTTGTTGAGCTTTTGACTAGTTTGAACAGATACATTTTACGGAGGAGGTGTAAATTCACTCCACTGAAATACACATTTTTTTATTCAAATTTTGGTATTGGCTGACTTATTGTTATTTGTTTTGTTGGCAACAAGATTTGTCTCAGAGTCTTTGCTTTATTTTGTACGCCTACAGGGGCAGGGCCTCTGTCTTTGCTTTGATGCTTCTAAGTTCTATCAGCGTTTCTTGTCAGAAGCAATCTGTCTGCAGTAGGGCCTTGGCCAACACCTTTTCCGGGCACTGAACCTGGGAAGATTTGGTACCAACCATTGCCTATGCCTCCCATGTTGTTTTGCCGGAAGAAAGAGTAATGCTTCAGTGTTTTGTAACAGGTGACCGTTGAAGGCTGTTGATGTTGACGGCAGTTGATGTTGAAGGCAGTATACAGATTGGATTGGTCATCAGACAAACAAAGTCTTGTATTTTATAGTCTGCAAATATTTCATTTTATCAAGCTTGTAGCCTTGTACGTCTGAGATTTTGTTTAGAATTCTTAGATTTCATTATCCAGTTTGTAGCAATCATCTTTTAGAAAAAAAAGGGCAAAAGTGAAAAATGTTTAACTTGCAAAGCAATGGAAATAACTTTTCCTATACAAAATGACTGATTGAAAGAGCACTTGAACCTGCTGTAGAAATTGTCATATTTTTATGTCAGTTAAAAAAAAAAACTTATACCATCCCATAAATGTTCTTTTGTCAGTGTACACACAGGTTGGGAGCATAGTTTTGACAAATTATTATTGAATATCGTTGTCAAATGGCTATCAGTCTATTCTATCACAAAATGTCTCTCCTCTGCAAATGAACTTTTCACCCCTAGGATCAAGTGAGGAAGCAAGGCTACATTGAACTCACTTATTCACTATTAACACAACACGTAGCATTAGTCACCTGAATATTATTAAATTATTGAACAATGGTCAGATAGAAAAATGATTAGAATGCTGCAGGTCATGAACTCAATACATTCATTAATCTTTTGCCACTTTTGATTTGTTTAATTGAACGGAAACAATCATAGCCAGCCATGACATTGACATACACTCTACTTAAGGTTGAGTACGCTTTACTGCGTGTCTTACAGTATTTTCAGCTACATGTACATGGAGTAAGATGTTGGTTAATAGCCTAATGATGTGACCAGGCCTTGAACCTTGCTCTTGAAACAGGCACAGCAATTTTCCTTTGGTAAAGGGCACCTCTAAACTGAAACTTGTACAGGAACCTTGCACAGGGCACCACAGCAAAAGCACATGGCACCATGGCAATTGCTGTTGGTGCTGATGGGTTATTTCTACTATGTAGGTCGGTGTGACTCTTGGTCAAACTGATTAAACAGTAAAACCATCAAGGGATACTGTTGCAGGAGACCTTGGCATGGATTTAAGAAAGAATTCCCTACTCTCTTTAAGTGGCGTAAAGCTGTGGCATAAAGCTGTGGCATAAAGCTTTGTCATGCTCAACTAAAATTGTTGTGTCAAGTTGTAATTTAAGGGGTGTGACCTTGACCCCCTCCGTACCCGATCCGGATAAATACGCAAGATTTTGGGACAAATACGGAGGAAGGAGAGAAATTTTCGATGGGTAGGACAAACAAACTTTCTTCTTTTAACACGCCACTCATACACTTAATTATTTTGGTGTTGACTGAAGACTTCCTATAATAGGTCGAATCTACAGTACTTCTACTTGATGTCAAGCGAGGGCAGTTGAATTGTTAATTGAAAAGTCTCCTGAATTCCGGAAAATGGGGGTCGGTTATTGCTACTATGAGAAAACATTGTTACTAATAAGACAATAAGGTTGCACTTTGAAGGAAATCTCTCCATTGCAACTTCAGGGCTACACTTCATAGGGTTTATCAATCATTCTAGAAAGCAATTTCTAAACAATATTTTCTGTTTAAAAAAAGATTTAAGGGCTGGACTAAGGCGCTTGGGTGTGATGTACTTGCCTTATCCCCATAAAGCTGTACTACACTATCTAGCGACACACGATCAATTCGGATTTGCCAATTATCCCTGGCTCCCTGCCCACTGTTACCAATTGCATTAAAACTTGGACATGCTGTGTGCCACGTTTTGCCTGGATGGATTATGCATTACTTCCCAAGTCCCCCTCCCCATTCCCCCCCTTCCTTCACATGTATTGTGATTCGTGTTAGCTACTGTGAAGTTGTTATTCAGAAAAATTAGAATTACTTTTTGAGTGAGCTGTAGCAACTTCCAAAATATCCATATTTTGCTGATTATTGAAAACGTCCAAATTGCTGGCTTAAAATACATTAAATAAAAAGTAAATGAAAGACTTGAAAGAAAACTAAAACAGGCTGGACAAATTCAAAACAAACTGTTCAAAAGACACCAGACCACCATTTGTCTACCACCATTGTAATGTTCATGCATGGACACAGGATTTAAATGCATAACCTGTTTTTTAAACCACAACTGGAAAATAATCCAAGTAACCATGGCTTTACAGTTAACATAACTAACTTCATGAGAATCATCTGTATTTATCTAATGATTACATATGTTCGAAACGACTTGTAACGTTACAAGTCTTGTTTTCATTTCAATTTAAACATTCATATTCACTTGAATATGAGTGTACTCTTTCCTTTATTATGAGTTCAAATTTACATGTGACCAAATGAACAACAGTATATTGAGTGACTCTAGGCAGATCTTGTATTTGACAAACTTACTTTTTATTATTGACACAGCGAATATAAATACAATATATTATATTAATTGACCAAATAGGATTGCTTTAAGTCTCAATTACTGACAACCTTACCTTATGTGAATGGTCTTCTTATGCCCAAGCTGGACCGGTAAAAATGTCCGTAGAAGCACAGCCATCTTAAATTCCTCAAGTCTCAATAAATCACTCCAAAACAAAACAAACTAAAAAGAAAAATCGCAGCACTGTTGACGAAGCCCAAAGTTGTATTCAGCTACTGCTCGGTAAACGTTTGAAGTTGCCCCACACCTGTGCCCAAAAGCTGTGGTGTTTGCCGATCAGTTTCACTGCCTAGCAATGACCAAAGTATCGTCCCTCGAGGTTCCTGGTTCATCTTGCCTCCTTCCTCAAGTCCGAAAAAAAAAAATTATCAGTCATCGAGGGCCTTTGCATTCTTGGTTAGTTTATCTTTGTGTTGGCAGGCGCAATTTCCTTGAAGTGACCCCCACTTTCATGAAGTGACAACCCCCTATCGGGAATGGAAGTGGAATAACCCATCCAGGATAGAGTTGTTACACTTTTGCATCTTCCTGTGCTTTTCTAACGACAATTCTGAATTCATGAAATTTACGCAATGTGCCAAGATTTAATTTTTGGTCTTAGTAAACACGGTAAGCTTACATCTGACGAATGTTACAGGAAGTAACATTTGAGAAGTGTTTATTCAAGCAACACTGAAGGATTCTTACCTGGTGTTGGTCTGAACTCTACGAACCCTTCAGATAAATCCTACTTAAGATTAGCACTGAGCAAGGATAGTGATCTATATGTGTATAAATATAGATCTTACACAACTAAGTCTTAAATCTTAAACATGCTGCTGACAATTGTGTTTTGGTTTAAGTTAAAGAAAAACTGCTATCTCATGTTATAATCGTTCATGATCCTTTCTGGAGTTACATTGTGTCAGTTAGAAGAAAACCTTAAAAGGGATCTGGAGAAGATTATAGCAATGTTCTTGAAAGAGTAATTGCTTTTTTTCTGTATACATGTACCAGGCAAAACAAAATACTGTGCAGTTAGTTTGTTAAAATGATGAAACCAATGTGAAAAACAGCAAACTTTTCAATCAAACCATACCTATTATTATCTCCATAGCAAAGCCTCAAGGTTAGAATATTTAATACATTTAATTCCACAACTGTACTTGACAATCAAAAAGGCAGGGGTCAAATCTCTAGACAAAGCAGTATAATAAAAACCAAAGCACTTCCGCAAATTTCATGGGCGAAACTGAAAGTGTTTTCACCTGGTCAGAGAGCTTAACACCACTTAGAGGTCTATATATAATGCCCACATGCCCTCTCCGTCCTCTTTAGTAAGTGAAAGTTGAGAACATACGCCCATAAAGACTCATCAATCAGACACAAAAAGAAGTTTTCTTTGATGAAATCTTTGAGCTTTATTTACAATAGTACCCTCTGATTAAGTTTTGTCTTTTTCTTGCCCCATCTAACAACCAGACAAGTCCCCTAACCGGGGGATGACTCAGAAAGGCTGCCAAAGGGTACGTGTGTGTATACAGGACTGCAGAGATAGACATAGGGGAGCTTTTTTATTCGAGACTGTCTTGCGCTGCCGATAGAGGAAGGAAAAACCTTGATTAGGATCAAGCAATTTTGTTTGGCACTTCGGAGCGGAGTGTTTAGACTCGTTGGGACAGTTTGAGGGGTGGAGGAAGTACAAGTAGGGAAGAATAACAATAGTTGTCTGCTTTAAGATTGGTAAAGATTGAGGAAGACATGGCACATGTCTTGCAGGTCGGTCAAAATGTATGTTGCACCTGCTCGAAAGCAGCATTTGATGTTTGTAACATCCCCTCTTAACTACTTGAACCTAGCAAAGGCAAGATAATACTGACCTATCCTCAAACTTCATACATTGTAAGTTCATAGTACTTTGAACAGTGTTGGACTGAGAGAATGATTTCTATTATCCAACACCTTTATCTTATACTTTCTACAATCTTCATCCATTTATCTTTTTCTTTTTTTTCATTACAGCTGTTTTAGTATCTGTCCTATCTCTTGCAACTGGAGAAGATGCTGAAGTCGGAGTGAATTTCCAATATGTTTTTGAGAAAGAAGACTTCTTTGGGTCATACTCACTGGGTGAGTATTTTTATTTTATGTCATCAAACTCAGACTGCTTCGGTTGCATTGATGAGCATGTTTAAAAATTAGGGTTTTAAACTTCCAATGTTGGTAATTTGAAGCACTTAAGGTGGTGAACTAGCATACATTGCTAGTCCTACTATTGTTTCCAAGGTGAAATATTGGACCGAATCTACTAAACTGAGAGTTTATACTCTCAAATCATAACAAATTTTGCACTGATCTTTGACCGAATCTACACACTACACACATGAAATGTAGAAACTGCAAAGCATTCTGGCATTGTTGCTCTTGGCAAGTTTTCAAAGTTTACATCTCACTACTAATATGATTTAAGAGTTCCATTCAATCTGAAACCAATAAGCGACCTTTCCTTCTTTTAACTCCTTTCCTAGGTCCAGACCAGCCAGGTCCTGTCATCTACAAGCCATCCCTAGTGAATAAGCCAGGCCTACCAAGATGGCTGCAGTATGTCCAGACGGATCCTGCCCGCCAGGGATACGTCTATGGCACCCCAGACGATGCCAGTATTGGTGACATCATTCTTGAGGTACACAATGGTTCGGTTGAGTAATCATGGATTAGAGATCAGGGGCCCTGCAACTACTGTCTTGCAGGGTTGGGTGACTGTAACCAATAACTGTTTTTGTAATTGGGCAGTGGTTAACCAATGGCCATCTCATCTGGAAGGGTTATTAGCTACCACCCTGGAAGCGCACCCAAGGTTTAATGTTCCAACAGTGTTATCTGATTATCCTCAAGTGTGATTTATTGATTCATATTGGTCTCATTTCAATGTTTCAGCTAACCTGCTCTAGTCTTCCTGACTAAGTCCAAAACAGGTTCCTGTTAGAAACCTTGCCTGATAAATCAACTTTGAGTCTTCAAGAAAGACTCTGCTAGGGTATAAACCTCTGCAGGACATTGCTATCTTTTTGCAAACCAATGTCATGATACTATCCACATGGTGTAGCGCAGGCTGAAACCCATACTGATCAACCACAACACTAAGTCTTAAATCTCTTTAATGTGTTCACATGTTAGTTGTTTGGATCGTGTAAAAAAGACCATTTGTGGAGCAACCAAAAACACTTGGAACAATCCAAAAATGTTCAGAAAATGCCTGTTTTAGAAACAGTTCCATCTGAAAATCAGAACTGAAGCTTAAGGTCAGAACAAGACATGGGCAGCAAACGTCATGACTATATGGAAGTGCATTAAGGCTGGCAGCACTATAAGCTAAGGTTACAAATAATCCTCACCCACTTCCAACTTTTCAAACAAAGCTTCTATGCATCATCATATATTTGTTGATAGGTCAAGGCAAAATATTTTCTACATATAGATGTAATATAAACCTCCGATGTTGTCCTTGTCAAAGTACATCTTATAAATAAACTTGCAACCAATTCCCTTTGTTTAAAGCTTACATTGTTAGTAGACATTGTTACTAAAATGCCGTCACATATAATATTGATTTCAGATGAAGACCGACATTGTGAGCAATGCCATGAACAAGAACAAAGGAAGACTCTTTTTTTGTTTTAACAAATAGGTTCAGTGAGCATCCTCTTTAGACCAAGGGGACCAACCCAATCTACCCATTTCTCTCAAATGTAGCACCTAGTACATACAGGAGTTCATGCTTCCTACACAGAGTTTAATAATAGTCTGTTTTCTTTTCTTCTATTTCAGATTATAGCCCTGAATACCAACACCTATCAGTCGGCAAGAGTCGAGGTGCAAATCTCAATAACGGAGCAGCCAGGTATGCCATATTCCTTGTTTCATCAAAGACCTTAATAGTAAAAGGAATGTTCATCTGTGGTTATGTTGTTTCTTTTGCACATTTTGAAAATGCTGACCATACAGTGCTTCGCTGAAAGGAAAACCAATATTACTGTTTAATATTTACTGTACAATAATTGTTGTTTTTAAAGAAGGTCTAATCAAGGATGGAATTTGTGCAGTTTATTACAGGATAGTCTCTTCCATTTAAATTAATTTATTTGGGACGACTTTATCATAAAGCACTTACCGTAGGATTCGGTGATAGGGTGGAATCCAGCTCCGCCTATATGAAGTAGTCATGTCTTTAGTCAGACCCATTGTGTTTTTTTAGCATCAAGAAAAAGACAATGCAGATGAAACATGGAGTGTTTACTGACTGTCAGTGAGTCAAGCACTCATGGGAATTCTGAATCAACCCTAAGTGGACTCGATTTTTATAGATGTTATTCTTTGATGTCATCCAGCTGCCATCTTAGAGGTAAACCGTCGATAAAACAAGGGAAATTCACGGCTATGTACCCATGTATGGCGCACAGGTTGTTTGACCTCTATGTGAGGGAAACCTTCTCTAATGGCGCATGTGCTCTCCTCCGACCTGCCAGTCTAGATGATCTGTGGTGACCACACAAAACAAACGACAAACGATGTGTTTATGATATATTGTGTTCATCCAACTTTTCTGCTGTCTTAATGTGTGCAAACTTAATTTGAAGTCGGTTGATTCGCACAAGTAAGAGCCGTCAGTGAATATCTTTCCTGGAAATACTCTCTCGCTCTAAGAATCATCAAGATCTCTTTTATTCCATCTACATAATCCTGCAAAAAATTTGCATAAATCCTTGGTGTCACGTTCCAAGTATTTCCTCCAAATGTTTTATGCTCTCCAAATCTTAATAAATGTTGATCCATCCAAGTGTGGAGAACACACTCCAGCCAGGTAGTAGTAGCTCTGAAGTGCATTTGTTCATCAAAGCACCGCAGACCAAGAGATATATTTAGGACACCACTAATGCAGTTGACTACCAACACCAACACAATAGTGACAACCCCACTGACCGTTTGTACTTGAAATACAAGATTGATGTCCCTAGACATCCGGAGCCACTTTCAACAGAGAGCCCCTCGCCAGGTTGACTCGCCCAAAATAGAATACATCCTTTTTGAAGAAGGACAATGATGCTGTTATTAAGTGTTGAAAGCTGTCAGGCTAAGGTAAGATTATAAGATTTAGATCCTTGACTGGAAAAGAAGAAACGTTCCCACCTTATCTAAAAAACACTAGCCACCTTTCATTCAAACTTTCAAACTGATTTCCTAGAGCTGCTTAGCAAATCAAAGCTGCTTAAATAAATTATTTGCAAAAAGGAACTTCATGTAGGAACTAGTCATAAGAAATGTACATGTGACATTATGTTTAGCCATGACACTGCATTTGTTTCTACAGCAATTGGTAAGTCAGCCTAGTAACCGACTCAGAAACGGTTTGTTTGAAGATAATGAAAAATGTTGTTTTAGGGGTGGCATTTCACTTTAGTCTTTCGGGAAATTGTAAGTTTGTATTGGAACCTTGCAGAGGGCACAACAGCAAAAGCACAGGGCACCACGGCATTTGCTGTGGGTTATTTTGAATCCTTTATCAGAAGTATCACAAATGACCATCCTACAACTTAAAGCAGGTCTGGCATCTTAAAGACTTCAAGACCTTCTCTGTAATCACTGAAGAGAAGTCACTTCAAAGGATGCTCAGCAGACATTTTATTGTGCAACTACAATTGTTACCAACGAGATAAGTATCTTGTCTGATTGTGTCGTTGATTTGAATCGTTGTTTTAAAGTCTGCAATAGACAGAGTCATGATCATACAGACATCCATGTTATCATACTCTTTGGGCTCCGTAGTCAATCTGTATTTTGGGGTTTCCGTTTGAGCTGATGATAGAAGAATTAATCTTCACATGCCTAGAGGGTTTAATCTTTTATGCTACACAGCCGAAGGTTTCTCCCTGGCACACTGTAGGCTCATCCCACGGATCAACTGGTTTGGAACAGCTCTAAGCCGTCATGTTCCTCTGAAGTTTCCTTTAGGAAACCCACAGAACGGCTACAGAACTCCCACGAGTTCCGTACAACTTCCATCTCTTACTTCTTTATTTTGGGAAACCCACAGACTCCCACATCTATCGTAATACTTCTAGTTCTTATTTCTCAAGTTGGAGTTGGGCTGTCTATCGTTATAATCCAACTGTGCTCTGGTTTTATTTTTCTAATGTGTCACTGTCAGAGTCCCCAAAGCTGAGTTAGAAAAACACAACAAAACGTATCCGCTGCATTCTCAAAACCTTTTATTTAAATTTCCAACAGGTGTGTGATGTAACCCATATACTTCTCGAAATAAAACCAGGGTCGTGATATTCGGTATGCAGGTCTATGATCGCTACATGTAAAATCAATCTGAAAATTAAGATGGTTTGGTGTTGACACCACCTGTGTAGTTCACACATACTGATTGAGCTATAAATGAATCTTGACATGTTTGGTAGTGGAGTCAATTTGATTTTTCCCATCAATTAAGTTGGATGAATCATTCATAGCAGGTGGAAATTAATCTTGGGTCTGTTGGTACAGGTACGGATTACTTTGTGCAAAAAAAAGGTCCATTTGGTTCTCTTCACAGGATGATTTGGTTCAGGTCCTAGGTCAAACCGTCCGCAAGCATAAGATTTTGACATCAGTCCGGACCTCCAACAAAATTTAGCAATGTTGGGCCAGATTTTACAAGGAACCTTACACACTACAAAAAGTGTTGTCTTTTCACACAAGGTGCCTTTTTAAAGCTTCACAGTACTGCTACAATTTAGGAAAGGTCGTAGCTATACTATTACATCATCAGAAGGGAAGATTCAATTAAGCGTTGTCATGTAAACTAACGAGCTGGTTAAAAAATGTTGTAGTGCGTCTGGCAACTTTACTAATTAGGCAAAGTGTGTGATGAGTAATGAGCTACAGAGCCATTTCTACATTAAAGCAAAAATCATCTGGCAGTGAAAGGTGGTATAATATCAGGGCCTGTTTGAGATAAAGTTTATACTGATCCAGGTGTTTGGATGACAGGCTAGCATCAGCTGGAAGACAAGATAGGAAGCATGATGAAAGACATGTAGATTTGCTGTTGAGAATTTATCAATGACCAATTACTTAACAAATAATAAATGATGATTTTTTGTTTGATATTGAAATGTCAATCGGAAAGATGTAAAAGGTCAATAAGTTATCATCCAACCACTTGTGTTGAGCGTGTCTTGGACGAGTGGTTTAGTGCACCGGACACAAGTCTGGTGGCTGAGTCATCAGGGTGTGGGTTCGAATCCTGGTCATGACATTTTCATCCTTGAGCAGACCCTTTTAAAACTATAACTGCTTCTCATCACCCAGGAGTGAAAATTAAATTTTCCAATTAAACGTATTTTTTTTGTTCTCGCCCACCTATCCCCTCCTTCCAAACTGTCAATACAGAATCCCCGAGCTACCTTGCCACTTTCTTCCTCAGCAACCAGAACTTAGAGGACATGTTGCCAGCTACCAAGCAACAAGAGTTTCTGAGGAGAGTGTCGTTAGCTTGGTCCTCACCGACGCCATTAGTGATCCACCGCCTAAACCCAGGACCTGTAGACACGACGGAGGAAGGGATTCCCCTGTTGCCAGGCACCTCAAAGAAGCTTGGGTGAGTCACTGCAGCAGAGAGGAGGGTGGGGACGCTAAGATTTCTTATTCCAGGAACTGTGTTCAGGTCAGAGGAAGCCTTGAAGGACAGATATAGACAGGCTTGATGGCAGCAGAAACTTTGCATGGCATCTTTGACCCTGCTAAAGAGATCTTTGTTGGCATAACAAGGCTTAATGAGTTAGGCTGCCCTTCCTGAGGGCTGGTTTAAATCTGACACAAACAAAATTAACAAAATAAAAGTTCAATCTAACTGCTAGAAAAATCTCAAGTATACTTGTTGAGAAAGATCAACGAGGAAATGTTTACCTATGCATAGCTGAACGTATACCATGCACATCCTCAAACCTGTAACCTCGACAGAAGAGTACTTACTACAGAGGTTCATTCTATTATATTTCTACAGGATAAAGCTTTGTCTTCTGGCTTTTCAAAGCGCTCTCGACTGTGTGAATAATTGTTCTTTCAAGCAGATTTTAAAGATGATCACCTTAACAACTATGACAGGAACATATTTTTTTAATGGAATGAGAACAGATGCGTTTTTTATTTACACTTGTTGCGAATTGGGCTGAGTGAACTGTCCTGTATTGAAACATCTCCCGAAGGAAAGAGCAAATTTCCCATGACACTACAACGAGCATGTGTATCTGACTGACACCTACAGCTTGTTATCGCTAACAACGTAGGATGACTGAGTGGGTTAACAGGGGATATTATGCTCCTCAATCAGTCTCGTATCAAGACCTGTTGATAACCTTAAGGAAGATATTAATATTCATAGCGCTTTGTAAGTTTGTCTG
Organism: Asterias rubens; assembly: GCF_902459465.1. Classification (NCBI taxonomy): domain Eukaryota; kingdom Metazoa; phylum Echinodermata; class Asteroidea; order Forcipulatida; family Asteriidae; genus Asterias; species Asterias rubens. The sequence goes on along the minus strand of NC_047067.1, from coordinate 21,190,395 downwards.
GGGGACTTTGAAGATGGGGTTGGTAATTGAATTTCCTGGCTTATGATCTGGCCCAGTTTGGGAGTGAGGATTCCTTGAATGTGCTTGAAAACATCAAGAGCTTTGTCGTGTCAAGAAAAATGAAATCTTTGTCCATCTGCCTTTTGAATGTCCCACTTTGGCCTAGTCTAATGCCTTTAGTATTGAACAGATATCTGCCCTGCCTTTAAATTTTCTATACTATCCTTGTAGCCCTGATTAAAGTGTTTAAAATTTTCAAAACTGAGATGGATTATTTAGGTTTGAAGTTGAAGGTATTTCTGTTTTCCTTTTGAACCATATTCTTGTTTATTCAACAGCGTTTATGTGATTGTTGGTTCAACAACACCTTTTTCTGGAGAACTGCTCTCAGTCAGAACAGAGGTGTTGACAGAGTGCGTGAATGGATCCTACAAACCCTTTAAGCTTCACCAAGCATTTGATCCAGAGTTTGTCGTGCAATGGTGTCAACTAGTTTTGGTAGGCAGAAATTAGTAGTTGTCTTCTTGATTTTTTTTATTAGGGAATAACAATGCACAACATTGTCTTTATTTCGTGGTAATGACCAGGTTGGTAGCTGGCCGATGTTAATGGACCGTGTTTAAGATGAGGTCCATTAATAGCAGCCAGTCACCAACCAAGGTAAAATCTCATTTGCATAAACTCTCCTGAGTTTTTTTTTTTTCCCCACAACATTTGCTGTACAGATGAACAACAAATTGATAAATAGTAACATAATCATAGTAAAAAGCAGTTGTATGGTGCTATGCAAAGAACATAACGCTAACAAAAGGAGGGCAACACATGAGCAAAAACTAATATAAAAACAGTCTCCCCAAAAAAAAAAGCAGGTAGGATGATTCTGGGAACAGAAGTATCTAACATGATTAATAGTAATAATGAACACAAGTGTAAGAAAATAATTTCATAACCACTTCCCCTCCTAATTCCTGTTCAGACCCAGCCTAACCAGTTATCCCCGATGGACCCATCCCCATCCACCCCCGGACCCATCCATCTAGGAGATGAGTACATGCCACCAGCGTTGATAACCACCCCACCAGACCACCTGATTGAGTTCTTATTCATAGTCATCCCACCGCTCATCGTAGCTCTTGTCTTCATCATCGTATTGGGTCTTTTCATGTGCACTTGCCGAGAGGGAAAGTAAGTTTTATTTAAACAGATAAACTGGGTTTCTGAAAAACAGACAAGCTGGGTTTCTAAAAAGCAGACAAGCTGTGTTTCTAAAAAGAAAATAAGCTGGCTCTCTAACAACAAAACAAAAAAAGCAAGCTGGGTTTCTAAAAAGAAAACAAGCTGGCTTTCTAACAAAAATAACAGACAAGCTGGGTTTAAAAAAAAAACAGACAAGCTGGGTTTCTAAAAAAATAAGACAAGCTGGGTTTCTAAAAAAAAACAGACAAGCTGGGTTTCTAAAAAAAACAGACAAGCTGGGTTTCTAATATCCCCTTGAGGGAGTTTGCCAAGTTCCCTAGACGGAAAGATCTTCTAAACAAACAACAAACAATTAAATTGTGGTTCTGTGTATTTTTTCCCCAGGAAAAGAGCGACAAGAACACCAGAGTAAGTAAAACTCTATTTGTAAATTGATTTACTTACATTGACCCCAGTGAATTCTGTCGGTGTCAACAATACTGTTGCTTTCACACCCCTCAGGCTCAATAAGTTCTTTGTTTTTCTCAGGAAGTTTAATCTTTCCGTACACTGCAACAACTGAGACTTCAAGAAGTTATCCTTTCCTGCTTCCACGAAGTGTTGACAAAGTACCATTTTGGGGGGGAATTTTGTGAGCCACAGATGAGGCACCCCCCCCCCCAAAAAAAAAAAAAATACAAAAAATTGCTTATACCACAAAATCAAGAGTCGAATGTCCCTTCATTCTGCTGGGAGACATAAAAGGCAATAAGTTGGGCCTTCAGGTTGGCATAGAGGTCTGCCTTGCCTTCCTCCTCTGGTTCAAATCACACTGGGGCACTGTGTGGATTGGGTTTTCACTCCCTACCTTACTGCATGGGTTATCCCTGAAAGAATTTTCTGGGGTTTTCCTCCCACATCTAAAACTAAAACTTCCCTCCTCCATTGGGTTATTGGCTAGTAGAATGATTAAGTTGCTTTTCTGTGAGTCCTTGGCTTCACAACCAGAATTAATAAATAAAAATCATGTGGGCCTGTTAGTGTGACTGTTAAACTATTAGTGAATACCGCCCTCTGTTGATCATTTACCACTTAATCCATCAACCCCTACCACCATCATCACTTCCTGCTGGAGGAAGTAAATGTCCTTATTAGATATCCTCCCGCCACATTTGACATGTTTTCACTGGTACCCCTCATCACTGGTTGTATAAATGCACTGTGAGTAACTCTTGTTATCTGCTATTGTCATTCGGGGCAATCAGTTTGGTTGCTACTTTAAGTTTTGTGTATTTGGGACAGGAAGGCTTGGCAGAGTTAGTGATCGGGAGATTTATCAGCGATGGTTTGAAGCAGACAGACCTCCATTTTTATTATTTTGGACTGCTGCCAAAGTTAAAATGGATAAAGGCAGTCGTTCCAGTTTATTACTAAGCGTATTTCACAAGTTAGCAGGGAATTTTTGCTTATATTATGTTCATGCGTACTCCACTTGGCATTCTTTGCTCTACTAGGCATTCTTTACTTACACAGCTAGCGCAGACATTTTACGCTTGCACAGTAAGCAGAGAATGGTGATCGTATGCACAGAATTTGGCGGTAAGCAGAGCCATGAAATTGGGCCCTGTACTGACTAGTACTGACTTGTGAATTCTATGATATACTGTTGAGCAAAAGTGACTGCTTTAAGTTATGATCTCACGTTTTAAAAGAAGATATTTCGCGAATGACCAATGCTGTGCAATTGAGTGAGAAGAAACTAAACTTGTTGAAGCAACCAATTCATTATGTAATTACGTCCTCGGTGGGGAAGCTAGATTGTGTAATTGTATGACTCAAGAGCCTACTTGGATCAAAGTCATTGCCATTAATTAACATTGGCTGACTCACACCAGGGATTACCCCCCATCTCTACTACATTGTATCTAGAAGTGGGATTAGTGCTTTGAAGATGGGGTCAACGTAGGGTGGTTAATGGAAACAATTTGTAATCTCATTTTGGAAGGATTTGGACGACTGCATCCTCTAGAAAATAGGGGCACGCACACCAAACATCAAAGATTGAAGTAAGAGGAGATCTTTTAATAAATGGTATCTGCCTTTTGGGGCTCATATATTTATTGATTTTCTGTGCACTGTTTAGTTGTTACGTTTTGTATAAAGTATTATCAACTTCATCTTCTAAACTTCATCTTTCCATGATAGTTGCTATAGAGAAAAGACAAGTGCCAAGTTATTTGTAAAACAATTTAGCTTTTTCTTTACCTCCAAATAACTTCTTTATGAGGAAAAGGTTTTCATTGTGGTTCAAAAATTTGACCTCTGACAAATATGACCAAAGGTGACCGTTTCAAATGTGAATTGTTTCCTTGTATTGTTGGCCATAAGAATGTGACCTCTGACTGAATCCATGTATGTAAATTGTTGGGGTTTTATTGGCATAACATCTTGAACACTGACACTCGACCCAAGGTGACTGTATATTGTTGTATTGTTGACCTCTGACATTGAATCAAAGTTAGCCGCCATGTTTGTCAATTGTTACACTGTGGTCGTCGTTCTTATTCATCACCACGCTGCCACACACTTAAATTCATGTCTGTTTCTTCCGCTGCACTTTCACTAAAGACTGACACTCTTCAGGTTAGTAGGTTGTTAATATCATCCAAATTCAGGCATGTTTTCATTTTCTTCCCTCAAATCAGATTTTCCTCGATAAGATTGGTTGTTTTCCCTTGACATTTCTTTACTTGAATTCATTTGTTTCACATGTTTATTATTTGTTTGTCTTTCCTAAAAAGCAAATCCATTGAAAAGTTTTCTAGATGTCTTTAATGGTATTTATTTTAATAGATATTTATTTATTTGTCTTGAGGAACCTTGAAGGGTTTGAGGTTTTGTGCATGTTCAAAATACAATACCTCTGTTTTCTTCCGTCAGTAACATTTTGTTTGTATTTAAATGGTTTTTGCTTCCTGGGTTTGATTTGTTTAAATTTATTTATTTCATTTGTTTCTTCTATGTATTGATTAGAAAGGTTCTCTTTGCTAAATAAGACATGCACAGTGACTTATACTTGAATTGAATATTTTTTTAAAGATTTAGCCATTAAGGTTACAAACTTTGACAATTTATAAAGGTGGCATTCAATGTATATTCAAGCATTTATTGGTTCTCCTAGTTTATGCATGTTTTTTATCAGATTTTAAGATGCTTTTCTATCAAATGTAAAATTTTCTATCGACTTATAATTGAGTTTGAAGACGACTTAGTTTTTGCATGCAAGGGTGTGGTTTTTTATGTCAGGATGTATGTTTAGCAAGGATGAAACATAACTTTTTTTGCGGTTAGTTTCTGACTAATTTTATAATGTGAGCCGTCTCTCAAGGCCGCAAGGAAATTTTATCTTGGCATTTCCTTCCCCCCATGTCTTCGTTTCTTCTCATCATTGAACCACAAATTGATCTTCCAAAAGTTGAAAAGTTTTTTTTTTATTATTTGTAAAATAATTTTTGCATGTTGGGATTTCTTATCTTGTCTTTCATCTTTTAAATTTCAATCTAAAATTTTAATATTTATGCAAATGTGGTGTGGATTGTTGACCCTGTCACATCTCGACAGCAAGTATTGACTTCTTACCAAATTAATTTAGCAAATAATAACTGTTGGTCAGCATATTTTCCAGGTTAAGAGTTCTTGCCCAGTCTGTGTACTTTGGATTCATCATGTGTCTATATCTTACACTCCTGTTATCTCGTGGTGTTATTTCTTGTTACTTATACTGGATTGGAATGTTTTATTTCTTTCAGTCTCTTTTAGTCATTTTTTTTTTTTTTCTTCTTTTTTACTTTCTTGTTTATTTACTTGATAAGTTCATTTGTTGTATACCATTTGCTTGTTTGTTCATTCTGTATGTGTTTTCTGGTCCTGTATAAGAGTTACCTTTAATAGCAACTACTTTATATTCTCAAAACCCAACACTTTTTCCTAAACTGAAGAATTTAAGGTATTCTACAGCTTGATGTACCAGACGTATTTGGGATTTTGCCAAACCTCCAATCAGCGGAGTATTAACGCTTCTCAATGTGATTAAATAAATGTCACTTTGTCACTTCCATGTGATTAAATAAATGTCACTTTGTCACTTCCATGTGATTTTAAGATGCTTGATGTGACAGCTTGAACAGCGCCCTCAGCTGGTCAAAGAGGAGCACTTTATTTATGTACAGTTGTTCTGTGCAACATCAAGTTCTAGGGTCTTTTCCCACCTGGCAACCTAGGGGCAACCAACTGCAGTGCATGCTACTGGAACATTTTGGTAGCACATGAGTAATTTTTCTTGAAAAATATGGAAAAACCTTGGCGTTTTCACCGTTTTCAAACTTTGAGTTTTGATTTGCCAGATCAAAACCAATATTTTTAACTAATTTCTTAAAATCTATTTCATTTTTTACTCTTACCAACGTTTTGCAAACCCTTTATGTGACTTAGTTCTGACACGTACAAATTATGGTTTTCATAATAATTTTATAATTCAAGGCAACAATGCAATCGAGAAAGAGTGGATTTGTTTTCTGAGAAGTGGTCATGCTGCTTTAATCGTGACTTGCACATTGTGATTTAATACAAATTGTCAATTGTTTTTATTGCCACACTACATCTTGATTTGACTGTCCGGATAGAAAGAATTACAAATTACAGGAGATAGAGAAATATAAATTGTTGTACATTCAGTTTCCACGAGTTACAGAGTGCATCATCCAAACTTGACAAATGTTTATTGACTTGTACCATTTGGTTGATACTGTCAATTGTCATGTAAATACTTGAACTTGGAGAGACCCATCACAAAGATTAATACTGGTGGTTCTTTGATCTACTTGGAAATAGCTATAGTCAATAAGCTGCAAACTTTAAAGGGAAGTTGGGTGTTAACGCTTTTAAGATGTGTGTCACTAATTATTTCAATGCTTTTTGCCATGTTGGCAACATGTTGGGGGATTTGGAATACCACCCCCTTAAACAATAATTGTTTATCCTTAATACAAGTCCACAATAGCGAAAGTGAAGACAAAAGTGCCGAGTTGTTTAGGGCATCAGACTCGGGTTCTAGTGGCTAACTCATTAGAGTGTGGGTTTGAATCCCGATCATGACATTTGTGTCACTTCGCTAAAACACTTGACTATAGTTGCTTCTATTTACCCAGAGTTAAATAGGTACCTGTAAGAGCAGAGATGGTACTTTCACTCTGTGGTATGGTAACTATCTTACTCTCTGGTAGGTTCTTATTTAATACAGTAAGTTCTTTGTGCAGTAAGTTATACTCTATACAGTTAATACAAGTACCGAGTCTTTGGGGTAAGGCACTTGTCCCTGTGATAATTAAAGTTTTTTCCTTGATGCAGTAGGCACTTGATGCATCAAAGTAAAAGTGAAATTTCTACAGTGAATGTAAATGCTGGCTCTCTGCAGGAATCCATATCTCCTGCAGTAAGCACACTTTTTCCTTAGCTCTCTTTGCAGTCATTGTTATACTGTCCAAAATATCTACTCCGCAGCCGTAGAAAATGGCAAAGTTCTCAAAAGAACATAATCTACCAAGCAAGTAGGTATACACATAGTGTTCTGCAAACCAAATACATTGTTACCTCACCATGCAATACCTCACTGATTGAAAGAATAAAACCAGTTATACTTTTGTAAAAACGATTGTGAATTGTACTTACATCTTTGCCTTCTTCCTCTCCTTTGCCTCCGCCCCCTTCTCTGCAGAATACAACTGACCCATCACCAGGGTATACGTCAGGCTAGCAGTCAGCTGAGGGCGCTATCCAATCGTCGTGACGGCGCTTCCTCTTCCTCCTCTCCTAGTACACCTATAATTCCTCACGGTGCAAACCCAGCTATCAGTAGTGTACACTCGTCTCCAAGACATCACATACGGTATGTACTGTAAGATTCAAGATCAATTCAGTCCTAAGATAAGACTTAAGGCTATGCATGGTAAGAAAGTAAGGTTTGCAGAGTCACCATGTACAAATCTCTTTTGTAAGTAGTGGTGGAGAAGAGCCAGTTTCTGCTTGACGTTTTGATCAGTGTGCTCTGACCATTAACCTTACTTACTCAATTTAATCATAATGTGTAAATTGGGTCTTTGTCTATATAGAACCTTACATGTTTTCTTGAAGAAGTTGTGGGTTCCTTACTACAAAGGTTTTTTTTTCTTGGTCTGTGAGAAATCACTTACAGTATGTAATGCATGATTGGAGCAACACAAGTCTTTTGTACTGATACCGTCCGAGTTTGTTTGATTTTGCAATAGCTGTCAAGATTACTCATGTACATTTAGTGGGACAGATCTGACAATATGAAAATTGCTCTGACATTTCAGCGCTTTAGTCTCATCACCCACTTTCTTATCTTGCTGTTAAAATTAACAAAATAAAGCAGCAAGTGTAGTGGTGGAGTTAAAGCGCTTGCGGCGGTGGTCATGTATTTTTATTGTATAACACATAGGAAGGATATCAGAAACGTGCTCAATTATATTGGGGGATTTAACCACTGTGTAATGCCCACTGCAGCTGTAGACTATTTTGGTAATGGAAGTTGATATGTACGAGCAAGATTTCTCAACCTCGATTTCTTCATCGGTACCCATTGGTATTAAAGAGAAGGGGTGGACGAGTATTATTGTGCATTGGTTTATGTCCATGGACAATGAATGTACTTAAAGGCAAACAGTTGATCATTTATAAAGTACCACTCTACAAACATGTATGTCTTGAAGTCACTTTTGAACTTTTTCCACCCTTTCAAAGCCTTGTCATGAAAGGTATTGTACCGACCCCAAGCACAAATGTCTCACACAGCTACTGTCTGCTGCGCTTTATTTTGGATGTCAACTTTCACAACTTATGGTCATTGAGTAAAGGCGTTTCGTAAAATGTGCACAATACTGTATAACAAAAAGGAACATTGACTCCCAAATTTGTACAAGAAAACAAGAAAAAGAATACTCACCAATTGTCACAACTTGTGAAACAGCTTCAGTTTGGAAACTTTTTCAAAAACTTCAACAGTTATCGTCCTTCACGTACAAGGTTTATAAAACTCATTGATGATCAATTGCCATAGTTTGACATCTACCTGTACAAGTACCGAGCCCAACGCCACCTGTTTTCCTGTCCACCATTTTAAATATCCTGCTAAGCTGACGTCAAGGGTCTTTTTTTCCGTCAATGTGGCGCGCCAGAAAGCAACAGACACAAAATATTCTCACTGCCTGCGTGCATCTATGCATTGCATGTGTATGATGCATGCAATGGTGACCTTTCAACTGTGCGCTAAAGAGAACGCAAGTTGCTATTTACAAGATTTCCTGCCGTATTTAACAGGTGACTCGCCTGGGAAATCTGTCATGGCCTGGACTATAAATAAAGCGACTGCCTCTGTTTAATCAGATTCTAAAGAGGTCATGCCTCTAAGGAGTTTGTGGTTGATCTTTTCTTTTCTCCCACTCTTAAGACTGTCGCCCACTGCCCCTTCTTAATAACACAAAGCAACAAATCCATTTGCAAACTAAAGTCTTAATAAGAGCTATGAGGCAGAGCTGGCTGTTTCATATATCGGGGGAAAAAATACAATTTTGTTTCCATTCACATCGATTTGTGTAATGCTCTGTGTACTCAGTAATTGGCTAATCTTGCAATTAATCAGTAGAAAAAAAACGATCAAGAATTTCAAAATGTTTAAATGTACCATGTACTAAAACATCATTCAGCTACTCGTCTGAAAATTGTTGGTTAAGCCACCACATATTTTTACAACCACCACATCTCAGGGATATATTTACATGGCATTAATGAAAACCTCTTTCTACATTGTTTTCACACATAACCAATTTCCGTCAAACTGAGACAACAATTATTTTTGTGATTTGTTTTACTAATTTCTTAAAACTACAGCGCCTCAGCAATTGATGTTTTAGAAGAAGCTTTCTACCATCATTGTAAAAGTTTTATGTAAATCTGTGGACTTTTGTAATTTGTGTCCTACAAAAAGCACCCAAACCCTTTTAATCCTTGGGTGGAAGTCCACACAGGCTGTTCCTTCTCTATGCACCTGGATTGATTGTCTACTGACACTCAGCGACCTCTAACTTTATTTTGATCAGGCTGTTTCTAGACCAGAACCGTCTGAGTATCTAGCACTGTCTACTGGACGGGAGTTGGGAGGTTTTAAAGGCAGTCGTGTAATTGTCTTAAAGAAATTCCGGTCTGCAGAGTTTAGGGAAGAAGGGCTTTATTCAATTGATTATGAAATTAGAAAGGGTGGACTTTTTGACTGCTGTTTCTAGGGGTAGATTGGCAGGAAAGGAGACTCCCTTTTTCTTCCATTTGTTTTGGGGGTCTTTTTGTGCATTTTATTTGCAGGGCAGTCAGTGAAATGGGAGAGCTGTTAGTGATCAATAAAAATAACCTTATAAAAAACACCAATCAATGAAAATCTTTTGATTGGTCTCTGTTTGTATTTTGATTTTGGGGCGGCAACATCATGTTTGGGAGGATTCAGCTCAGAACTTTCATCTGGTTGTTTTCCCTTTATCTTTTGTTTTGTACATTTTTTTCACAATGTTACGAATATAATGCTTTCTTAATGTTGTGCGTGTGTAAAGGAGTAGTGTAAAAATGAGCTCAGCGAAGACAGATAAGTGAAATGTTAGTACCACCGAGTGCCCCTCCCACGACCCACAGAGTCTCTGGCCACTGACTGGCACAGATTACCCCTGACTCTTAATGATATCCTGTACCAAGCAGTAGAATATTCAGCCAATCATTGATCAGAAGTAGCGGGAGGAAAGTCTGAACAGACTCCCGGTCGGGGCCCAAACTGCCTGACAAATTACCATGTGATTACATGTTGTAAATGTATGGCATCCTGCCCCTACGTACAGCAATACTAATCAGCCCTGTATAGTTGTATGGAGTTTCTTGGGTAGTTAATAGCAAAGATAAAATGATGATTTTGTTATCTTAACCCATTAGAGACCATAGCGGACGCAAACAACTTGTACCAAAGTACCCACAGCAGCCGTAAAAAGCTGCAAGATTTAACCCACTTCCACTCAACCAAAAGGTCAAAGTAAAGGTCATATTCTGAATTGGCCTTTTCCAGTGTTTCCCATTAAATATAGTATTGCTAAAAACAAAACTAAGTTTCTGTTTGGTATTATCTTTTTTAGCCATTTTTAATGAAAACATTCTGTAGACAAATTTGGAATGTTAGGCAGGATTGGGCATCTGTGGTCATTGAATGGTCTCTGTAAGGTTTTTGGTACTTGGTGTGGCTTATAGTCTTAAGTAAAAGTTAATGAACACGATGGAATTCAACCAGTCACAAACCACATATTAGCATCACATGGTAGTTTGGCGGGTGCTCTTTGCAAGAATTTTTTTCTGTGCGCGCTCTATTACCCTAGCTACAATATCATTTTGTTTTTCTTTTGTATTCATCAGTGATCCAGATAGTCTCCCTATGACTAGTACCCCATTGTTCAGTCGTACGTCACCACCTCCGTACCGAGTACCATCACAGAATCAACAACCAGTCACACCCACCACACCCAGAGGCTGCCGAGAGACTACTTTTAGGTAGGTGCTAATCTAGACTGGTCCCAGGTATTGGCTTTATGTATACACTTGTACATCGAATTTAGCTGTTAATCTCCAGAACCATGAGGCCATGTGAAATGATGCTTGGTCAAAGGTGATTATGGACATGGGCTCAATAGCAGAGCCTCGAAGTGCGACATCAGATCCGTGTACTATTTTAATCTGTGAAATGTGTAAACAAACACAAAAGTGGAGGACTACAAATGTCGGTTAAAGATTGTCAATTTTTTTTCACACCAAATATTTTCTTTAAGTTTCTGTAAAGGTTGTTTAAGGTTGAATCAACGATATGAATATTTTGATTTTTTTCTCTCACCTTAAATCTGTAAGATGTGTATTTTCTGTTTCCATAGCGATCCTTTTGACAGTCGTCGGCTTTCAGAACCTGAACATCCAAGAGGTTTGTGGGGCTTTATTCACTGTTTATTTCTCTAACTTTTTCCGATTCATTAATAATACAGAAATGTCAAATTGGTGAGATACAACTAGTAATCTCTTTATTCTATGATTTAATCCCGGCTGTATCACTGTATCACCTTACCTAAAACAATTTCAGCTTACGATTTCAGCTTCGAAAAGCCGTTACCTAGTTATTTAAAACCAACCCCAACCACAGCTTCACAGGGACTCACAAAAGTCCCAGTCCACTCTTCTCTTCAGTAACAAATCTTATTTCTATCGGTTGTCCAATTCTCAAGGGCGATCACAAAAGAAAAATTATTGTGAGAAAGTCTTGGTTTTGGTACCACTTATGTATTTTTCATTCACCGTCTTACTGGGTTTTTTTTTCACATGCAAACTTATTGTCATCTTTGTTTCTCTTTCTTTCTTTCTTTCTCTTTTGTTGATGTATCTCACCATTCATCTTACCCCATTTCTCCTTCGATAATCTGTCTCTTTGTTCACATGGTCACCTGTCTCTAACACACTCTGTATTTACTACCTAATCTAAACCATGTTTCCCTCTAATCCCCCTCTTTTTTCCAAATCACCCCTCTTTACTTTCTGTGCATCTCATTTCCAAACCCTAACCCGCATCTTAGCTCTCTCCTTATCACCTTTTCACTCCCATCCTCTATTCTCCTGAAACCTTCATAATCCTCCCCACTCTCATCCTTTATTTGCCTCCTCATTCATTTTGTCTGTCCGTTTCTTTACTCTCTTAGGACTTAAACCTCAGTTTACGATGCGAGACATAGCTCTCACATTCTGACTGCCTCATTGGTCAGTTCTTTTTGGGTTTGCTCCTCTTGTCCTTTGATTTATTTCCAGTTTGTCTCTTTTTGTCCTTTGATTTATTTCCCTTTTTTTCTCTTTTTTTTCTTTCTTAACATCTCCCTGGTTTAATCCATTCCACTTTTTGTAATTAAAAAAGTAAATTTCTTGCTATCTTTTTTTATTCAGTGTATACATGTAATATAAAAGGACCTGCTTTTGCAATCTCCCATAACTTTGTGTAATTTACCCCAAATCTTTGGTTTTTAATTTCCCTTGTATCTTTGTGCTCTAAATTGTTCCGGTTTCTTTTGTTCTGATTTTCTGTTTTTAATTTGTTTTTTATTTTTTACTCCTGTTGGTTTATCATAATCCAAATATAAGCATATTTTTATTACTCCTGTTGGTTATCATAATCCAAATACAAGCATATTTTTTCAGTGAAATTTTTAGTTTGGTTCTGTGTACAAAACTAGAAGATCAGAAGGAAAGTATTCTTCCTTAATACCAACATTATTCCAGGGTCCCTCCAAGTTGGACTCTTGCCATAAAGCATCATTTTCCAACAGTTACTTTCCTCCTCATTGGTCTGAATTATGGCTTACGTGTCCTCTGTGTATCCTCAAATGTGTCATAGTTTTTAAAATAGACTAACCTCTTGAAGTTTCAGGCCAGAAAAATTAAGATTTTGTCTGCTTCCCCTTACACAAAATGTTACAGTTTGGATATTTTAAAGAGAACTTTGTTAAAAGGCCTAGCTCAACAAGATTCAAAGATTTACGTAATTCCTAAGCCAAATTAAAACCCCTTGATACACACACAATTCCAATTGACCTTTTTTCCTTCCAACTTTGTGTTTCCCCCTCAGGTCGCCCAATGCCCTCACCAATCCGATCACCACCCCCATTTATGAGTGGTTCAGCTTCTAGAGGTAACCCTTACGTAGGGTCAGCATGCTAGGAGATACCATTTTGAATGTGACTTCAGGGGGTTACAGTGTTGTCCAGGTGAAATAAAGGACAATGTGCATGTGCAATTTTTTAATATTTTTGTGTTATTTTGAGGTTGGTATACTTGCATTTTTGTTGAATGTAAAAATAAATTTAATTTACGCAAGTTTTGCATGAGGGGTTAAGACCTTTATTTAAATTGTTGGCCCAAGACATATTTAATGGGATTTACAACTTTCAATGTTCTGTGTTGAAGAGCCACCGAACTTGGCCAGCGTGAATCCTATAATAAGTAGCAGTGTGAAAACAAAGGACAGTATTGTAGGTTGTTTTCCTTCATTGCTGAAGTTGTAAAACTGTTTTGGATCTCCGCATACAAAGCACCATTTTTCTAGATGATCGTCCCTACATTTAGCTTGATAAACACCAAAACTTTTTGTCATTAGCTCAAAATACATTCAAGCTTGTGGAGTAGATTCAATGTAAAATTCACTTGTTAATATCACAATGGATAGGCCTAGATGATGTTCCACCGAGTTGTTTCATTAATGTCCACTAGGCTTGTATTTCAAGACATTGGAAGTGTATTTATGAGTTAGATTCATAACGATTCAAAGGCTTTGTGCATCAGACAAAGTATTGTAGTTAATAAAGGTGTTCTACCAAGTAGAAATAAAGATGAAACAACAACAGTTTTAGAGATTCAATGTTTATTTCTCTATCAGACAAATTCCATCAAGGTATGGAAATGGGGAAAAAAGATTGACAAATAATGCAAATATCATTCATACTGAAGCAATTTTCAGTCTGTATTCTTGACACAAATCTTTAGCACCAACAGGGTTTTTTGTGGAGCCCAAAGGGAAATACAATTCTGATATGACTACATGGGTTTTTTCAGAAATTGTAAAAAGTTTCAAAATATGAAGCAAACAAAACTGGTTTGTGGCCCTAATTAGAAATAACTTTTAATACAAAATTATTAAGGTTTTGAAAGGAGATCAGTATCCACAGCATGGCATTGGGGAGCCAGACTAAGCAAACAACACTAATAATAATTCATCACACTGAAGCAGAGATTGTCTGTTTAGTCAACCCTGAATTTAACTGAAAGAAATCTAAGACGACAGATTTTTTGTTAAGATACCAACAAAACTAATTACTTCCAGACCATCACTCCTAGTTTTTTCCAACTTGTACAAAACAAATTAAAAACATGATTATTACATCAAAATGATAACGCATGCATTACTCAAAAGCATCAACGGTTTTAGACAATGGGACATCAAATTCTAAAATAACACAAACTGAAATCTGTAAACATCAACTATGCATGGATAAGTCAAAAAACGACTTGCAGATTACAATGTCTAAACAGCATCAGACTAGCTTAGTGGAAGCAAAAAAGAATTAATAAACTTTCAAAATTACTTTTTTTTTTATCCCGAAGGATGATAAACATTTGATGTATTCTTTAATTTTATTCAGGTAGACACAACAATTACTCTGTAAATGTCTGGAGACTGTTCACAATTCACATTAAAAGCAACAAAATAAAGTAATTATCTGTAGATTAAACAAAACATGTCCTCACTTTCAAACAAAATGTGAATCAACCTTTCGTTTTCAAACTGAAAAGCAACCCGAGCTTAACTCATTTTCTCAAAAATATTTTTTCAAATCTAGTCCCTTGACCAATATGCTCTACAAGGCATCTCATTTCCTGTCAGGTTTTGTTGTTTTTGTCTGAAATCTGTCAATAAAGTTCTCTACTATGTAAACCCTCTTGACGGTAGTTTGCTGGTGTTACTGTAAACTGTACAGACCAGGAGTCCACCTTGGTGTAAGGGGGGAGTTAATCAGAGAGGCAGGTCAGGGGTGCATCACTTGGCCGCATCTTCAACGAGCTCTGGAGGCTCGGCATCTTCAGTCGCTCCTGCAGCATCTGCAGCTTTGCTTGCAGCCTAGTTAAGGAAGAAAGAAACACTGATAATTTCAATTTCAATGTGACACAGATTTGAATGCAAATGGGATTGAATGAACATCAAAATGCAAAATATATGCAATGGGGAAATATCAATTAAAATAATTTACCTTCTTTCGCTTCTTCTTAGCTGCCTTGCGGTTGGCCGAAAGTTGTAGAAGAGCCTGGAAAGAAGAATCAAGGAATCAAAACACAGGAATTAGTTTCATTCTACTACTTTATCTATCACCAACACCAAACTTTACAAAATCTTGCTGAGCAAGGACAAATCTGGCTTAGCAGAAATTTGTTAAGCACAAAGCTTTAAGAAATTGGGCTACAAGGTGGAGTCTGACAAGTGCACTAGAATATCATTTGTTTTTAACCTTACACCGACTTGTATTACTTGTATACTTTTCCCGAGTTCTGTGAAAAAAATCCACAGGCAAATCACTCGGGTGGGATTCAAACCAAATAACAAAAGGAGGATTGCGGCTTTGGTACCCACCTTGATTTCAGGATCCTTGATGGAGTGTTCTGACTTGTAGAACTCTGGGTGATGTACCCCTTGTGTGATTCGCAGAGGTCCATTGGGCATAATGAGCACGGTGAATTTAAACTGGGCCACCACCTTGCCTTCCTTCTCATACAAGACTGGATATGGCTCCATCACTTTGTGGGTTAAGCACTCCACGATACCCATACGAGCCTTGCCTTCCTCTTTCAAGGCCCTATCAATGAGAACAAAAATCTTGAGAGTTATGACATTCTTCTAATCTCCAGTACAAATCTGCTTACTCATGGAAAACAAAAAATAAAACTAACCAACATGTGAAAATCTCTTTTTGAGTAGTGTTGGTTTTGAAAATAACCGACGGTTGACAACTCGATGTTTCGATCAGTAAAATGCTCTCGATCGATCAGAATGCTTCAATCGTCTTCAGGAGAACTGTCATTTCGTGACAAAGGTTTTGTCCAATTTTTAATGAGAGATATACTCTTGAATATAATGGTTATGAAGATATCAATGCCCCAGAAAACCTACCTGAGTGTAAAAGGCATGGGTGAGAATTTGCTCTCAACTTGACTGTAAAGAGTTCTAGAGGCCTTCATCTTGAGGTTGTAGACGACTTCTGTCTTCTTGTAGATGGTGGTGCGTGTGTCTCGCTCCCTCACTTTACCGTCACCGGTAGAGACGAGGACGTCGATGGCGTATACCTCATGAACTTCCACCTCGGAGGCCTTGTGGTCTTTCCTGATTATGAATAGTGGAAATTTATGATAAGACATGAAGAAACTATTCAAGAAACTGGGCACTGTGACGCAGTTCCTTTATAAAACATGTCCACTTCACACAGAACTTGCTCCAAGAACTGAAAAAGGTTTTTTCTTTTAAGAAACATAAACGCACTAATTTGCCAGAGAACAATGTTTCTTACTCCAGTTCACATCAGGTTGGTTCACATAGACTTGCTCCAAATTTTGTTTAACAAGTTTGCAAGAAACAGGGAGTTTATTTTTATTTTGAGAGACTAAATGCAACTAAATTTGCCAGAGAACAATATTCTTACTTCTGTTCGTCCGTTGGATTTTGAATGATTGACTTCTCTCCATCGATGACGTTACGTTTCAGCTGATGGGACAGCATACCCTGCACCGGATTGCATTTGAACGTCTCGGAGACGGTCTGGAATACCTTTGTTATGTCATAATTCTACAGAAGGGGGGATAAAGACAACAAATTTCAATGTTACTGATCATTTATTGTACAGACAATCACATGTTTGTTTGTGTGTTTAGGCAGTGGACACTATTGGTAATTACTCAAAATAATTATTGGCGTAAAACCTTTCTTGGTGATGAGTAAAGGGGAGAGAGAGGTTGATGGTATAAAACATTGGGAGAAACGGCTCCCTCTGAAGTGCCATAGTTTTCGAGAAAGAAGTAATTTTCCACGAATTTGATTTCGAGACCTCAGATTTAGAACTTGAGGTCTCGAAATCAACCATCTAAACGCACACAACTTCGTGTGACAAGGGTTATTTTACTTCGATGACCGATTGAGCTCAAATTTTCACAGGTTTGTTGTTTTACGCATATGTTGAGATACACCAACTGTGAAGGCTAGTCTTTGACAATTACCAATAGTGTCCACTGCCTTTAATGCCCTATTTCTTAGAGCTAAGGCACTGATGTGCTGAGGGTAAAGACAGGTAACAAGCCTATCTACCATGTGACAAATGTGCTAAGCGCAATAAAGAAGCTTAGATGGGTTACTAGCTATCCTGCCTTGGGATAAATGTTGCTTGTTCATTAAGCATTGTTATAGCAGCTTTAATAAAACTTGCCCCTTATCACCATTGTTCTGGATCAACACCGTACTAAATCTTTCATAATTTTTACAGAGGCTACTGCCTACCACAGCCGGACATGCTACCCATTGCAAGACTTTTGGGGACGCTACAAGGCAGCAGACATTGTAGTATTGTACCTGTACTCCGGGGTTGATTTTCCTGAGAGCAGCCTCTGAGCATGTGTATGCAGCCTGGACTACATCCGCTAGTCTCCCAGTTACTTTATTCTCTGCCGAGGCTCCGATGACCACCGTCTGTGCTACTACAGCAATAAAACCATCAATGTGGCCACCCATGTCACTGTGCATTGAAATAGAACCATTCAATATGACATCAGTACAAAAACTGAACTAAAGCTGGAGATGTGCCTGGCGATGTTAGTGTTGAATGGAGGAGCACAAACAATCAACACAATTGGTTGTGAATCTTATCTTCATTGTATCTGATCACTCGTCCATTTCATGAGATAGATTGCACATGACATCATTGAACACCATCTTTGATGAAACGTGAATGCATGAAAGGCTTTCATTGTTGTGCGCAGCGCCTACACTTTTCCATTGTTTATCATCTAATATTGCGGTCAGTGATGCTATTTGCAATCCATCTATTACTGGAGTGTTTTAATTTTGAAGCAACAAAGTTACAAGTATCTTTTATAGCCAGGTATGCTTTTTGTTTTGTACACACTATGCACAATGAATGTTTGATAGACACGCGAATTTCCTACCTTACATGTATATCAGTGATAAAGATAAACCTAGTCATCATGCTTTTTTTAACTGAATGTATTCCATACAATGTCTACAGGCATCCCTGGTAAATGATGGAACAAGTTCTGCAGTTGTCTATTTCCACTTACATTTTGACGACGTCATTGTCCTTGAGGACAACATCAGCGTCACTTCTGAGCGGTGAGAAGTGACAGACGCAGTTGTTGACTGACACACAGCAAGGAAACGCTATACCTGCAACACCACACCAAGAAGAAAATAACACTTTAAAAAAAGGTTTCTTTGAAGTAAATCACAAAATCAAAGCTAGCTCATCTTAGTAAAATTTCAATACCAGTGGTTAAGTTAATAAGGAATAGGTTTGCAGTGAAACCACGTGAAATCTCTTGAGATATTTGTGGCCTGGAGTTTCATCTTTTGGAGGGCAAGGCATCAGAAGACGACGAACAGAGCATACTGTTTGAAACGCTGCGGATCAATCCTCAGATCCTGAAGAGAGATATTACTTTGTGTCTCCGCAAATCTATTCCTTATTTCCATTGATGTTTCCCCAACTTACGCCAGAGATCTGCCGAGATTTGCAGTTAAATCTGATGTACATGTGTATACCTGACAATCTACTCCGTCCCCTCTTCCTCACCTTTCTTCATCTCTTTGTTCTTCTTGAAGATCTTGCCCGTCTCCTCCTCAATGTAGGAGTCCCCAGCGTCACATAGCGACAGCACCTTCTCCCCAGCAACTGCCTTGGAAACTACAAGCTTTAGGGCCTCTGTAAGCACATCATGGAACAAGGTTTACAATTACATGATACACCTATATCAGGGGGGACTTTTGGGACAATAGGTGGCAGCAGACTCACCTAATAAGTACATTCTTGGAAATTTTTTCACGGACCCCTTTTACATTCGTTTCGAAATAAAAAATAGAGATATTCCTGTCCCTGATGAGGTGAGATATTTAATATTATGATTAATCGTTTCAGTCATAACCGTTTTAACAATTGAACATGTTCATGTTTTGTTTCCCATGCTATTTTAGTACCATGCATTTATTGCACGAGGTGTTGCAACCAATAGACCTTATGCACATGACGTCATTTCAGTACGGCGCCCCCGCATTGAGGTCAAAAGGAGGTTGTTCATTGGCCAATCTATGTGCGTTTCGATTATTTCGTCACCGTTTGACCTCAAAGATGGCGGCTGGATGACGTCAATGTATAAGGTCTATAGGGGTCAATTTGATTAATTTAATCACCTCATAAATCCACTCCATGCCAACCAGATGATCGACTTTATTTATTTCATTATTATTTAAATTTTGTTTTGTTATTAAAAAGGGGCATTTTCAAATTATCGATTGAACGCAACTGCCAACTAAGAAATATTATCACAGATGGTTAATTAATGTTGTCTGTTTGTTATGTGATACTCTGATTCAACGTTTCAAAGTTTATTGTCAAAAAAAAAAGTCACACACACAAAACACACGCACACACAACCAGCTGTCATGAAGTTGGGTCGCTTTCTTTCCAATAACGGAAAGACAAATCACCCTAAAACAAAGAGAATTGAACCAAGGTGTTCTCAAGCATAACCAAACTTACTGTTGACAATTTCTCCGATGGTCTTATACTTTGTGACCACGCTATCTTGGGCCACAGTTTGTTCATCTTCGGATACTTCGCTGTCCGCCATGTTTGCAAATTTTGTGAGACTCACACGTGCTTCCCAGAATGCAACACGAGCTCGCGAGGTGGCGCGAGATATGGCGCGAATTCCTTTTAGAAGATTTTTAATAATGGTAAAGGGTAAAAAGGGTTGCTTTTTCCTTTTTTCTTTTCAAGATTAAAAAACGATAAAGGGTAAAGGGAATTTGTTTTTCGTTTTTCTTTTTAAAGACAGTGGACACTATTGGTAATTGTCAAAGACCAGTCTTCTCATTAAGTGTATCTCAATATATGCATAATAACAAACCTGTGAAAATTTTAGCTCAATTGGTCATCTAAGTTGCGAGATAACAATGAAAGAAAAAAAAATCTTGTCACACGAAGTTGTGACTTTTGTGTGCTTTCAGATGCTTGATTTCGAGGCCTCAAATTCTAAGCTTGAGGTCTCGAAATCAAATTTGTGGAAAATTAAATCTTTCTCGAAAACTACGGCACTTCAGAGGGAGCCGTTTCTCACAATGTTTTATACTGTCAACCTCTCCCCATTACTCATTACCAAGTAAGGTTCTATGCTAATAACTATTTTGAGTAATTACCAATAGTGTCCACTGCCTTTGAAGATTAAACAATAGTTACGGGTAAAGGGGTTTGTTTTCCCTTTTGCTTTTTGAAGATTAACAAACGGTAAAGGGGAGGGTTTGTTTTTCCTCTTCCTTAAAGGGTAAAGGGTTTGTTTTTCCTTTTTCCTTTTTGATGATTTAAAAACGGTAAAGGGTAGAAGGCCGTTTTTCCTGTTTCCTTTTGAAGATCAAAAACCAGTAAAGGGAAAAAGGTTTCTTTCCCCTTTTCCTTTTTGAAGATTAAAAAACGGTAATTTATGAAGTGTGGGGGGGGGGACATAACATTTACGGCGTGGGGTCCGGGCCCGCTTTAGGGCCCCGGAATTTGTTTTAGCCCGTAGATGCTCTCTGGTGCAATCTAGTGAATCTGAGGGGTGATGTCCCCCCCCCCTCTCAGATGTTGGAATTTAATGCCTATTTCAAGCTATGATGCACCTATTCTCGCTATCATGGTTATTGTACCTAAAAAGCAACTCAATTATAGCTTCGTTATATCCATATTGTTTCTGCATTCTAATGCTCAGACGGCGTTTCATCCCTATCATCACCAGACCTATAAGACACAAGTTTTATGGGGCAAATCTGTCAGAATGGAACAGAACATCTGTACAATGTGAGCAGCAGTATAGAACCTTTTGGGTTGACAGCATCTTCAAGTGCGTACATATGAACCAAGATTTAGGGGGTAAACCTGTCGAAGAGTGAGCTCACGAGTGCGAAACCTTTATGGCATGGGTCCGGGCCCGCTTAAGGGCCCGGGAAAATTTTGCATTCTAAATGCTCTGTGGTGCAATCTTAGGCCAATAAGAGGCATACAGAACGGAACATAAACTCTGTAAAATGTGAGCAGCAGTAGAACCTTTTGGGTTGACAGCATCTTCAAGTGCGGATCTATTAACCAAGTTTATGGGGGAAAATCTGTCCAAGAGTGAACTCACGAGTGCGAAACCTTTACGGCATGGGTCCGGGCCCGCTTAAGGGCCCGGAAATTTGTTGCATTCTAGATGCACTGTGGTGCAATCTAATAGGTCAATAAGATGCATACAGAACTGAACAGAACATCTGTAAAAATGTGAGCAGCAGAAGAACCTTTTGGGTTGACAGCATCTTCAAGTACGGATCTATGAACCAAGTTTTAGGGGGAAAATCTGTCAAAGAGTGAGCACGCGAATGTAGAACCTTTACGGCATGGGTCCGGGCCCGCCGAAGGGTCCGGGCCCACTTAAGGGCCCGGGAAAATTTTGCATTCTAGATGCTCTGTGGTGCAATCTTAGGTCAATAAGAGGCATACAGAACGGAACAGAACATCTGTAAAATGTAAGCAGCAGTAGAACCTTTTGGGTTGACAGCATCTTCAAATGCGGCTCTATGAACCAAGTTTTAGGGAAAAATACTGTCAAATAGTGAGCACGTGAGTGTGAAACCTTTACGGCATACGTCCGGGCCCGCTCAAGGGCCCAGGAAAATTCTGTATTTTTAGATGCTCTGTGGTGCAATCTTTAGGCCATTTAGCGGCCAAATGGCAAACGAAACAGAACAATGAGCTGTGTGAATATTTGTGCTCCAGTGCTCCACCAGTTCCTCAGTGCAAAACACGATTTTCATAATAAAGGTGGTCAAACGACACGGGGAACATTGATACTGTGTCCCCCCACCCTTCGGAAATGGGGTGGGTGGGGTGGGGTGGGGTACACGTCCCTTCCACTCTTTCAAGGGGGGAGGTGCAAATCTGTCAACGATGGAGCATGCGTGTGAGAAGCCTTAACGGCTCGGGGTGCGGGCTCGATTAAGGGCCCGGGAAAATTTTGCATTTTAGAGAGGGGATATTGTGTCATCCTTTGCCCACAGGATTAATGCCCATATAGGGACACAGGGTTTCGTCTTACACAGTGCAAAACTTGGGCTTCATGATAAAGGTGGTCAAAAAGGTGGGGGGGGGGGGGGTACATTTGATATTGTTTCCCCCACCTCCCCACCTTCCAAAAGCTGGGGGGGGGACATGTCCCCCTGTCCCCCCCTCCCCCCCCCCCCCCCCCTGATTGACGCCCATGTTAAAAGGGTGAAGGGTTTGTTTTTGCCATTTTCCTTTTACAAATTTAAAAACGCAAAAGGGTAAAGGAGGTCGGTTTTTATTCCTTTTTAAGATTAAAAAACGGTAAAGGTTAACATTTTTTTCAGAAACTTTAAAAACGCAAGAGTTTTTGTTTTTGGCCCCCGTTTTTCATTACCATTAACTATGGAGTGCGCCCTCTTGCAAAATAATATTGGCCCCCCCCTATTTTTCATTCTATGGAGTGCGCCCCCTTTGCAGAAAAATATTGATACACGTAAATTACTGTACGATTCGAAACAAGTCTGCAGTGTGTTCTTGATTGAAGCTCGAAGTCCCAGGATTAGTGCGTCAAAAATCGGTGGAAAGTTCTTTGTGTGTTGAGTGGATGGGGTTATTTTCAGGTAAGATATCGTATTTGTAATTTAGTGTAAATCTACAAATAAGGTTTGAAATATCTCTGTAGACAACACATGTTTTATATAGCCATTTGTTGGGGGAAAAACAAATTGAGTTGAGTTGAGGGTGACATGAAATTTAATGAGATTGGAGGTCATTCATTCTGAATTCACTCAAGACACTAACGTTTTATTACAGCCCAGCAGATACACATCTCTGCTCATCTAGCCCTGGAGGTTTTGGTCCTCAATCAATGTGTACTGTCTTCATTTCGACACGGGGTACTATCTAGTCATATTGTGACCAACGCCAGTGTATGTGAAACTTTCATTTGAAAATGGCTGATTCATTGTGATGATTTGTACTGTTACTAGCTCTGTCTGTATTGCTTCATTCATTGGCAATTGGTAATTACTCCAAATAATTTTGATTAGCATAAAAACTTGCCTGGTAACGAGTAATTAATGAAGAGCTGTTTATATTATAAAATATTGACTTGTGAGAAACGGCTCCCTCTGAAGAAACATAGTTTTCGAGAAAGAAGTAATTTTCCACGAGTTTGATTTCAAGACCTCAATTTTAGAATTTGAGGTCTCAAAATCAAGCATATGAAAGCACACAACTTTGTGTGACAAAGGTGTTTTTTCTTTCATTATTATCTCGCATCATCCACATCATTCGCAATTCAGCTTCTCAGCTGCCTTTAATTAAAGTAAGCTGATTAGCCTCTAAAATTGTTATTTTATTTTAATAGTTATTCCTTTACTATTATGAATACTTGACTAAACCTCTGTTTTACGGAATGACTACCCCACGATTGATTAACAGGCCTTGCCCTACAACTTACAAGCATTGATCATGGAGGTAGTTCTACCTCCATGCATTGATGAAGAAAAGTATGAATTATCATGGAGTTATTTGCTAAGTTGTCGTGGATGTTTTTTAGGGTACTGTTGGTGTTTGTGTTTTAAGACCGAGTGGAAAATATGGAGCAGGCCTCAATCAGACATTTAGGCGTGCCTCGAGGCCTGATATTTCATTATTTAAGTAATCAAGGTTTATAATGTACAATCTTATCTTTGGTTTATAGCTCCATGGTCAAACCATTGCCCTATTTCAGAGCTACACTATCGATATTACACTGTTGCCAGGCCTGTAGGCCTACCATGTCTTTTGAAGTCCTTTTTCTATGGTATTTCCATGGAGGTAGAATGCGATGATTTCATACCAGGCGTATTACCAGGTCTTTTTAACACCTTGTGATGATCCAAGACACATTATAATCCTATTTAAGTCCGGTTCATACTTCCAGCGACAACCCGTACACGCACCATTTCCCATTGTGACGCAATGAAATTCG
Organism: Asterias rubens; assembly: GCF_902459465.1. NCBI lineage: Eukaryota > Metazoa > Echinodermata > Asteroidea > Forcipulatida > Asteriidae > Asterias > Asterias rubens. Next base: position 21,166,236 of record NC_047067.1, on the reverse strand, counting down.
CATCGCACGAAGCATTAGCAGGAAGTATGAACCTGGCTTAAGTAGGGCCTACTGTAAGGATACCAAATATGTACAAAGCAATTTGTACATAGAAATATGATAAAGAAATATGATTACATGTAATTTGTTCTACTGTACCCAAATTATTTTGAGATGATGATTGTGTGTGAAACGCAGTCATTGGATTCTGATTATTCATTGAATACCTCACTCAGCCCCAGTCAATTAGATATTTTAAGCTGTCCACCTGCCAATGACATTGGGTCTGGGTATCAAGAGGATATAGAAATCTCACACATACTCTTGTACAGACCATTAAAGCTGGAGAATTTACAGCTAGTTAAGCTTCTACAGTAATGATATCATGCATTATTTAGTATGCACGGTGAGGTTGGGTACTTCCCGTGCATTCTAATCAAAAAAGGCTTTTGTTGTGTACACAGAAAACCTTCTTGTTTTTTAATATCCGATCATACCGCAGGCCTTGAATTTAGTTCTCGAGGGGGGCACAGCATTTTTTCTCGGGTAAGGGGCACAATGCAGTGTTTGTTTTTTTTAAAAGTGGAAAGAGAAATCTACTTAATTAAATGGAAATGTACAACAAATTTTTAGTTAGCTACAATATCAAAAGTTAGAAAAAATACAGAAATTATTATAGCAAAAGAAAACGTCCTTAATATAGTTTTATTTCTTGGACCCTTTGGATTGATATTTGTAAGCCAACAAGTTTTCTTGTGTTGTGTGTGTATTATGTCTTTACGCTGTTTCTTGTGATCAGTTTGTTTTACTGACATTTTGAGATGAATTAAACAGTGTCTACATTTTGTAGTTTTACAGATCTTGCATTGTATAGGGACCTTTACAACAGCAGCCTCTCAAACTATGGAGCTCGATGCTCCAGCTTAATGTTCCCAAGAGGGAGTAATCCCACTTCTGACACCATTGCCCAGTTGCTCATGCTTGTGTGTAATCCCACCTGAATATTCAAGTTTGTGCACTATAGGGCCTACAACATTTTATGTTTATACAGGTGCCTTGATCTGTCACTGTCAGTCATGACCAAGACTAATTTTGTGAAGTTGGGAGCAAGTACATACATTGCCACAGAATGAAGTCCTTGGCAAGTTCGGCATCAGATGTTTCTGTTTGAATAATGCTCAGGAGGTCAATTGAGTAGGGCGCCCTCGGTTGCTCATTGGCCAATCCTGTGCTCCACGCTTCCGCCACTTTTTAACTTTTTCCCCCAATATGTAGTTTAAAATGCTTTCTACCTTCCTGAGATGTCAGAATTTTAGGCTTCAAAAATAATTTACGATATCATCGAATATCGGGATATTTTTTTGACGATACATCTTGGGTTAAAAAAATGAAATATCGCGGAAGCTTAGTTGCATGTAACATTGTTACAAGGGTTCAAGACACTAAGCCATCCATCCGGATCCCATGCCTGTAGGGCAATCATGAGCCTGACGATTGTTCCTAAATGTAAGACATTAACAATCACTTGACTATCATAATTACTTAGGCCATCCACGAATGTTTCTTGAAGTGTTGATGAGGGCTTGTCAAGTGAAGTACAGAACGTGTAGTTCAGGTCAGTAAATGTACCTTCGAGTAGTGCATATTGTGGGATATAAGTGTACAACATCAAGTACAATCCAACAATACACACTCCTCAAGTGTTTGTGCTTTAACCTGAACTACATGCACTGTGAATACAATTTGTTTTCCAATTCTGTGCAGCTGTTGTGATTTGCACAGTAGTTCCAAAATCGTTTTCTAACCATGGAGCCATACAAAATGATTGCTTTATGGTTTTAACCTTTATGTGAAGACTGTGCAAACATAAATTGATCATAAGTAAACATAATTTCATGCACTGAGAACCTCCACCTATGTTGAACATTAAAAAAATGTGCACAGCCACATTCTTTTTGTGTCCATTTTATGAACAGCAGTTTTAAAGGCAGTGGACACTATTGGTAATTGTCAAAGACCAGTCTTCTCAGTTGGTGTATCTCAACATATGCATAAAATAACAAACCTCTGAAAATTTGAGCTCAATCGGTTGTCGAACTTGCGAGATAATAATGAAAGAAAAAACACCCTTGTCACACAAAGTTGTGTGCGTTTAGATGGTTGATTTCGAGACCTCAAGTTCTTAATCTGAGATCTCGAAATCAAATTCATGGAAAATTACTTCTTTCTCGAAAACTATGGCACTTCAGAGGAAGCTGTTTCTCACAATGTTTTATACCATCAACCTCTCCCCATTACTCGTTATCAAGTAAGGTTTTATGATGATAATTTCTTTGAGTAATTTATACCAATAGTGTCCACTGCCTTTAAAACCTCAGACGTACAATATGTAGCAGTTATATCAATTAATTTAATATATATTCACTGTGTCAATAATAAAAAGTGAGTTTGTCAAATACAACATCTGCAAAGAGTCGCTCAATATATGTTGTTAATTTGGTCACATGGTGTCTTTATAACAAAAAGTGTGATTATGGCTGTAAATACATTCCATTGTTACATGTAGGCATACATGTATGTAGAGGCAACTCTCTGCATTAAATGTATGTGAATGACAATTTCATTACATATTTTTAAAGTCTTGTTTCAGAAAATACTTGTATATGGGTTGGAATAATTGAATTTACCATTTTATACTTTATCTTGTTTATTTCATTTTCGCAGCGCACAGAGGCTTAAGATTCAACACTTCCAAGATAAGATTAGCCTAGATCTGAACAGTTACTATAGCAACCACTATGCCTGTTGCAATGGAGGAACCCAGTGATCAACGCAACCCAGGTAGGGCTAGAACAACCAATCAGAACCTAGTGTCAAAGGTCAAACCTCTTAACATGTCACTGATACGTTTCAGTGTCAGGCCAGTAAGCTCACAGGACAAGGCAAATCCGGTGATCTTGTGTTTTTCAATTAAATATCTTTGTTTTGAAAAAAGATGTTTGAATGTTAAATTTGAGCCTGATAAATATCTTGCAATTGTGTAGTATAAAAGTTTACTAACCCATCATAAGACAAAAGAGATGGATCTTCTCTTGGTGTTTCATAAAATTAAACCAGAACCGAGTTCTCATTTTGATGCTGGTCCAGTAAAAGTACTGAGCTAAAAGCACACCCTGCTATATATTTCTTTTATGCAAATTTGCCCCAAACAAGGCTAAAAGCCACTCTTGGTACTTGGGGCTATTAATAGAGGAAAACATTTCATATAAAACTACATGTAACTCGGGGGAGCTGAAGATACAGGAATTGATATTCTTGTAGTAAAGAATGTGAGTGGCTTGCGGGTGTGAGTACTCTTGCAACAATGCGGGAGGTCGGCCATTTTGGAGTACCTACTTCGCACATTATACGCGTTAAGCATAGTGCCATCCAGTGTTGCATTTGGTAGCACTTATTCGTGCAGGTTTTTTCCCCATTTTTTTTTTCTTCTCTTTTATGCAAGGTCGCACCAAACAAGGCTAAAAGCCACTCTTGGTAAGATGCAACAAAAAGAAAATATTTCAGATAACTCATGGAAGCATGTGGGTGTACTGGGTGACATGCGCATGAAGTGCTCTCGCATGATGAGTGATAAAATAACATTTGAGAAGGATACGCAGTTTGTTTACGCAATTTAAACTCCCCTGCAATGTACATTTCAAGTGTAAACCCCTACTCAGGGCTTGAATTTAGTGAAAAATCCACAAAACTGCACTCTGCAGCGATTGTAGCTCAAAACTTCTACTGGACCAGAGAATTTGTGACAAGACTGGAATCAAAATGAGAAGAACACTATCTACACAGTTTCACATTTGAGCTGTTTTTGAAACAAGCACTTAGACTAAGAGAAGACATCTCAATTTCTAATGGGTAAAGGTAATGTCTTAATTATATAAGAATGTGTAATTATTATTCAAAAACACCACAAGACACCAAAAGACCACCAGACTTGTACAGTCATAAGTTTATTGGCCTGATGCTAAATTCACTGGCCTCGCGCCTGCAGTCCAGTGTTTATACGAGCCCTGTTTATTTAAGGTTTTTTAATTGTTGCACTTAATGTAATTAGAATAAAAAGGGATGCTTAAATAACAGCAAGCTCATTTAATTTATTTGCTCATTTAAGTTTGTCGTTTTGTCTGAGTACACAGCTTGTAACAACATGGAGAATAGAGCTACATTTATTAATAACATTAATGGACTCTGATGTACCAGCCTCAGGTGTTCGAGGGTTACTTTCATTACATGCTGCCACTAGCCAGACATTTGTCTAATTTGTTTTTGCCTGATTGAGCTCATGTAAAGATTTCATTTGGTGTATCTGATGAACACTACAATGATAAGATTAAGCATTGAGTCTTTTAGCCCTGGGCTAAATTTAATTTCAAAGTTGTTTTAAGCAGGAAACACTGCTTGACAGCTTTCTCTGCTTTGCAGACGTTGAGTGGGGCACCAGTCACAACAATGAAAACATAGTGTAATTTTAGCGGGTAGTGATTTCCTCAATAACGAGGAACAATAAATGAGGTATTAGCAGTTGCAAATTATTGTGTAGTGTACACCTATAGCGCACACTGTAAGTGCATAATGTGCTCTGACTGGTGTCCAAGTGATGTAAACATGTATGGGTGCATCTAATGGACACACATGTGTATTGAGATGTTTGTTGTTTATATGTTCATTTACAAGTGCAATGTGGGCCTAACACGTACTGTGTGCAGCATCTGATCATTTTTTCGCCTACACGTATGTGAACATGTGGATACAATGTACATTTTAATTACTGTTTCATGGACACTTTGTACATGATGCATGTCAAGGATGATTAATTATAATACAATAGAAATAGTGGACTTAAATAATACGCAATATCTGTAAAAAGTACATTCCTTACACATTAGAGATTTCAGATTTCAAATTCCTAATGTCATGTAGTCCAATACTTTGTGCATAAAAGGGTACAATATGCAGTTCTTACAGATTGCTTTGTCATACTCAATGGGCGTCACAAAGCACCCAGTACTGTTACAATAGGTATGAAGAGCTATTTAGAATGATGAGACCAATTTTTAAAGCGCCCATTCAGGCTTAATGGTTCCTGGTAAAGCACCTAAGGTTGACCTTGCAATAATCCAGGGGTGCATATGTACACCATGGCCATACCACAACCTAACAGATCATTTCCCATTCACATCACTGGGCCTTGTGTTTGAGTACCAAGTACTTGTGTTGGTTTAAACATAGAGTAAGGACTGTCCTTACTCTATGGTTTAAATGACTATGTTTTTACACTGAATCTTGTTTGTGTACAGTATGTCCACACTGCCTACTGTATGGCTAGTCCATGCTAGTCCACACTGTTTTAAATACACTGTAAATCTTGTGTATTTACTGCTGGGGGTTTTTACCTGCAGCCAGTCCCTGGATGCCAGTCCACAATATACAGAAAGGAAATTTATGGGTACATTTTGTATTGATAGTTTGTATGGAATGTTAATTTATTATCAGCATATGGTATCAAGTACCAGTGTTTTTATTTATAGAAAAAGTGTGTTTACCTTTGTAGACCACAAAATAAGCATTGTTTGCACGTACAGTACATGGGGCCTTCAGGTATTTATTTTTATTTATTTATTTATTTATTATTTCAACTGGGTGACCAATTCAGTGGAAACAACTGGTCTTCTATTCTATATAATGGGTCCCAGCTCCAACAAAGATACAATCAAATTCAATGGTAAAAAGAGGAACACAAACTGCATTAAAATATTATAAATTAATTTAAACATAACTTTTGTGCAAAGTGGGAAGCAATCAAATATTTAAAAAAGTAGGGTAAAGTTTGTACAAAAATCTCCAAAACAGTTTGGTTTAATGCCTACATGTACAATGTACATATGTAGTTTTTCATTATTTAATTTTGCCCCATTATCAGGTGAGGCTTTTGTTGAAAGGCCCACGTATTTGATGTACCATTGCCTATGTGAACATTATTTATTGTCACAGATGTAGCTGACTTTCTGCTAAACTATTCTAGAGAAAAAATATGTCTGTAATATGCAGGCAAAAAAAATCTATTATACAAAAGATGGTGATAAGTCATGAACCTGTCCATCAAACGCCTGTTATGCTGCAACTCAGTGTGTGAACATTCCATACCCCATCCCCTTGAAGTCTCTTCCCTTGCTCTGTGCAATATGCACCATTTATTGACATCTTCAATCCCTGCTACAAGATCAATCACAGATTGTTTGTCTGACACACATTTCATCTTTCCTTGGCAGGACTTTGTTTATCTGAATCGTAAATTGTAAAGTTGGAATTCTAGAAACTGATTCATGGATAAGGAATTTCATTCATGATTTTTTCTATCGAAATGATGACATCTTTTTGTTGAAAAATGTAAATTTTATTTTTGTACCTAATCGTCAGGAGACTGTGAATCTTTTCAAAGAAATAGCGATTCCTTTTTCTAAAATTAAGTGTTTCCGAACTTGAAGCCCTACATGTAAATTGTAGATGTACAGTAAGACTTTTTTCATTATAAAAATCACAACGTCTTCGCTTTACCTTTGTTTAGAAAGCTTCATTTTAATTACTGTACCAAAAGTAGCAAGCAATTGTTTTCAGAGTCAACAGCAATTACGTTAATTACACACGAATCTTACACCTGTACTTTAGAAACAAAACATGTTTTCCTGAATGCTTATTCAAGCGAGAGGTTTTATTGCGTAAAATCCATACAAAGTATTGATCTCTCTGCAGTGTAGACAGGTAGGCCTAGTACATGCATTTGTGCACTTGTACAGACCATGTTTATTGCTCCATGTACAGACTCGGTGGAATTAGTCTTTACTCCAGGCGTTACTATCAAATGATACAAAACAGACTCGGTGGAATTAGTCTTAGCTCCAGGCGGTACTATCAAATGATACAGCATGATTTGCCAGTACCAACTGTAGCCGCCGTTGTTTTCATTATGACCAAGATATACATGTACAATACACAACTCAAGGCTTCTTCTTCGAGGGTCTTTGGATTAACGAAGAAAAAGGTCTTGAGAGCAAGACTACTTATTGAACTGTATGGATTATGTGCACTATGCACATTGCTAATGTTGGTGCAGAGTGTATTGTTAGTCCACATATTATACCACATTTTAGGGACATTGTAAAGTGCTGTATTTGTATGTAATTTTGCAGGCTGTAGAAATACTATTTAAGCCATTTTGAGATATGATGGACAGCTGCACTCTGACACTAATAAGGTCTGGGTAACCTTGATCTGTATACACCCAAACCAGAGGGTGCACTCCTAATAGTGCATTCTTTCAAACGTAATATTTTGAAGTAATCCAATTCTCGATGGTTCTCTTTACAGAAGCCATGGATACCGTTGTTGACAATCTTCATAACATCGGGAATTCTGCAGAAGCACAGAGCGTTGACCTCTTATTCCTCAAGGAAGTCATGCAAGGAAGAGTTCTGCAGAATCTGGTTAAGGTACAGAATACAAGATAATATTTCATGCTATTTATTAGAGCTCTACAGTTGTCTAAAAGCCAAGGACTCTCAGAAAAGCAAACTTAATCACGGCAATAGCCAAGAACAGAATGGCTAAATGGAGAGAAGACAAGAAGAAAGTTTAAGTTTTAGATGTGTGATGAAATCCCTGGAGAATTATTCCAGGGATTATTCTCAGTTAGGGACTGAAAAACCAATCCTCATAGTGCCCTCGGTGGGATTTGAACTTGGGTCCCAGAGGTTGAAGGCAAGGCCACCAGTTTCCATGTTCTTTACATATTTTCATGGTAAATGCACCACCAGTGTGTCTGACCTAGTTCCTCCTATTGGGGGTGTTTGAGCGTGAAATCCAGGCTTTCTATTTGTTCCCACCCAAGCCACACACTCATGCATTGCTGAGATGTAGAACAAAAGGCATTCAAACAGCTTTATTCCACGCTCTTTGGATCTCCTTGCCTGGTGCATGTTTCTCTTCGAGAGGAATATAAATTCCTACCTTCAGCTCCACCTGAGATATTTTCATCTTAAATGTTTTGTTTTTGTAGGCCCATTCCAATAATGGCTTTTAGCCTTGTTTCAAGGGACGAAACTGCATTACAAAAAATGGTTTATTTCTTTTTTAATTGCAAAGTGCATGCAATATTTGAAACCCAAATCTCTCATCATTGCTGCAATATATTTAGGTTATATTACTAGTTATTCTAAACTAAATAATTTTTATGCTTCCTGTTTTAGTTCCTGAAATAAAATGTCATAGTTTTATTGAGTGACGCAATTCTACATGTAAAAGCTATCTGTGTGACTGTGTGAAGAGTGAAAACGATACATCTGATTTGATTGAGTTAGAGAACAATTTCTGACTCTCCATTCCAAACTCTCCATTCCCAAATCACTCCATACACCTCTTGTCAAAACTCAAAACAACTAGGTTTATTTCCTTTTTGAATACATGAGTAGAACAGCTTTCAAATAAGCCTATAATATTACAGTGTAATTCACTCCTAGATTGACATCAAATCACATGGCTGATGTTTCAACTTCCCTGTTTCCAAGAATTGCCTGATTTTTGCATTTTTCATAATGACGCCATGTACAGGCCTCAAGTTAACCCACAACAACCACAGCAATTACAATGGCCTTATGCTGTGGTGCCCTTTGCAAAGCTCCAGGACCGTCAGAGGAAATTGCTGTTTGAAATTCAAGGCCTGCATGTTGATGATCAGAGCATACTGATCTAAACGTTGAGTTGTCAAACCACTGGTTCTTCTCAGAACCTCGAAATATCATGATGAAGTTTACGATTTGTATGTGGTGTCACCACAAACCTCACTAGATCATTTCCCAATCAAAGGGCACTTCCATTAAAAAATGTTTAAAGTCTATGGGAGGCTTTAGAAGTGGCATCTGAGCCAAGACCAGGGAAACAGAAGCCATGGCCTGTTTGGCCTTCGTGTAATTCTTTCAGGCCTTTTAAGTAACCATCTCTCCATTCATTTCCTCAGGCACATGACACACTGGAGGAGATTGAACTGAAACCAATGAGGAAAGATGGTATTTCTCTCCTCAATGAGGTCATTGATGACATCGGTCCGTTAATAGCAGAAGATGACGGTGCTGCTGAACTGGCAGGAATTCTGGATGACCTCAACTTCACAGTAAGTGTCTGACTCTAAAGTAATAATAATACATGACCTGGTGCCATTAAAGGATTAGGTCTCATAATTCAAACCAAGTCCCACATCTTGCAGGAAATACTGTATGTTACAGCGCCAGGAGCGTCACTGAGTGAAGGACATGCGTGCTATATAAGAAGCCACTATTATTATTAAGGTTAAATTATTAAAGAGGTCTTATAAAGCGCACATATCCTAGACACTAGATCAAGGCACTGAACAATAACGAATCAAAAAGAAACAAATTAAAGAGCTTTGAACAGTTAAGTCTTCAACATTTTGTGATATTTCTTTTCTTTTCTTTCCTTTCCTAGTCCTTAACCAAGACCCATGACAGCATTGCTAATGGTGACTTTGAGCAGCCGTCTGTCTTCTTGGATCGTACTCGTCCAGCCTATCCACCCCCTCATGAGTTCAACGCTGTCGGAGACGCCATCAGGATGGTTGGAATCAGGAAAGGAAAAGATGAGCCTTTGGTAAGAAATCATCCACAGGGTTCTCTCTCTAGACTGGGCCTTGAATTAACCCATGAAACCCAAGGCGATTGCCGTGGTGCCCACACAGCAATTGCTGTGGTGCCCTGTGCTTTCGCAGTGGTGCCCTTCGCAAAGTTCAAATACAAATTGATATTTTCTTTAAAGAGATGCCCCTTACCAGAGCAAAAATGCTGTGACCCTTCAGAAGCGAAGTTTACGGCCTCTTAGACCTTCGTGAGGACCAACATTTATGGCAGTCCTTTCCTGGAAATTTTGTGCTTATTGCCAACAAAATTATTTGCTTTACTGAGCATAATTATGTGATACGCAGCTCCGTAAAGTAAAGTGTGAAAGTCATAGAGGTAAAAATAACGGACTTATTCAAAACCACTGTAGTCATACTAATCTGACAGCTCTTCTTTATAATTGTCTACAGGGAATAACATTGAAACAGGAGCATGGAGAAGTAGTCGTCGCCAGGGTAATTCATGGAGGCATTATTGAGAAACAGGGTGAGCAATAGTTTTCTACATAAATACGAACAGAGCTGATATTTTTAACTTAGCAGAGTCTCTCTCAAAGGCTCAGAAATACTCTGCTTGTGTTGAGTCAGGTCTTTGTTTTACATCTTAGCAAAGCAAGTGTTTATGAACAATGTTGTGTTATACAGTCCTTTACGAGGTAATGTCTGACCCTTTTTCCTATTTATTTATCCAGGTCTTTTGCATGTAGGTGATATCATTAAGGAAGTGAATGGCCTTGATGTGACCAATGACCCTGATGCATTGCAGGAACATATGAAGATGGCTTCCGGTAACGTTACACTCAAGATTATTCCAAGCTATCACAACGATTATCACAACCTACCTGTAAGTCATGAATAAAAAAACCTGCTGTTTGTTTGTTTGTTTGTTTGTTTAGATGATCTTCCCATTAAGGGATCATGGCAAACTCCTACAAGGGGATAGAAACACCATGCTGGCAACAGCCAATCTCTCATACAAACATTGGTTTAATGTCTATGATTATGAATTGCACAAATTAAGAAATTATGATTCAGTAACTAGACGACAATATTTATTTTAGTCATTGTGAAATCAGCAGTTAGTTTGGGGGATTCAAACCAACCACCTTAATTTTGCAAGTCCTGCAGTCTAACCACTGGACCACGCTAACCTACCAAAACATTTGTGCATGAATGGATCACTCTATCATCGGTAAACGTTTTGTTGACAAGACACCATTGATGTTCAGTCTTGTGTGTTTGATGATCTGTTTCAGCATTCTTCCTTAACATGAGCTGATTGCCTAATACAAGTTAAAACAGCTCAGGACCAATAAAAACACAATTTTTGATTGGTTCAATGGACCAGTTTATTTATTCTCAAAACTACAGTGTTTAATATATGAGAATATTGAATTGTTGAAATGTTAATGTTGTCTTTCTTTTGTATTTGTTCAAATTTATGTTTTTCAGAAATGGATACTTCTGGTATGTGTTTATAACATTGGATAAGGGTCATCAGTAGAAATGTCCGAGCATGTTGCACCCATTGTCCTTGCACTCCGCTTTATGAATAGATTCTGTATCTCAAATATAATTTAATTCATGTTAATTCTAGGGTTGTAAGCTTGCTCTAAACTACACGTCCTTTTGAATGAACTGAATTGGTAATCATGGACAAGCACTTATATTGGTTTGGCTGTGTGCAGTTTTGCAAAGAGCTCTCCTCCTGGGTTAATATTGGGTTGCTGTAAACTTTGAATGGAATAAATTACCATCCAGTAGTTACCAAACTTTAACCAAGATGGTGGCATTTGAGCAGATATTTTGGTTCTTGTTGGACTATAGCCTTCTCCTGCTGCATGCATTTTTTCACATTTATTTCAATGCTGCCATGCATTAAGTTACATTTGTGTATATCGTTAAAGTTACGATACATGATAATGAGTATTTAATGACAAACCAGAGATAAAAATAAAAACAATAACAATTTACACGGAAGTTGAATAAATAATCGCAGACAGGACAACATTTAGGCATAGGGTGAAGCAAAAGCTTTTGTTCCCGTGCATGCTCCGATGCACGCAAACAACACCCCAATTTTTCATCCTTGCACATTGCTGCATGACAAGCCCAATGTACTGGCCTCATCAATGGTTTCAGGGATTCACCTTTGACCTTCAATAAGCTTTTAAGCTGCATTTTGTGTAATAATAATAATAATAATAAAAAAAAAAATTGTACAGTCCATGGGCACCAAGGCAGCAACCAGAGGTGCCTTTGTGGTCACCAGGCCTGGACCCAATGTTATGCCTCTGGTTGCCTCCAAGTTGCCTTTAAAAAGTTCCCTGTGTGTGCCAAGTCTAAAGTATAAAATTCTGGTGTTATTTTGTGTAGGTGTACGTCAGAGCCTTCTTCGACTACAACCCTGCCCATGACAGCTTAATACCGTGCCCTGAGGTTGGGCTGTCCTTCCAGAGAGGAGATATCTTATGCATTGTGGACAGAGAGGACCAGAACTGGTGGCAGGTGGGTAGACTCATGCAAGCGTAGTCTTGGCCCAAGACGTCAGAGATTGACAGAGATCGACAGTGGATAGTGAACTGCGCTCAGTTTTAAATCATTATAGTGCACCCTCTTATGGCATGAATTAACCAACTCGACTGGCTCTTGGTTAAAGACTGCCATATGAGGTCGCTCCACAATGATTTAAACCGATTACAGTTTATTTAAAACTTTGCATGATGAAGGATTTAGTAGTGTTGTTTCTGTAAAGAATCGACCGTTAATAAAGAAATATTTTAATCAGTATGCTCTGATTGTCTTCAGGAGATTATGTGACTTTGTTGCTGATGCTGCTTACTGCCTTGGTTTCGAAATGATGTTATTGTTTTGTCAACAGGCATACATTGTGGGCGGTGACAATGCAACAGGTCTTATACCCAGTGTAGAGCTGGAGGAGCGGAGGCGAGCTTTTGTCCCAAAAGAGAACGTTTATACAAGACAAACAGGTGAGACAAGAAATCAAATCCAAACATGTTGAGACCATGGGTTTCAGTTGGGGGTGAGTGAGGGAAAGTTGTTTTTAGTTTGATAACAGTAGTTAGTCCTTTTCCTAAATCTGTTTGAGTCAAGGGACAGCCTAGGTACACCCAGAGGTGACAGGTGCAAATTTATTGTTGTTTCCAGAAACTGGACTAATGAGAACTTGTCTTTTTAAATTGCATTGATGATCCTCACAGTTAACTTTTTAATGTCCCTTTGAAACAGTGGCATGCGGGCTTATACAGAGTAAAAGACGACGCCATGAGCGTTATCAGACGCGTAAGAACTACGAGTTTGACCGCAGTGACATCGTGATCTACGAGGAGGTTCAGGAAATGCCGCCGTTTCAGAGGAAGACATTGGTGTTACTCGGCGCTCAGGGAGTAGGTCGGAGAATACTCAAGAATAAACTCATCGATAGTGACCTGAAGAGATATGGCACTGCTGTTGCTCGTGAGTTTAACTCTCATTTATTTAGCATCAGGATCCTTTGATATGTTGTCAGTCAGGTCATTCGGAATCACTTAACTCTTGATTTATTTGAAGTCAGATGAACTAGTGGTTTGGCGTAAAGTTAATGGTTCTTTCCACCCTCTTATAAACCAGCTGCTCAAGTGTTTAGCATGTACAGGGGATTTATGCAACTCTCCAGAAAACATTTCTCTGTTAATTTCACTTTTTTTTTCTTCAAAAACTTGATGACTAACGAGACTGACACTACTAAAGGTAAATTATATTACATCTTTATTCATAGTGAGTAGAGATTCATGTCATGGGCAAAACAATGGTCTACAAAAGATATCAAAGTCCTTCAAACCAAATATCTATAATTAACTTTTAGAATGTTGTTATTTGTTGATCAGATACATCAAGACCGCCCAGGGAAGGTGAGGAGAATGGTCTGGATTATTGCTTCTCAATGCGTCTAGACATGGAGGAGGACATTCGTCAGAATCGCTTCCTTGAATATGGGGAGTACGCAGAGAATCTGTACGGGACAACGTTTGATGCAATACGAACGACGAACAAATCTGGCAAGATGTGTGTTTTGGACATCAATCCTCAGGTAGGTATTATTCAAGGGACCTTTCTCAACCCTGAGCTTGGGCTCCGACTTGGACTCTGCACGCTGCGTATGCAGTGGATATGCAGCGAGTATGAATCGGTCTTCAGGCTTCTTCATTGTGGGAGCAGTGTGTATTTTGCATATGATAGTTTGAACATCAGCAGACTAAGCCTTGAGCTGGAGCCCTAGCTAAAGTTTTCCTCCCACATGTGAAACTGAGCAATTCTTCTTGTTTCCTATTCATCCTGTTGGACGTGTGCTGTTGGACGTGTAATCAAATAACATAAAATAAATAAAACAAATAGGATCCCATGTTTTTGTTACTATATCTTAGAAACTTCATGGACTCTTGTTAAATCGCTTACAAATTTCATCAAATTTATTGCCCCTCCTGAAAATAATCTTTCTTTCTCTCTTCTTTTGGACAAATCTGAGTTTGCTCACCAATTGCATCAAAAATAATCGCCTCTGCTATAAATAATCTTTATCTCTGTCTCTCTCTTCTTTCGGACAGTCACTGAAGCTTCTCAGGAACAGTGAGTTTCTACCCCTGGTTGTATTCATCAAGGCTCCTGAGTTAGAAACACTCCGCCAGATCCATGATGCAGCCAAAGTACCTGGAGAATTAGAGAAACATGTAACGGTAATAACAATAATACAAATTTAATGAGTTGAAACAAACTGTTCTTTTCAGAACCACCCCAACTCATTAGAGATCATTACATTGTGTTACCGCAAACTTTTCCATATCGTATTTGCAGCATGCAAAGTTTCAAATCCTACTAATCAAGATATAATTGATGTAAATTCTTTCATCACGGATAAACCCCACTTGAGTGATTTGCCTGTGGATATTTGGATTACAAGTGAACTTTGGATTCCCCAGACTAAAGACAGTGTTGCACCTTCACATGGTTCAGGGCAAGTTATTGCATAGCAACCTCCAGATGAGCAAATCTTGGTTCCGCTGTGCCAACAGTCTTCCAGGATGGGGTATGGGGGGTGGGTGTTCACTGCCTCTTACATAACTATGTAAAAGCTTCATAGCAGCTGTCGCCAGGCTGAGGAACTCAAATTAAAAAGTTTACGTGCGACTATAAATCATTGATCAGACATTTATACAAAAATAACTTGCAGAAGGCTTGTTAATTTTGATGACCTTTTTCACGGATATGCCAACTCTTTTGCAGGATGATGATCTTCAGAAGACGGTCAAAGAGAGTGCTCGGATGGAGCAGACGTATGATCACCTTTTCGATGTCGTCATCGTCAACAGTAACTTAGAGGAGTCGTTCAGTAAACTCAGAGAGGCCATTGATGGGATGTCTTCCAAACGACAATGGGTTCCAGTAGATTGGGTGTACGACTCGCCCATGATCAATCCAATGACATCATTTTAAAATGAGAATGTGTGGTGGGGAGGGGGGTGGAATTATTCATGTGGAGGTTTATACCTCTACTTTACAAAATTGATGCAAGATATATTTTTTAGTGCTGCAAGCTACATGATAATGTGTATAAGGAGGGGTGAAACCACTTTGCGCACAACCAATGCCGTACGCCCCTAGTGTATGTTTCATGATGTTTCTTTCTTTATAAATTGTTTGTATCGAACGACTGGAAAAATCATGATTCAGAGTTATGATTTTTGGCGATCAGATAATGTTATGTAAATGTATAAGAATTTCAGCTGAATTTAGACAGTTCAGTCGACCACTAAATTATCGCAAGCTACTAGCAGCCTCTGTGGTCTCTGAAAGGTTATTTAAAAAAAGGACTTGGTTTGTAACAAAAACATATGTAAGAATGATGAATTGTAATAATTGAATTGGAAACTCAAAACGCTTTATCCATTGTAGTGTGGAATGCGTTTTGATTCTACAATATGAGAGAACTTTTTAAACGATAACTTGTTATACATATAACTCCTTCTCTCTGTGTGGAAGGATTCAATCCTGATATTTGAAACAACCAATTTATCATTTATCAATCTAAAAAAAAGAAATGCTGGCTTTTCCTGTGTGTTTCCAAAAGCAAATGATGAAATTGTATTGATGAGATTTTAAAAAGCTTTTGATTAAATAGACAAGTACGTCTTTACTTTTTCACTCTTAAACAGGGTTGGGAGAAAACTGACACTTCTGTTCTTTTTAATATTCCCTAATACTACATTGCATTATGAAAGTGTTAGTAGTTATTTATTTATATGCATTTACTCTAAGATGCCGGTAGGCTATCTAGTCAGTGAAAAGACCTCAGAAATTGGTAGCAAACCACATACCACACAATTTAGGGTTAGCTATAAATCTATAAATCTCCATCATTCTATTATATTTGATTCGCATTCACACAGCTGAGTTGTACTTGTATTTTGATGTTGATGTATTTCAATATACCAGGCTAGCATGTTTTTCTCAGGACAATTCAGTAAGATCTAAACTACTTGCGTCCAGCTACCACTGGCTTACTGTTATGCATGCTCACATGTATTGGTACATTGCTGCATGCTATATTATGCTTTATCATTCTCTATACATATGAAATATGTACATGTCTTGGGCTTGGACTTCAAGCAGTGTCAAGTTTCATCTTGAGGCAATCTTAGGCTGTGTCTATATTGGCAGCTGTGCAATTTCGTAGTTATTTTAACACATTGCTTTGCCCCCTTTTCACAATGGGTATAGTTTCGTCTATTGTTTTAGTTCCATAGATGTATCCCATGACAGTACTGTGATCTTGTTTTGTGCAAAATGAGAAAAATTTCACATTTATTCCAGCAGTAAATGATAAACAATTTTTGTTTCTAAACCGTAGTTTGGGAAACTTGTAACAATTATGGCACCCGTCAGAACACCAGTTACATTGAAAACTGGGCTGTTTTCTTCTAACATATTTCACACCCCAAAAAAATATGAAAGAAGAAACAAATAAAAAGTTATACCAATTTTATATTATTGCCCATTTTTGTTTCAATATTTAACTTTCGTTTCATATTTGTTTATGTCCAACATTTATCTTGAATAGTGAAACTAGAGTCAATTGCATTTTTTGTTTTGCTGAATAGTGCTATATTGAACATTATATGAACAATTAGCTTTTAGTTGTTTGTATAAATATATATTATGCAATATCTACTATAGATCTGTTTGGATTAATAATTGTTTTACTTCCATGTCTCACATTCAGAATTCTTCCAAAATTCTTTTTTTTCCCCGTTTCTTCTGTCCACATCTAGCAGTAAAAATTATAAACTGCTTTAGTCGCCCTATACAGCGTAGTGCGCTGCAAAATTCCTTGTGAATATAGCCACAAGCAATTCATATTCAATCGACAATTTAATGGTTTTTGCTACACAAGATTTCTCAGTGGTTAGCAGATTTTTTGTGCTTAAAGTTAACCCCTTTATGTTCAAACAAATATATATCTGGACACAACTTCATGAAGCTATTAAACAGAATTCTGCTCAGCAAATTGTTTTACATTAAGCAAAAACTAGTCACAGGCTATGTACATTTCATCCATGGCATTTTTGGCTTGTCCGCTGAGCAAGATTTAAGTTTATGTTTAAAAGCTTTATGAAATTGAGCCCAGGGCAGTTGGAGTGGATTGTAGTATTATTTTTATTTTCCCAAACAGCATTTTTTATTAAGAGTCTTATTATTCTTTGCTTTTGTAATTGTTCACTTGCAAAAATGTATTCAGGTTTTTACGACAGAGAATATTCATTTATATTTGAATAGTTGTATTTGTTTATACTATTTATACTCTGATTGTAGGAGTGAGTTTCAGTTATTGGTTAGATTGTATCCGTAGTTGTGATAAATTGGTTACACTAGTTTTCTAATTGTGTGACAAGGTTGTCTTTGTTCTTGCTATAAACTTGAACAGTTAGAGAAAAACATTGATGGAAATAAAGTTAAGCCCAAAGTCATATAGCTGCTTTAAGCACACAATGTAGCTAAGCACAACCAATAATGCTTTCCAGCATAGTGTTACCAGCCAAGATTTCATATCACATGAACCATTTGCAACTGGTTGCCTGCTCTGTTTTTCTTAAGAGAAAACTTTTGGTAACTACTCAAATAATTGTTAGCATAAAAACTTTGTTGAGAAAAGGTGTAATTTCTCACTTGAGTATTAAAAGACTTGTTGAGGCATCTGAAAGCAAACAAATTTGTGCAACAGGGGTGTATTTTTTCCTTCTTTAATCTCTTGCAACTTTGATGACCAATTGAGTCCAAATTTTTAAACGGATCTGTTATTTGATGTTGGGATACACCAAGTGAAATGACTGGTCTTTGACAATTACCAAAGGTGTCCAGTGCCTTTTTAAACGTACACAAAGTACTAATAGTGTAAGTTCGAACATCATGGTTCAAATATAGTTTGGTTATTGGGGGGGGGGGAGGGGGTGGTTAAAAACACGTTATTCAAACTAGGGTTTCATTTAACTCCCAACGAGAAACGAAAGGTTTCTGATCAAAACTGAATAATTCAATAAAGTTTGTCATAAGAATCATATGATGGAAAAGACTCTGTTTGATTGGTTAAACTATGACAATTTGAGTGCTTCTTGTGCATTTACTGGCCATCAAAATATACAAATTTAAACACAGAGACATAGCACAGTACTTGTATTACTCTATCTAATGCATGTGCATTAAATAATTTCCGATGGTGAAAGATCCTGGTTTGCTTGTTTGTTCTTTTGTTTGTTTGATTGATTTTAACATTAATAGTTTTGAGATCATAGGGTATGGAGACTTCTCTGGGCAGGAGTGAAAAAAATTAATATTGAATAGTTTTAAAATTCAATTTTCTTTGAAAAGATTGAGTTATTATTTCGACACCTTCAATGTTTGTTTTGCATCACACTCTTTGTCTTTTTCATAAACTTGACTGGAGAATAGTTTCATAGTGACTATTGAGCCCTTTTCATGTGAAATTTTCATAATTATACTTCAGCGTTAGTTATTTTCTTTTGACCCTCATTAAAAGGTCTTATATTAACTTCCTAAAAAATAAAGGAAATTTCCATTGATAAATGAGGGCTGTAGAGCCAACAAAATAATTCACCAGACTGACCTAATCGTGGTTGGTCAATTGAGGGCGCTACAGCTTCCTGCCATTAATTAACTTGTTCTTCATAATAATGCGCTATCTAGTATCTTTCTCATTAGTTTAAACAGTCATAACTTCCCTTTTGTTCTATGAAATCGTCGATGCTCAATGTTTGAGGAATAGTTCGGTGGGTGAGTACAAAGTTTTCCCAAAGTTCACTCAGAGATTGTGTTTTAATAATAATATCAGGGATATCGGGGTATTCGTTGTCGTCGCCGTTATTCTGATTTTGCCAGATATTTAGAAAATCCATGTTCGTACTCGCTTCTGCTGGCTGATGAAGTGATAGGCTAGTTAGCGTAAATTTAAAACTGGTTGAGTTTTCTTTTAGGCGACAATTGTTTGTTGTAATCCGCTGGGGAAAGATGTAATTAATTTAAATGTCTGACTCTGATTGTTCAATCCAACTTCAATCATTCATATTTTCACCTGAAAAAATTAATCAAACCTAGAGAAGCGAGTCTAGACCCGATACTCCCACCCAGTATCTCATCTGGGGCGCGCGCTGTACCCCTTTTTTCGAAATTTTGACGGATAACTTTCCATTAGCCCACCTTGTTGAGCTGTTAATGGCTCCGCTTTTAACATCGGTCTAATCACTGTCACCATTACAGCCCACCTTCGATACATGTCTTAAACGCTAAGTTTTCAAAGGTCACAAAATGCGAGGTAGTTTGATTGCAAATTTCTCCCATTTAAAAAAGTCCTATAGTACTCCGACATACCTCATTTTATTCCTTACATTTGTGGAATTACTAATTACATTTAACGTGACAATTATTGGGCGCCACCATCTTTTAATGATTCTCCCCCTGTTGATCGTGGGCGCCCGGCAAATCTTGCAAGTAATGAATATCCATAAGGTGACGTCATGATCGCTAGGCTTATGTGCGTGTGTACAGTAAAAAATTAATATGTAATTAATTAATACGTAGCGATGCGCTGTATCTGAAAACTACAACTGCGCAATGTCACCTCATACAAATTCATATTTACTTTGTACACCACACAAATTGATAAATCAGCGTAGCCATACCGCGTCAACTGACATTACCTCTTGGATATTCATGACTTGCAAGATTTGCCTGGTGCCCTGACTTCTCACGTCCAACAAGAGGAGAATCATTAAAACATGGCGGCGCCCAAGAACATGTCACAATAAATGTAATTTTTGTACACGTTTTTTTGGACCAATTTTCAAATTGTTACGTGCGCCTAGTCCATTACAATGTCAAAAAGGAACTAAAGCACGACAGAGACATTTGACAAGGAAGAGTGAAACCTAACCAGCGATTATATTCACGATGATAATTTATTTTACTCAAACAACAATATTTAAAGCAATAGAACAATTAATAATGTACATGGCAGATTTAATACAATTCAAATGAGAGACTCTAAGATTATAGCTACCGGAAGTTTGATGACTGGGTTTGATGTGCTGGTTACACGGTGTCTCTTCTAAATTGACGTCTGGCACTAGATTGGTACATCTGGGGAGAGCCTCAAACCTGGCATGGGTTTTAGGCCATCTAGGAAGAGCCTCAAAACCGGGCGTGGGTTTTAGGCCATCGGAGTGCAAGAACCGGGTGGTTCAAGCCATCAACTTGAAGGAGAAAGAGCACAGTTTTGACTGACTGTCTCTGTGCAAGAACCGGTTGGTTCAAGCCATCAACTTGAAGGAGAAAGAGCACAGTTGTGACTGACTGCCTCTATAACTGGAATATGGCTGAAACACCAACACTGGACAATGGTGTGGCCGACGGTTGGAGTGGTGACACCCATCAATGTATGGGTTGGGCAGAGCCCCTGGCTGACTCAGTGGTGGCGGAGTGATGAGTGTAACCCAGCAAGAGGCATACCCAGTATTTTATAGGCTAGAAACATCACACAATGCAGTGGGCAATTATACTAAACATTGTGTCCACTGCACATTAACAATAAGTTTGGAGTGTCAACACATTAAGGACACAATGTTACATTATGACCGTTGCATAACATCTAACAATACACATTGTGAAACAGACTGATCTGTTTTGCCAAATACCACAGATGTTCGTAAAGACCAACAAATATCTCATAACAAAAGGAACAGGATAAGGGGGAGAGAAAGCCCATCTGTAACAAAATCATCACATCTGGACAAAGTCATCATTTAGTAAGCCCTGTTATGTGTCATAGTAATTCCACAAATGTAAGGAATAAAATGAGGTATGTTGGAGTAGTATAGGACTTTTTTAAATGGGAGAAATTTGCAATCAAACTACCACGCATTTTGCGACCTTTGAAAACTTAGCATTTAAGACATGTATCGAAGGTGGGCTGTAATGGTGACAGTGATGAGACCGATGTTAAAAGCGGAGCCATTAACAGCTCAACAAGGTGGGCTAACTTTGGCGCCACCACTTTTTCACGCATTTTTACAAAAAGGGATATCTCATCGAGGTAAATTAGATACTATATTATTTCATATCGAATGAAAAAGTGGTGGCGCCATACGGAAACTTTTCCATTTTGTTGTTTGGAAGAATGTGAGGCAAAATTTCAAATATTTTTTGGCATTTGTTCCTAAATTTATTTCTTACTTTTTCTCCAATAGGTTACTTTGAAAATCGCAGTTGTTAAGTTAATGATAAGATCTGGCCCCACAAGCTCTCACCATGAAATAATCTTGAAGAGAAAGATAAGATGGAAGTCCACAACGTTGAGGATCCCCCATGTGTCATCTTAGAGGATGATGAAGACCCTTGTCATCTCAGCCCTAAATCAGAACCTCGGAGTCCAGCCTTAGGGAGGATGGATCAAGAAGATAAGTCCAACAAGGAGAGCAGGGTTGAAGAGCCTCCATTGAGCCTTGTGGGTGAATCGGCTCGGTTTCACTGCTCAGATTGTGACTTCAGATCAGACAGCTCTCATCAGCTTGAGAAGCATGTCAGAACACACACTGGTAAGAAATGAAAGATTATTAGGGGTTTTAGAGCCTCTTTACAAGACAATTTTGAAAAGTAACTTGGGAGGCAACTGATACTTGAAAACAACCAATTCCAACTCTTAGTTGAGCTTTGGAGGAATGGTTAAACCACCACTGGTTTGAATCTCACTCAAGTAAGATGTGTTTCACATGAGTTAGGAATGTAATGAGTATACAGTGCTCAACATGTGTTATTGTTTGATTAAACCAAATAAGCTGTCGCCATTGTTTCACCTTGCAATATTTTATTTTCCCCATTACCTTTCTCAGGTGAGCGTCCATACTGTTGTTCTATCTGCGGCTTTGCCTTTTCACAAAAAGGCAACCTTACTCGTCATTTCCGCACCCATTCTGACGAGCGTCCATATCGTTGCCCCATCTGCCACTACAGCGGCCGAAGGAAGGACGCCCTCATTGCTCACCTGGAAACACACAGACAGGAACGTCTGAACATCTGCCCGTACTGCGGCACAGCGTACAAACAGAAAGCATCATTGAAGTATCACATGAAGAGGTGTAGTTATCAGAAGATGGGTACTCACCCAATGGAAGGTCATGGATCATCTTCATCAGATCCTTTCTCTTTATATGAAGGTAATTCATCTATCAACATTCTGTCAACTGTTTTCCTCATTCATACATTGAGGTATCATTTCTTTCTACCGTACACTTTGGTGTAATTGGAATGATCAGTGTCACACTGGCACGGTTGGCTTGTGCGTAAAGCGCTCGCCTCTCACCAAGGTGACCCCGGTTCGATTCCCGGTCGGGGCCATATGTGAGTTGAGTTGTGCGTTGGTTCTCTGCTGTGCCACGAGGGTTTTCCAGACAATCCGGTTTTCCTCCCTCAGGAAAAAATCAAACACTTTCGATCTGGGCTGTGCTCCGTGGTCATAATGGGTTGATGTGGCTGGCAGCTGAATGCGCCCTTGCATGCCTGCTTCTCGAACACGTTGTAGCCGCGTCCTTCGCAATTCAGCTCTTAGCTGCGAGTAAGGACGATTAGCCCCCCAAATTATTATTATTATTATAAGCAAATCCTGACCATTTGACACCAGCAAGGTGGACCTCTAGCTCTGTCTTTGGTTGCACATACAGTTAACTTTGTATTCCTCACCCAAACTGAGCATTAAATGTGATAAACATTTCACAGATGTTTAAACAGTTATTTCTTATTTTAAAACTTTGTGTGGTGCCAAAGTTTCAGTGTTTTAATAGAACTGTATGCAACAAATCTTCCAGTGAAAGTCTGACATGAAACTTGAGTACCTCTGAAGTTAAATCTCTTAGTTAAACCTAAAATAAACATTGGCACAAGGGTAAATAATGTTGATCGTTAAGATCCATTTAATCCACAGGGATGCGAGGTGAGCATGGCGGTGGGTTGACCTTCTCAGATAGTTTGAGGTCACTCTCTGATGCAGAGGTGGAGGTCATTGAGAAAGAGCATTGCAAGAAGAGAAAGCTAAACCCAGGTAAAAGGTCTTCCTTAGGACTAGAGAGTAAAGGTTTTCATTGGCCCTATTTTATGGCCTTGCTTACTGTGAGCAAAGAAGTGGCACTTTTGGAGAAGCAGGGAGTTCCACCCTTTTGTAAAGCGCGTTGCACGGGTAGCATGGAACTTTGTCTTGAGATTTGGCTTGTTTAATACTTTTATTTTATGTGCATTGATCCTACAGATGAAGATTCTTCACATGATTCTAGCCAAGACAGAGCAAGTGGACTGACTGATACAGCCAGCAATGAGGTATGTACAGCATGAATATGTCCTAGTTTTTAGGGTTATATTTCTTTTGATGAAATGGTGGAACCTAGAGAAATGTTTTACCTGTGTGTTTTGCTTCTACACTTCCACAGCTAATCTAGAAATTAACCCTGTCAGAAATTGGGGAATGGTGACACTAAGGGCTGAATTATGTGGTAAGCAGAGCCTTGAAATAAGGCCCTGATACTTTGACTCTGACAATTGATGGTTTAACTTTGTTTAACATATTACAAGTCATGTTATTATTTGATAAGTCATATTGCTCATACTTGTAGTCAACATTAGAAACTGGAATTTTCACAGACGTTTGAATCTGTTTCTTTGAATAGGACTTGGAGAAGGCGATATCTAACGTCATGCAGATGTACGGTCAGGAGATCTGCTTGAGTAGCCGAGCCGGTCCGAGTCTCGACGGAGGCATTCACGTAACACCAACCATTACCTCCGTATATTCCCAAGCTCCATTAGATTCAGACAGGGACATACAGAACAGCCAGACACTCCCCCAGAACCAACCCCCACCCATGAGTCAGATCTCCCCCTCCTCAAACAAACAAAGCGACCATCAGTCGGCCAGGTTTAGGGGTTCTATCGACCTCAACAAAACAAGAGACTTTATGAGTAAGAACTTGCTTGTGACTCATAACTCAGCTGGAGGTCCTCAGGTTGTAGCATCACTGGATTGCCATGAGATTGAGAGCGAGACGAGTGAGTCGAACGATAGCGTGAGTCACCATGATGACTCGGTCGGGTCCTCCTCGGTACACGGTCACTCAAGACAGAAACCTCACAGCTCAACCCGGCTGAGTAAAACCCAGGATAAGGCAGACTCAACCGAGAGGAAATCTCCTGCCTTTGACTCGCCCCAGCATCGGAGTTCCAGACGATCTCTTGCTGAGGATGAATCCGACCGACTCTGTGCCAACTGCAAACGAGACGTCTCCGGAACGGATAATTTCAAATGTGAACACTGTGAGATCATTTTCCTGGATCACGTCATGTACACTATTCATATGGGTTGCCATGGTTTCCGAGATGCGCTTGAGTGCAATATTTGCGGACACCAGTGTAAGGATCGTTATGAGTTTGCCTCGCATCTTGCAAGAGGTAAACACTTGTAGAGTGGATGAGAGACTTTAAAACCGTAGTGCTATTTATCTTTTTAATGCATTTTTTCAGATGCACATACTTATATCTTGCAGATATATTTTACAGGCATGTTTTTGATATAAGACTTTATTGAGATTATCCAGATGATGTATACCAGGAGAAATCACTAGATGGGTTGACATCAACAGTTGGGTTGACATCAACAGTTGGGTTGACATCAACGGTTGGGTTGACATCAACAGTTGGGTTGACATCAACAGTTGGGTTGACATCAACAGTTGGGTTGACATCAACGGTTGGGTTGACATCAACAGTTGGGTTGACATCAACGGTTGGGTTGACATCCGCAACTAAGTTTGACATCACCAATTGCGGTTGAAAATAAATTATAGTTAAATAACCTGCACTCAGTTTTATTGAGTCACTACGCATAAACTTGTTTTGTAAACCAGACACAAACCAGTTTCTTGCAAGCATATATTTCTTGCGCTCACGAAAGTGATGTTCCGCTTAGCTTTTCAAAACCGTTTCAGTGAATTGCACTCTCATACCCCCTCTTCTTTGCCATAAGCAATAGTTGACTGCACTCATTGGGGAGCTGTTATAAAAGAAGTGAAGGTTACAATTATTTTAACAATTATTTTATGGTGACAAAATATAATAAATAACACAGACATTGCATTCATCTCTACTGTCACATCAACTCAAGATAAAAACTCTGTCTGTGTACTTTTATTTATATTAGAAGTATGTCATTATTTATATTTTACGCTATTGTTAGTATGTTATTTTGTTTGTTCCGATTCATTTGATTAAGCTTCAAATATGAATTTTTGAAAATCATGACATGTATTAAAAAGAAAATAAATTAAAATGAATTTGGCACAAACCTTGCTAACAGGGTCCAATTTCATAAAGTAACTAAGCACAAAAAGTACATTAAACTCTTGCTTACCCAACTCGTTTCTTTCTTAGCAAACAATTTTTGGCTAAACAGCTTTATGAAATTGGGTCCATGTCTTTGCCTTATATTATTAGTATTATTCAAACAATCTATGGTAATGAAACAAAGGAACCCTCAATAGTGTTTTGAACGGTAACCGTTAGACCTCAAGATACTAATGAAGAGAAGATGTTGAAGAAAGGTCTTCATCAATATCTAGGTTTTTCAAAGATGTATCTAAGATGTGATTGTTAAAGCAAACTTCAATTGCTTTATATTTTTAGACCTACACCTGTAAAAGGGAAGTCCAATAAAACACTTTCTTACAATGATTTTAATAATTTTAATTAATTCAACCTAAAATCGATTGTGGGGGGGGGGGGGGTGGTGCCACACAAAGTTGTCTCAAAAACTTGCCTTTCTTTTACTTTATTGTCTACAATTATTGTTATGGAATGAACCGATAGTTGGATATAATAAAGAATCATGTATACATACATGTACATGTACAGTATAAGTACTGATTTAAAACTATTTGCTGTTTAATTGTTTTCTTGTCCTCAATTTGTTTTTGTAGTTTCTTGAGATGTTTATTAATGTTTTTGACTTTCAGATTTAGACTTCCTAATTTATTTTAACTTCAATTAAATTACCAAACAGTTTATAACTAGTTAACTTTATCTAGTGATTCCGATAAACTAAAAATTTGTGCAGCACTTGTTCTCGCCCCGCCCTAACCCCGCCCACCATGCTCCAGCCCCGGCCATGCTCCTCCCAAGTCCAGCCTCAGAGAAAAGGCCACACTTTTGAGCAGACGACCGCGAGCAGACGACCGCAGACGAAAACAAAAAGGCGCGCACAGCGCCCTCAATATCTACACTTTTGGAAAATAATAATAGTACTGAGGTTTCATACTGAAAACATGGCTGCCCAATTTTGTGCCATGGAATCTTTTGGCCGGGAATATGTTACTATTTTTGTGAACTAAGGAATCTTTACTCAGTCTCAGGATGAGTTCTGATGATTTAGAAGGTTCTGTTGCAAGTGGAGGGGACTCTTCAACGTCCAGCGGACTGGGTAAGTGATTTAGCAATCATTAAAAACAAGGTTCATAAATTAAAAATGTTTTTAGAAATCCAGACGAAACGTACACACATGACACACGGCACGTACTGTACAGTCAATTTAATTTAGTTTTTGTAGGGCTAAGCACATACCATTTTAACTCTTGGCATTTTATTATCCAACTATTTGTACTAAGGTATTCACAGTATTGCTATCTAAGGACATGATAGAGGTAAAAATTGTTTAAATTACATTTAGTTTTTCGGTTGTATTTGTAAAAATGTGAAGGACCACAAAAAAGGAACCGAAAAGCACCATCTTGTAACAGTTGCTTGTTCAAGGAATCAAGGGGCAGATTTGTTTACTTCGTTTAAATGCATATATCTGTCTGCGACCTTTTTTCCCTGGAACTTCTATGCCCCTTCCACAAGTAGGATTTAGGGAAAATTTTCCGCACGTCGCCACCAAAAAATGGCCGGAAATTGGTGGCGAGGTTGTACAATTTTTCCGTTAGTCCCACAAGTAGGCGTGAAATTCTCCATCCCTGTCACTGATAAAAAACGCCCCTTGTTCAGGAATACATTGTATAAAATACACTGAAAATTTGTTTTTATAAACCCAAAATTGACACAGAAAATCTTCCACTCAAGCAATATTCAGAAACTCTACAAATCCCAGTTTTACAGGTTAATTGAGTTCTGTAACTTTGTACTTTATAACTAAGCTTTGCTATGTAATGGCCATCATGTTCATGTTGGAATGACAAAGTGAAAACATTCATTTTTTATTTAGAAAAGTAGAAGTGATGCAATAAATGGCAATACTTCAGTGTATCAGTGTTCTCATTAGCTGTAGGCCCTATATATACCTCTCCTCTTTGAGATTTTTGCCATGTTTTTATCTACACACGGTACAAGGTCCCGTATACGATTGTCGGGATGATCAAGTCTTATCGCGACAAGGTCATTCATTGCATAATAAATACCAGTTTGAAGTATAGAATGTCTTTTAAAATTTAAAACTAAGAAAGCTCATCTTTATGTAGGGCCTAGTTCTGGCCTTACAATATTGAAAAATTTAAGGCTTGGAGTTTAATCTATTGTGATTGTGAAGGCAAGTCTGGCAATCTCATTAAGTTTTTCCATAGGACACTTTCACGTCAGTGTTGAAGAAGGCCTAACTACTATGAATTTATTTTGGAAAAACACATACAGTACACTCTTACGTACACACTTTTATCAGAGCTGCTTTAGCAGACTTGGCTTTCTGCAACTAAGGCAAACTTTCCACTTGTTTACATCAATTTATCAGCAGGAGCCAATCATGTACGTGTAAGCATAGTATTTTTGTGGGTGACCTTTTGTTGGTATTTAAGAGAAAACAGATTTCATGCTTGTGAGCAATTTCTTTTGATGCTTAAAAGGATCTTTGAAACTCAGGCCAATGAAGGCAGTTGGTCTCCATTTGAAATCCAAGATTAACTGGAATTTGAAAGGAGGTGTTAGGTGCCAAACTCTATTTCATTTATATTTTACCTTCTACTGATTGTAGAGTAACCCTTATTACTTTGTTGATCAATAGGTACATTTTCAGGCCTGCATATATTTACATGTACAGGAGTTTGTTTGCCCCCTTATGGTGCACGTACATGATGTGATGACGTACATTTATAAGTAATATTGATACAACAGAAAACGTACTCACGATATTAAATTTACTGCACAGAATTATTAGCAGAGTGAGAAAAACCATCCATCTCCAGACTGACAAGTTGACCTTTCATTAATGGGGACGATAGGCACGCCTAGACAGCATGCAGACTGTGTTGTACAGAATACACCTTACATTACTGGATTTCCTCCATAAGCCCAGAGATGCACTTTGTACCAATTAAGACATGTGGACATACGCATGATATTGTGCAACCTGTCCCATATTTAATGTTAGCTGTATGATGATGGTTACTGAGAAATGCAATTTTGTGAATAATGGCCGTAGACTAGAATTGATACTAGTCTGATATAGGCAGCATACTTCTTTTAGGATGTTACCTTTAAGAGCCTATCATTCCTGGAAATTTAATCAGTTTGATTATTGCTGCTGTCTGTTGCACAGTAATATTGTGTACCATATTCATTGGTATGGTACAGTTAAACAACTATTTTTGAACTTCTAACATTTGATAGATCACCAAAACTTCACAATTTTTCTGAA
This sequence comes from Asterias rubens, assembly GCF_902459465.1. Classification (NCBI taxonomy): domain Eukaryota; kingdom Metazoa; phylum Echinodermata; class Asteroidea; order Forcipulatida; family Asteriidae; genus Asterias; species Asterias rubens. The sequence continues at coordinate 21,137,242 of NC_047067.1, read as the reverse complement.
ATATTTCAGGGAGTGTTTGTTTATGAATCAAGCTCGAGACACAAAGTGGGTGTTTATAACACCTTTTTCAACATGGGTTTGAATCAAATTTGTCCAAAAGATTGATCCACAGAGTAGTGAATGTAATACAAATATCTATAGACCTAATATGGAAAAATGATAGTGTATTATAACTGACACCCTTGTGTTTACTTCTCCTGCATACAGTTTGGTGTCCAGTGTGAATGTAGTACACTGAGGTATTTTCCTTTGTAGTTTTGCAAGATGTTCATACCATACAATTCCCATACACTGCCTACCAAACTACAATGGGGGGGCAGACACCACTGGTCACAGTGTTATTGTTCAGTCTCCATTAGGGTATTGTTAGGACCTACCACTTACTTGCTCCTGTGCACACATGTTGGCCCTAGAAATAAACCACATGAGATACATGTAGGCTGTAATGAAAGGAGTGTAATATTTTAAACTGTGATTTTTGCTGTCTGCTCTAGAAGGGACAATTTTGAACCCATTTCCAAATTTGTTTTTTGTACCTGCCGCAGTTCAAAAAAAGAAAGTTTAGGGCAAATCTGGTGCTACTCAAGGCTGCCCATGATAAAAAATGGCAGCCAATGTTTGTAAAAAAAGAAAAGCCTTATAAAATGACACATTTAAAAGTACAATACTGTATAACAATGAATACAGACCTTCTATTTATTTAACCATGGAGTTTAACAGTCCTTGATTCTCACAGAAATGACGAAAACAGTTTTGTGGTGGTTTGCAAACAATGTGTAGAAATTGACTTGTCAGCCTGAGGCGATTGGCAAGGACACACAACATTTTAACAATCACCTTCAACATGATGAAAATGTGTTATACTGCTAGCAGTTGTACTTCCAATCGACCAAGAGGGCCAAAGAAAAGGTATAGGACAAAGTTGACATTCCAATTGTATCCCATGCTAACAAGGAAGGAAGGCTAGGTACAATGTACTATTCATTTAAAAACAAAATCATATATTTCTGTTTCTTGAGAAGTTTTCTTACATTTTCCTAAACAAAAAAATGGGGGGGGGGGGGTGGAATCAACAAGAATAGCAATGTCTGGGCCTATGGTGATGATTATAAAGAAATGAATGGTCCCTAAAGGGTTTAACCTGATGTTTAAGAAAAGCACCCAAGGATATCCTGCAGTTTAACCACATGATGATCCCAGACTTGCTTTTTGTACACTGTGGTTAACCCTGGTGCTGTGTTGAGAATGAGTTACCCTATGAGTTGCACAACCCCTCAGTACATGTTGAGATTGAGAACATTCCCTTCAAACCTTGGAGCAATAACCTTCAAACCAAACAGCAACTTGTTTGACTAGACTGCCTTGGCCACCCACTGGCTATCCTTAGTCCCAAGCATAGCTAGGGTTAATGGAGCAGATAGATAATTGAGTTGGTTTCATGTTAATGGATTCATTTTAAACTTGCTCTTTTGGTCTATAATGCCTATAAATGCCCGAACAAAACTTACTTTGACCTATATTCCCAATTTACTGTCACATATTACACTTCTCTGTGTTTCTTAGGTCCACACTTGACATTCACTCACTTGAATGTTCCCTGTGCAAACAAAGTTCTGGGCCGAAAAGCTTTCAGTGTAGCTAGACCAATGATTTTGAAAGATTTTCCCCGTCATTAGGCAATCTGTCAGTTTATAAATTGCTGTTTGGTAAAGCTCTTGACTCACCTCTTGGTTAATAAGGGAAACATTGGATCCAAGAGCTGTAGTGCCTGGTGGTAATGAAACAATACGATCCTAAGCGCTGTAACCTTCAAGGTCTGAACATGATGAAGGAAGGACTTCCATGGTCTGAAGATACCTGTGTAGAGATGACAGTGAAGAAATAAGAGTAAGATATCTAATAAATATTTAAAAACCTTCAGTAAAAAAGAACCTCAGAAATAATTCAGACCAAGTACTGTCCATACTCGAACTAAAGCTTGGCCTTTGACAAACACTGAATTTTCCCTCAATTCGAGAGGTCAGTTATAGGCTGAAGTCTTCTTGTTCTGACACATGTCCATGTTTGAAACAAATCACACTTGCCTTCTATTCTCAAGACCTCTTCAAGAATAGAATAAATTATTGGTTTTATTAACCACTAAGTAATCACATTGCCCATTGACCTCATCCATAATTCAGAGTAACAATTGCTAATATATTCCTTGACTCATCCGATCTGTTTAATGAGTTTAGTTGACTTTCTCAAATGCAACAACGGGGAGCTGTTATCAAAATTAAAAAACAAGATCGCAGAAATTAAACCAAACAAGCAAACCAGTCAATGACTTTTGAACACACAACCAACACAGCTTGTTTACCTGTCAGTTAATGGACTTGAGTCATCAGTACAATGTATGCAAGTTATTGTCGTGGAGTCATGTGCGTGTGCGTGCACGGAGTATAACGCACGCATATCACCATTCATCACTTGGCTCCAGCTATGCCTGAGTTAACCAATATCCTGAGTCATTAATTTTTCTCTGAATCAAGAGCCACGGCCGACTGTCAAGTCCACGGATGAAATATTAACCATTTGGATGTTTTGGTTAACTTCAAGAGCTGCATTAGCATGGGTTAGCAAGTTAGAATAATGGATTAGCATGAGCTAATTCAAGCAGTTTGCATTATAACTTCACAGTTTATTTGTGGCATTCATACTAGATGTTACCAGATCCGCAAAAGTGTTTTAAATTGACACAGGAGGACCCTCATACAACAAATGACCAGCACCTATGTATTATAAATGTGTAGTACAAGCCTAAAACAATGAGCAACATTGGACCATTCCTGCTTCATATTTCCTTTTTAGGATGCGAGTTGCCAAATACATCCGGTTGGACACACAGCTCATTGATTTAATAACTTCCTGCTTTAGAGAATCAATTAGTGGTGAAGTAGGCTGATTCCCTGTCTGTTATGGTTTCCCATCAACAGAGAAAGCGCGGCTAAAACAGCTCAATGGCAAAACTGCATCTTTGAATTCCTGCGTACAACAATTAATGCCAACACAAATGTTAATGACCCACATTTCAAACATTGGAGTCTTTTTCAAAGGCCAAAATACAACACAACATAGAAGTAAACCTTATATTTATAATAGAACATAATTCAATGTACTTGAAAATTGAGCATAACTTTCAGTCAACGTATTCAACATACATTGTACAAGTATATTACATTATGTAGATTGCTATCCTTTATCATGGTATTAAAAAAGGAATCACGTATGTTGTTCATTTATTTACAACCTCATTTTTAATGATTTATGGGTTAGCACCTGCATTCATTTGATGGCTCAAATATGTGTACAAAGGAACATGCTCAAGAATGATTTTTACGGTACAATAAACTTTCATTTGTTGCTCTAGGGATGTGGTCTTGAAATGAAATGATTTTGAACTTAGTAAGGTTAGGCCTACTCATCAAAATATGTACAACCAGTTCAGTGCTTGAACTTGCCCGGTCTGTTATGGTTGATGCATTTCATTATTCATTTGCTATTATTCAAACCGCACATTGTTCTGCCTCACAATGTTGAAACCAAACCCCAGCCTGTTTGTTTACCCAGGATTCAAAGGAGGTCCTTACCCAGTGACCTCTTAGCTCTTTGATGTCAAAGGTCAAAACCAGGGTAGTCCTGGGTCTCCTTATATTATCTGCATTTACTGGGAGGTAGGGCCAGCTGGGGATGCCTTGTGTTATTGTGTTGATAAACAAGATTTGAGGTTCATGTTTATTCTTTTGGTTGTATTTTGTAGATTATGGAAACTTTTCCCCATTTGTGTTTTTATTTAAATCCAACAAATATGCCTCGTTGTTGTCTGAAATCTCCCTGTTTGCAAGATGCAATTGTTGGTAGCTCTTCTCTAGTAGATTTCAATCATTAAAAATATCCTACACTGTTTTTCTGAAAGAAGGAATCATGTTCTTGAGAGGGCTAGCTGTTTTATTCAATTATTTATTATATTTTTGTTTGTAGACCCTATACATTTGTACTGTTTGTGTACATACCCCATGGATTTGTGGAGAAAAAAAAATCTGTGCGAAGTGTTCACAGAGCAGAACAGGTTGAAGGAAGTTTCTGAGACAATGAAATTTGTCTTGTATGTTTGTGTTAATATGAGAATAGACTATACAATGTACACTACACAATCAAAATATTTGATAGAAAGATGAATTAGTTATTATAACGAATTAATGATGTTGTGGAGTCACCTTCAGTAGGGCTGCTGATGCGAAAGGTTTTCTGCTAGATATGAGAGGTCGGTCTTAGCTCTCTTGTCCTAAATCATGTCCTACTTTTCAAAGAGAGCTGTCATCACTACATATCTGGTCCATCGTTGCAGACCTGACCTTCCAGCTCTGTCATTTCAGCCAATTCATTTCAGGATGAGATTGCAGGTGCATGCATTATGAAGTAACATCTTTGTCGTTGAGGTGGGGTTGACGACCTGCTGCTGGGTGTCTTATCTCCTTGGCAATGTCTCTCGGGGAGTACTGTCCTTTGGAATTATGCTCAAGATTCATTTTGTTGTCTTATGGCAGTTGGAGACACTGGTAAAAAGTCTTGATGCATCCTCAATTTTAAAGAGATGGTTAACAGTGATGGAAGGCCTTAAAATAACCCATAGCGCTGTTACATTTTCGTTATAGAGGCTCCCCTTACCAGAGGGAAGTTGCTTTGCCATGTCAAGTGCGAAGTTCAGGGTCTACATTGGAGTTTGACATTTGTGTTTCATCGTTTAGTTTGGGGACAAAATAAAGTTAAATGGATGTTGAACAGTTTATGAGTTACTATTAGGAATTTGTATACTGAATACAGTAAATCTGTTTATAAATGTACAGTGTATTTTACAGTTTTGAACTTGCTTGCAGAGTTCCCTTGCCTTGCAAAGCAACACTACTTAAAATAGATCAGATAAAAATCAACCCAATATTTCTAATTCTATGAAAGCAGTAAGTTTGTAATAGGCACTGAACTTAATTGAGTCCTAATTTGTTTGTAAAAATGTTTATCATTAAACACTAAGGGTTGAATATTTTAAAGTCTGAGAGTGAATGTATTTTAATTAAGTGCTGAAAGTGTAGACGTCTGTAGTGTGACCTTGTGCATACACTTTATGTACACTTTATGTACAGCCATAGAAGTCACACATTGAATAATTAATTTTGTGTGTGCAGAACATACAAGTACAGTAAACACAGGTACTGTACATTAACAGTTAAGATATTGTATGGGGTACATACAACATCCATCGTATACTACAGAGAGTACGTACGTACATGTACATGTACGGTAATGGCTTAATCAGTGTAATAACTCCATTTCTAGCCGTAATTGCAACAATTGAATTAAAAGGCCGTCTACACATCGTTTACATAATGCAAACTGGAAAAACTGAGCAGTCCTCACACACGCCCGAGTCCTGACACTCTCATTCAATATTTGGGTTGATTTGACCGAAATGTGCGTCTGCTGGTTTACTTCCATTAGGGGTTTGCAATTGCAATGCGTGCCATCCAGCGAATTGTCTGTCTGTCTTAAGGTGTCAATAGATGAGACCGAAGCAGGGGAGATTCTGAGGAAGCCTGCTGCACATTACATTAACTCGCTCCATGTTTTGTTCATAGTGCACCAGGCCAATTTGGGTGAATTAGTAATTTCTTCTGTTGGCCTACATGTACAGTTATATGCGCACAATCATCTGTGGTTAATGGCTGAAAGATGTGTCATTACTACTAGGCTTGCACACATAATTCTGGTGTCCCGGTGCACAGCAAATTTGTTTGCAGTTCTACATGTAGTTCTATGGTGTACTGTAAATTTTGTCAAATTTTTGTCATTGCCTTTTTCATAGATAACTATACTGTTATACGGGACTTTCAAGCAATTTTGCACAGGGAAATATTTGGACTGAGCAGGTTTTGTACACACTGAATGCTCATATTGAGTAGCAAATAATTTTTGATTCAACTGGTACATTTTGTAGAGAATTTACTATAGGAAATCGTTCACTTATGTTCTTGATATTTATCAGAACCTAACAAAAAAATGAGTTTTTGTTATAAAGACACTGTGCAATGTAATTGGAAAAATATATCATTTGTTATTATTAATGTTACATGCAAAACTGTTAACTTGAAGTAAGATCCCCATTTTACATTTTTGTTAAGCTAAGTTGTGGCTTCATTATAACCAAGAATAACTAAGAATTGCAAACATTACAACAACAGCAAAGGGGCAGGTTGGGGTGGCCAGGGTGGAGAAAAGAGGCCATAGACTGCATAGTGCCTCATTAATGTATACCCTCCTCCTCACTGGTTCAATCTCACTGGCGATCTTTTACATGGTTCCCTGTAATCAAAGCCATGCAGGAGAATGTTGGCTTCATGAGCGCCAGAATCCATGTCAGGTAGAGTTACTAAGCCTTTTATTCTTAGGCTGACTGCCGGGTGTCGTTTCCACTAGAATTCCAATTGACACAAGTCATCTTGACCAGGTGCTTCTAGTTTTCGTTTACTTTTAGACAAAGGAACCGAGTACTGGATACTGTGAAATCTTAAAAGCAGTGGCGCTGGACCCTTGAACTGGTCTAGATGTATCGATGTAACAAAGTTTTAAGAAATGAGAAAGAAAGGTTGAGAGAGTATCGATTTGAACTTCTTGACTCTGGTGTCATTTTTCTTTTGGAGCTACTGGCGCTATTTGTTTTTCTTTTGGGGTCAGTTTTGGGTCGTTGCCTTTAGTAATGTATTATATAGAACTTGACGTTAGCTGTGTCACCTGCTTGCCAAATGTGAGTGGAAACAGTGGTTGGGTTCAAGTCCACTGGGCCAGTCTAAATTGTGTTATTTAAAATAAAGATACATGTGCGGAAGTACAAAAGCTTTTTGATCATTTCCTATATTGATGGGCTAAAAGGAAAATGTGGTTGAGGGTGGGTGCATTTGGGTGGAGGAAGGGGAGGGTAGGCTTTTACAGACTCTTCAATTTCTCACTGTACAGCAAAACACACACCAGTGAGTGTATTATGAAAGTAAACCAGTGAGCATATTATGAAAGGTTATGTACCATGGATTAGAGTAAACCATAAACTGCCACAGTGCATAGTTTTGTGTTACTGTGTACAGGATAACCTTGTACACAGTTAAACCAGACCTGGTTAAACCATAGAGAATGGACCTTTAAACCTGTGTTGACTGGCTTGCAAACCCCTAATCTCCATCATAAAGCTACTTGGGTTTCCATGCTCATCCTTCGTCAGTGATCACAACATATCCTACCTTTTGCATAACGCAGTCTGATTACTGGCAAGGACCCAACACGAAGGCTAGGGTAGTGGTACCTAAGTTCTAAAAGCCCATAATGGATCCCCACTCAAACTGTCCAATCATGGTCCTATGTTGTATTTAGAAGAGGATTTGGAGAACAGTAGCTCAGGGTTTGGGTAAAATTGGACAACCTTAATATCAATGCAGAGTTAACCTTTAAAGGCTAAACAACAAGAGGTGAGATCATTCGAATAACCATGGGCAATGCATGTTAATTAACTTTTACCTGTTGACATTTTAAAGTTTCCTTGGGATGTCTGAGGCAATTTACCTTTACCACAATAAAATGCACCAAGATCCAGTGAATAACATAAAGATGGTAATAAATGGTTCTTTAACATGTCTGGCTCGTATAACAAAAGACGGTATGCACTTCTGGAGGTTAAAAGATGTCTCAAGTTGTGTTTTGAGTTGTTCTGTTGCGCAGGACAATCTCTGATGCTGAACGGAAGAATGTTCAGGGAACAATGAAGCTGCTTAAGCTGGTTAGAGTGTTGGAAAAGTTTTCTGCTGAGCAAAAATGATGTCTGTTCCACACTATCCAGTAGATGGAAGTAGTCAGTACAACTATTATCATGATATGATCAGGGGCCATTGGCTTATACAGGCAAGCCAGGTATCTACAGCTGAATCCACTAATTAGCATATAACAGATGACAGCTTTGATAAACTGATGGTACTTACTGGATTCTCATCATCAGGATTAAGGGGCCAGTCAGATTTATCAGTGTTTAAAAATATCACTTTTTCTTTGAAAGAAAATGTGTGTGGGTCAAATAAAAATTTGAAATAAAAACTAATGTGTCTAGACTTGGCTTAGTTTTATAGAGCTGCTAAACACAAATGCCAAGCAAAAAGAACCATTGTATACCAGCCAAAAGATCTTGCTTATTTCCGAGGGCCTCAAAGAGCTTTATGAGCTGTAAATGATGCTTAAAATTGTAAAAGCTTAGCAAAAATGAGCAGGAAACCAGTCAAAATGGTATGTATGACCTATTGCTTTGGCTGGTAACATTTTAAAAATTAAGCACAATAGTTGTCTGTTAATATCTAAGCAGCTACAGGTATGAAAGTCGATGTGATTACAGCTCAATTTAAAATAGGTTGTGGCTTACATGTGCAGTACCACAGTGCATTTGTTTTTCTGTTGTTATATATATACATTACCTTTCCTTATTGTGATGAATTAATTTCCATAGGAAAATAGCAAAAGTACATTTTCACTAAGCTATGCTGATGCACATACAGCTCAAGTATACATATTTACCCATTGCAAAACAGAAAGTACATACTTGGGCAAACAATGTAAGGAATTTCAGTGTGTAAATTGCAACTCAAGTTGGATATTATTTTACAGTTTCTTCCGCCTGTTCACACAAATTGAGCATTAAATTGCTTCAGAGAGAAGATTTTTTAAACGTTAAGACCAGACTAGAATTTTAAATGAAGAATATGTACAGTGATTGGAAAGCCCTTTTTTTCTATAGAGTGCCATGAGATGACGATAATATTTGGCTGATTACAAGTTTAAGTTGTTTCCACATAATGGTTGCTGATACAATTTAGGCAGGGCCTTATCGTACTTGCTGCTAACACTTACAATATTCAAAGATTTCATTCAGTTGTGAATTCTTGTACATGTACCAAATCAACTTCTTTAAAACAGACCATCCAACTATTATGTACAGTCATTATTTATTTGACTTATACATTATTTGTCGATTTTTACCAAAATCTTGCTCAGATAATAGTTGCCCGATTCCCCCCCCTCCCAAGTGCCTTATTTTTTGTAGCAATTAAAAAAAAAAGGAGTTTGGTGTCCGCCTCCCTAAATCCTAACACCGAATGTCACCACTGTCCCTCTTGACTACGCTGAGGTACATCCCAGGCTGAGATGTATCCCTTGGAGATGGTACCCCTCAGAATCCACTAATTCCTGGCATGGACCCTGGTGTTTCAATTCGAATGTACCCTGTGATATTTTAACGTTACAGACAGGTTTTTGGCTGGCCCTCCAGCACATGTGTGAATGCACGCTCGGCGGGACTCAGCATTTCTGACATTTTACTACCACGGAAAATATTGTGTAGTGTAGTCCACCTTGATTGATTGTAATGCTGTCAATTTTTTTCTTCTTCTATTATTGAATGGCTGGACATTTTGAACATTCTTAATGTAATGGGGGTCCGTTGTTGGTAATGACTAGCCATGACGTTCTTGGCGGGCGTGCAATGTCTTACTGTTGAACGTTGATGACTTGTCATTGGATAAGAACACTCCATGGCAAAAGATAACATCCATCAGGCCTGAGATCTTCCAGTTTTTTTTTTCTTTATTTTTTTTTTCTTTATTTAAGTTTTTGCCGAAGACCTCCCTTTGCCCATGAAAGTGGTGAGGTTGCAACAAAGCTAGGAAGGACATGCAGAGTAACTTTCTATATGTGTTGATGAGTAGCTTGTAAATCAATGGTAGGCATGCTCAGATATTTCTATGCACCAATGTGCCGCCATACAGAACTCATGCAGTTGGATGGTTTCAAATTTCAAATGATTTGTCAGCTCTCTTGAAAATGTTATCAAGGGCAGGGTTAATACAATGGTTCTAGTTAACTTCAAACAATATTTTTTAATTATACCAAAATAAAAATAATGGGAGGGATCGTTCAAGTGATGCCCTACTTTATCTAGTTTCATTTGGTTTCATCCAGGGCAGTTTTCAAAATCTTAGATGAAATGATACTACATGTACATGTAGACAATAAGGAACCAGTCAAAGCGCCCTCTCTTGACAACCTTGAAGGCACTGATTGATAAACATCAAAACTTTACGAGGCAAGCACTGAGTTGATTTGACACTGGATTGGCAAACCAATTACGGGACATTCCTCCCAAATTTCAGGACACAAAAACTGTCTCGAACCATTTACTTTGAGATGTTATTGAGTGCCAATGTTTGGGGGTTGTATATGTTGCTGTTGATGTGGGTATGATTTCTAAGGGTGTAAATTTGTCGCTAATAGTGTCCTTAATACATAGTGTGCATTTTGTTTCAGTCCCATGATATGATTGATGCTTCGTTTTTGAAAGCGCACTGGACCTGTGTTTCTCCTTGGTTAAGGACACCTCTTTAATGAAGAAATTGTATGACCAGGGCAGTGAGCCAGGGGCAACAGAGCCTCTGTGAAATACCAGGACTGTATTGCTGACACCCATTGAAGTTAATGTGTTTAAAAAAACAAAAATTGTAAAACTAGTGTTCAAGCTATGCTGTACAGTACATGTTCTGCAGGGGTCCAAATTAACTAGATTTTCATAGGAGCCTGTGCGAACATATTATGACACAGTGAATGTTTGTTGAGACAACTTCATTTCAGTTTCAGTCCCTCTCTCAAAAACAGTCCGTGGAAAAATTGAAGTACCTGTTGGTTGTATTGTAAATACAAATCATGTGTTAAATCTCAACAAAGACATTCTATATCCACAATCCGGCGACAATAGTTTGAACAATGACAACTCAAGACCCACACCCCTGCGAAGAAAGTACAACCGAATACCCGTGGAGTTTTTTTGCTCAATAAAAAAGTAGAACCCGTAGGGGGGCTTGTTGCGGTACAACTAAGCCATTGAAAAAATCAAATTGGTCTGAAAATCACAGAAGAATAGATTTTGCGTTTCTTCGTGGCAGATTTACACTGGGTAAAGCACAGCCTCTGGGTGCGTATTGTGTGAAACTGTGGCCCCCTTCTTCATCTGAAGTTGTAATAATAAGAACTGAGGATCCCACTTGTTTGTTTACTTGTCTGGGCATTATGATTATGTGTAACCTTTAAAAAAGGGCTGTTCACAGTTTGAGGTATGGCCGTAGCTCAGTATAATGCTTTGTGCATACACATACTTACCCGAACTGAAGGACAGTTTGAAGAAAAATCTTGACCAAGTATTGAATAACATCTTTTGTTTTTATTGTAGAAGAGTCTTTAAGTTTGGCCTTTGGCAGGCAGAAAGTGTACAGTGCTCAATGGAAGAGAAACTCAACATTAAGCTTACGTTTTGTGCAGTTGTCTGTGTGTACCACAATGGTTTGTACTATAAAAGGGCGCTAGTGTCAAGACCTGGACTCGAACCCACACTCTGCTGATCAGTAACACCAGAGCTTGAGTCCAGTGTGCTTGACTGCTTTGCCAGGACACATAATATTCAAGCGTCCATATTATCATTATTTGAGCAACAATAGGTATATTGATTGCCAGGAATTTTTTTGAGGTCAAAGTTTTTGTAAACGAGGACACGTGATTGTAATAAAACAGATACATAATAAATGCAAAGTAGTTGTTGGTGTATGAGATTAAAATATCAATGTAAAGTGCAAACCACAAGTAATTGATCTCAATTAGCTATAGAGCAGAAGTCTATTCTCTGAATCAAACAACTCAAATCCCACTGGGTATTCCAGCTTGCACCTACACCAATTTATCATAAAACTCTTCACGTTTTAAAAGCCCATACACTCCCACTAATCCTAAAAACAGAGCATCCCACCATGTCGTTTCCCCTAAAGGCTATGAAGGACAACGCATACTGATTATTTCTCCTCCCGAGCACCCTTCATAAAGAGCAAGTATTGGCGAATTTGCCGCGCTTATCTTGTTATGATAATACCTGTTTATAACCAGTAGTGTAGCGTCAGTGAATATGCCCTAAGCTTCTTCATGTTCGGTATTCATCCATAATGGAGGGAAAATGATAACGGCTGATGGCAGTACTGAACTATTTTAGTAATCTTCAGCCTGATTTGTTAATGCCGGGAAAAACAGAGCTCTCAGCAACAGTAATTGGTTTTGTTGTTGTTGTTTTTCCCAGGATCCAGTCAGTTTGAAATTGCCATTTATGTTCCTGTGTGTATTTGTTTTCTAGAATAGCTTGTAACAAGCAATCTGTTTTTTCTTTTTTTTTCAACAAATGCTGTGTATATTTGTATAACAGTATACTAATTTATAATATGTGTGTCTTACCAAGACTATAAAAAAAAAATTCTTGTTATATTTGCTGAACATTAAGAGAGAAAAAAACAAAAATTTATTAGATGCACTATTAAATGTTAACAAAAATGTGTTTAAAAACACTAAACTGCATTGTTCAAATAAGAGCTTACTGGCCCAGTGCTAAACATTTTTGGACTTGGCCATTCGTCCACCAGTCCAATGGTCCAGTGGTCAAGCAAGCCATTGGTCCAGTGGCCCAGAATAGTTAAGTCATCCAGTCGTCCAGTGGTAGACAGTGGGTATTTGGAACCCTGCTCTTGTCTCTAAATCACCTAAATCAGATAATCATAATTCCCATTCAGTACAAAAGTCATCATCCAAGTGTAATACTACAGAGTGCTCTGAACTCCCATCCACAATATAACACTGTCAATGGAAACGACCTACATCACACAATCCATATCATGCTAGCCAGCGAGGGAAGCGATCTCCCGATGATGTCATAACAATAATATTGACCAACCAGAGAGGCTTTCCCTCCCCCTGTCTGTCCTTTCTGTTGTGCCTTCTCTCACTTGGACTTGGTATATGTCGCCAGAGACAGACGACAAATGGCTCATGCAATCGGTAATCCCTCTGGGTATTTGACCCAGATATGAATGCGCCTCTGAAATGAAATAATACGATATTTGATGCCGACTTTACGGAATATTTAATTTCTTCTGGATGGTTGGGTTCGGTGGGAGAATTTGGATGAGTAAGACTTTTAACATACATTCTAGCCAGTTGGATACTTGACCACTCAATAGTATCTTGACTACTCACTGTCATTTTAATTAGCATTTTGGCCAATGTAAGAACTACATACTTGGGTTCGGAACACCATGAGAATACTGTCTCTATCTATCCTTCATTGCTATGCTTTGAGTGTGGTCTGGTGGTAGGCTACTAGCTGTCTAGTTACTCATCTGCTAATAGGAATGGCAAGAGGTCAATGCCCTGCGATGATACGGTTTCTAATCAGGGAGATGCAGCAGTGCCTACCTTCTTAATAGATCACTCATCACCAACGAATGTTTCCAAGAGTTGAGATAGTAGCCAGTGTTAAAGGGAAAGTTTAGCCTACAACATTTGTGGTTAAGGTGCATGTGCATGTAGTACATAAGTGGTAACAAGTTGATGAGAGAAATCTCTTTCTGAACATCAAAACTGTTGGAAATGTTTCCTAATGCTGGCCTTGAACTTTGTTCTTGCAGGGTCATAGCAAATAACATTTTCCTCTTTTAAGGGGCACTTCTCGGGGGAAAATGTAAATTTTTATTGGAACTTTTCAAAGGGCACCACAGCAAAAGCAAGAGCACCTGAGTAATTGCTGTTGGTGCCGTGGATTATTTTGAGGCTTGCTGATGTGTCAAGGACCTCTTCATACACAGATAATTTTATGAAATTGGTTTTTGATATTTTAATGCCAACAATTTTTTGTGAATGTGTGAGTGAGAAAATCTCCACAGTCTCCCTTTGGAGAGAGAAAAAGATGGTCAGTGACTTGACATAGAGTGAAAATAGTGACATGACCGAGAAACCTACATGCTCATACAAGGTAGGCAGGTGGGGAGACTTCATTGAGGAAATGAAGATCCAGTTCAGTTTATCGACAGCATCCACAAGGAGTTATAGTCGCTACAAATGGGCGTTGTGGGATGCTGCTACTCCAAGCGAATGCCAATATTGTACAATGATGCAGAATCTTTGGAGGTTTTAAAGCGTGCTGAGTCACATGTGTATTTGGATTGTAATTTATAGGGTCTGGGGAACATTTTTTTTTCGTACTCTAGAAACCAAGTGACTTATGACACCACATGTTTACCAATGCGCTCCGAAAGCTGGATTTCTTACAGTAAAAAAGTGTTTACAGAATCACAGCTCAACGGAAGAATACAAAAAATCATTTTGCACAGATGGCAGTGAACGATTTGTGCAACTTCTATGGAAAGAAAATCGGGGCTTATTTTCTTGTTCATGCCTTAGTGTTGTGTAGTGGCCAAATGGTCAAACACACTGGACTTCAAGCTCTGGTGTTTCTGATCACCAGAGTATGGGGTTATGTCCCAGTTTTCACATTTGTGTCCTTTAGCAAGATCCTTAACCATTATTACTCTGTCCTTTGAACTGAAAGTGCTTCAAGTTGAACCCTGACCAAACATATATTTTTAGGATGTAAAAAAACATATGTACACATTGACAATTGGATTTTGGGGGTATTCAATGTACTTAAAGCGCTCAGGTTTGCATGGTTGTACATCACATGGGGATTTTCAGTACAATGAACTAGTGCCACACTGTCTAATATATAGTGCAGTTGCCTGTAAAATGAACAGTATCAAACCAAAATTGGATTTTAGATCTTTCAAATCTGATAAGTGTAGTCAACAACACAGTATCAAGTTATTGCACATAAACATGGTACTGGTTCATTGAATTGCAAGGTAGATGTACAAACATGCAGTACATCATTTTATTCATCCCCTACATGTACCTGGATATGTCAGAACATGAACTCTCATAAGATACTTTGTTATAATCCAACAAAAACATGTATGGCGAAATTGTACTTTCCATCAGTTTGGGTGACCACCAGTGTTCCCTTTTGCAGACTATGTTATTTGGTTACTAATTCTGGTTACACCTCTACATGTATGTTTTGACACCCATTTGTTCTGACACTCAAAGTTTATTTTCACAATCCTAACCCTACCCCTATTCCTAACCCTAACCCTAACCTTAACGCTTACCTTAACAATAACAAAAACTCTAACCCTATTGTGTACATGTAAATCACAAGGGTTTTCAAAATATAGGGTTGTCAGAATAAAGGGGTGTCTGTTTAGAGCATTCATTTCATCACCAAACCAAAGGCATGGCTGATTTCACAGATTTTGTTAAATAGTTGTCTGATTTTAATGTCAGAGAAGAGAACGAAGAAGTTATACATTATACAGAAAGAATCAAGTAAAGAGAAAATCAAATAAAAATTGGAAAGTGATTTGTGCGATGACTTCTTTTGCCATAATGAGCTTCCACATCGTAGAGGTAACATAGAACAGCCAAATGAAACATAAGGGTCAAACGCTCTGGCCATTTATGGCCGCGATATGTTTTGGTGTTTTTAAACAAGAAGTTTTCAGGCTCCAGGCTTGCTCTAAGTCTCTTGTACTGTAGCCATTAAGGACTGTAAAATGGAAAGATCATCAATTCAAGCTATTCAATCGTCAGTATTTTATGTTAATAATATTACGACACTGACTAGAAGATATGATCAGTTGTCTACAGGCATGGAAATCATTGCCATTCTCATTAAGTGAGAAATGTAAGTCATGCGTAGCTTGCACATAATCCAGTGGAGCTGTGATGTAGGGCTGGGTCATGCTGTCTTAAACCTCAGGCTGTTTATGGATGTAGTGTACTACAGGGGACATGTTGTGTTGATGTTGGAAATACCTCTTAGTGTCATTGGCCTTGCCCTAGAACTAGGGGTTTGTGTACTGTTTACGAACTGAAGATTTTTAATCAATCTGGGTTTGACCATTGACCATGCGGGAAGTTGAATATATTTGTTTGTCTCTAGAAAGTAAATAGCTTTCATTCTTGCTGTGTAAGCAGTATAGCTTATGACTGAGGATCCGTTCTTACACAGTAAGCATTACTGTATAGTTGATCTCCAAGGGTGCCAGCCAAGTGGAAAAATTTATAACAACAGTTACGTTGAACATTTCCGCTAACCAGATAATGCATTGCCGCTGTTTTTTTTACAATAGAGATGTAGAAAATGTAAGCAAATTTACGCATTTTGGTGGTTAAATAATTGTCTTTGCTTGTTATAATGGCTGGAGGAACCAGGTCATGAGTAGCATCCTATAGTGATCCACACTCCCTGTTTATTTACTCCTACCCCAAGCATGAATCACTGGTCCCAAGGGGACAGCTAGGGGTAGTGAGTTACCTTATGAGGACACCAGTCATCCTGATGGGCTGTCCCTGATTGGTGGTGTACAGTGTACCATACAATGTTCTTGTACACAGTCCCTCTCTAATGGTATCAGATGTCATCACACTACCCAGGGTTTGGTCCTTGACTTTGGCAATCCATGCTTGCATAATGTCATTACTGGCCAGAAAAGAGACACACACCAGCCGGATCAGAATGATTTATGAAAAATTAATGCCTGGCAAATTCTTGATCGGATGCGTAGAGAACATGGAAAGCTGTCAGGCCATGTTGGTGATAGTATTTGGTTGAACACTTTGGCAAAACTAAGGCCGGTGTGAAAGTTTTGCATTGTGAGTTCACAAAAGTACACACATACACTTCTTTGCAGAATATTTGTTTCCAAAAATATACATTTAAACAACTAAAAATAGATGAAGTATTTAATGTATTACCAAGCTGTTTTGTTTTTCTTGAAAAATGTGAAGATGAATGGTCCAGATGGGAAGTCTCTTTTGGTATCAATATCACCACTCAAGTTAAATAAGCAGCAACTTAAATATCATTACAAAATTATTAGCAGTGGCACAGTGAGGTAAATCAATTAAGATATGTTATATATTTTAGTTCCACTTTGACAAACCAAGAATCAAAAAAATGTCAGGGACGCTAAGCTTGTTCTATGTATTGGTATTAAATGTTTAATTATGTACAGTCAGGGTTCTGCTCAAATTTTTTAACAATCTTAAATTGTGAGTTATTAATTTGCTAACATAAAATATTCACAAAGTATTGCCCTTGATACACCCACAAATTACAATTTATATCACAATAAATGTTTACTTCACTAATTTGCACCATAAGTTCCTGTATTGTTTCTAGGCTAGAGACTTTGTCAGTTTTGTTTTCTTCAGAAGACCCGTGGGTATTTAAATATAGAAAATGTAATAATCAATTCATTGTTGATGCTTCAATGAAAACTGTTTTTGGAGTTAAAATGAGTTATTATGCTGGTAGTCTTACTGGTACCTGTGTATTGTAAGTATAACTTCAAGGACATTTGCAAGGTTTTTATGAAGACTATAACATGTAGTTACTGCACTGAAAATGTATTAACAGGGATGTCTCATGACAATCCATCAACTTACTGTAATGTGTCTCCAGTGATGTGTTCAAATTAACTCAGACAAGTTGCTCTGAAGACATAGTATGATGGCAAAACCAAGCCTTGGAGAGAACTTAAAGGTGTTTTTACATCATTGGTTGCTGTTTGTTGCTGTCTTAGCCTTGAGTTTCAAGAAACTAGATAAGTTTCCAAAAGCATTTAGTTTATCTCAATTAGTTATTTGTTACTAAGAAAGACAATTTAGATGGGTCTAGTTTAAGCAGGTTTTGATGCAAGATTCATGCATAGAAAATAATTGTCTCACCATAACTGATGTGCATCTCCCCTGCATCTTCAAGGTGTCTCGTTGAGCATGAAGAAGCATCGTCTTTTCTTACATTAGAGTTTTAATCTCAGTGTCTAAACTCCGGTGGTATGAAACTTCTCATTATCGGGTGCTGTTAGCAAAGAAGTGGAAGTGCGATGTTCGGAATGAAAAATGGTGCGGACACTCAAACCTTTGGAATTCCAGGCTGTTTCACAGCTACTTAAATCAATCATCTTGTGGTACAATTATAAATCCCAAATCGGGCTTTCTCCTGGGTCCCATGGCAGGTCACCACTCTGCAAAAGTATCAACCCCTGCATTATGGGTAATCAAAGGGTAATGAGACATCTGGGAGAACAGGAGTGAAAATCTTAAAGGATAGGTTTGAAAGCTCAGGATGTTGTTTGTCTACACTAATAATTTATTGGGTGGACAGAGCCAATTAAAGCACCCCAGTGCAAAGTGAGAGAGAGAGGCTTCGGAGCTGTTAAGTGACAACCTTGTTTCCCCAGATGTGGCTTGGGGAGAAAGCTAAAGTGGGTAGTGTAAGATTTGTAGTACCAGGAGAACTTGGAAAGGAGCACGTGTTATTGTTTGGGTTTGTTGTAAATATACACATTAGATTTCACAACGTTAGAGTATCTAGCTGTATCAGTGGCATAAGAGTCGTTAACATCACAAGGCGAGAATGGAATTGCTTCTGACTTGTCATGTGCACCATGCGTTTTCTTTGCTCTCGAATGGCACTGGTTGACTTATGATTCTAGTGTGATGTGTAATTTGTCGTCATTTTCTTGGACAGCCTGGGTATATGGGATGTTTATTTTCATACTTTTTCATACCTCAATGAGAGTGGTGGAAGACGACGCGTGTATTTTTCTTGGATAATTTGTATCTGGAATGAGTTACCAGTGCAACAAATGTAGGTACCAACGTTTAAATATTTTAAACATACTTACTGTGAAATGGTTACATAATTAGTGAATTAAGCAGAAATATGTTAGGCAATTTTTGCTGCTTAAGCAGACCAATGTATGCGCAGGTCTCAAGCGACAGAGCTGTCTTTGGTGTGAGCAAACCACTACCTACTGAGCATGTTTTTACAATAGTGTTATTTTCCCTCACGTATTCAGCTTGAGGTAGCATTTGGGAGTCGTATAATAATAAAAATGTATTTTTCATTAATTTCAACAGGTGCCTTCCACTGTGATGGGCTGAGGGCTTCTGATGTTTTACCCATTCTGAAGGAAAAGATTGCCTATTGCTCAGGTACGTGGATTGGAGAGGCCTTATTAGATGTCGTTTGGGGGAAGATGAGATGTTATAGGGCTGAGGATAGACACTTGGGTGGTTAGGGGGTAAAAGAAAACCCATTAAAAGGGAAGACAATGGGCACCAATATGGATAGAGAGATAACACATTAGGGTGGAGGGACTATGAGCATCCAAGTTGTGGGAAGGGGGGGGGGAAGGGGAAAGTTTTCTGTTTCTCTTCTCTGTTTAGGGAGACAAGAATCAACCATTTTGGTAGGAAGGGGATGAAAGATACCCATCTGCATTGGAAATATACCCAAATTACCCATTTTGGTGTGACAGTGATCAAAGACGTGCTTTGGTAGGAATCACCGGGATCGAAGATACCCATTTTGATTGGAGGGGGATCAAAGACATCTGGTTGGGTAGGAGGGGGATCCAAAATACCCATTTGAATTTTGATGCTGCTGTGTCTTTGTTTTCCCCTCTGTCCCTATTGACTATTGACTTGAATTAAAAAAAATGTGTTTTTATCTTTGCAGGAGGGAGAGACAAGAGAGGAGGTCCCATCCTGACCTTCCCATCCAGACCCAACCTGGACAAGGTCAAACCAGAGGACTTACGCAGAGTGGTCTTCTATCTCAGCACTATACCAAGGTAAGATTAACTTAAAACTTCCATAATCTAGAGTTGTTGTTTTCTTGTCACCAATGGATATGTGTCATGACACTCACTATAAGTTTGTGAAATCTCTTGAAAGCAAAGATATTCACAGTTTTTCAGAACACCAACCATGCATACATCAAAGGGTTATGCCCTCCTACATGTATGGCCTTAAAAATGCATTGAAAGTTACAGATCATTAAAGATTATTGGATATCATTTGTGTTTAGTATTTTATTGCACATTGTAAACATAAGTTGTGGTAAAAGGGGTTGGTGGGTCAACACATTAGAGTAGTCAAGTTAATTGACTCTCTTTATGGCCGGCAATTGCAGAGTAAATACTGACTGGAATCTTTCACAGTTAAATTGATTATCTGACTGAACTTTGTGTGATGTTTGGGGGCTCATGTTGTGGGCTTTAAGTTCATTGTGTGGTATTTAACCCTATAGAAATTAACATTTCCCCATAGAAGTGCCCCTTACTAGCGGCAAATTGCTGTGCCCCTTCAAGAAACAAATTCAAGGCCTGCACCGATGTGTGTTGGGCAATTTCTGTGTCCAAACATGTACGCTACATCAGCCATTTGCCATGAAGAAACCATGCCTTCACAAAGTAAATAAACACACAATCCTGTGATTATTTACAACTCTCGTACTCTGACAGGATTATTTATTATACAGGAAATGCATTAACACTTTCTGAAGGCCTCGTAATCCCATAACACTTCTCTTCACACCTGGGGTTCCTGTCAGTTTAAAGGAAAGGTGTGCAATTGGAAACAGTCTCTGACCCAGTTTCTTTAAGCTTTTCACTGGTAAACATTTCTTAACAAATTTATCTGCTGAACACAATTTTGCAGGGAACCAATCTTAAGTAGAGTACATCAGAGTTGTGATTGGCTGGTCACCAATTTTGTGTGTGCTTAGCATACAAACATGATTTATGAAAGCGAATGATGCCCAGATTAAAAAATTTAGCAGTCATATTTTTTGTGTTTTACAAATTCACTGATACGTGATAAGCACCTCTTACTCAGTACGTCCTGACTTCTGTGAAAACAAAGCCATACTATTTGGGTGGGATTCGAACCCACAAGCAGGGTTTGATATTTGACAGAGCGGAGAAGTTTATTTGCTACTCATGTTCTTGTAAGTAGCAGATATGCATGTTCATAGCCTTGAAAATGTTTTGACAATTCAATATCATAGGTTTTCAATCTGTTGTTCATGACAGGAAAATCCAAAAAATGGAAGTCCTCTGGTTGAAACCGTGCCATAATGCAATTACAGACGTTGCTTTAAGAATGTTAACTTGTTAATACTTAAATCTAGTTATTAGAATATTAATACAACGTTGACATTCCTTTAATCCTTCAGTTTACTCTAATAACTACCAAGTGTAATTTGCTGCGATTCTATTTCATTATTATTGCTTACCACCCGTCACCGGCGCCTTGTTAATTAAACATGCACCAGAGTGGAAAATAATCAATAAATTCAATTTTGGTAGTGAGCAACTGAGAATTAAAAATCATTACAGTCAGACGGATTCTTCACAGGAATACATATGTGTTTTTAAATTTAATTTTTTTTCTTCTTCCTATTTTGTTTGCATTTTGAAATCATTTAGACTGTAAATGTTGAAAGAACTCATCAGTTCAATTTAAGTGTTTTTGATGTGCTCATTTTTTTAAAATAGAGTCTTGTAAAAAGGTCTCTAGACTAGGGTTGTTTATAACAGATTATAAATTTACTTATTAAGCAATTTTTGTTGAGTTGAAATCAGCAATAGTTTAGATATTAATAGATAATTTTTGTGCTGAAGCACCGGCGCCTTTGAATGGTTTATACAGGAGAGTTTGCTTATAAATGCTGTATTACCATAGTAAAGCAGCTCTATGAAGTTGTCCATGATGTCGAAATGATGTAAAATGTCATTTAATTTTGCTCTTTCAGAGCAAATATCAATACATGAGGTCAGATGTCAAAACAAACAAATAACATGACATTTATCCTGTTTTTCTTCTATTATGATCCAATTCAACCAATTCTATACTGAGAGGGGAAATACGGTATATGTAGGTCAGTGGGCTTCAAAATCAAGTCGTTCCAATTTGCGAAAATATATCGATGGCTGTTGATCTATTCAACACACGCTTCTACTAAAAAAATAACCTAGACTACTTTAAATAACATCCTAAGACAGTATTTACTTAAAGATGCTACTTTGTTTCTTTGACACAAAAAAGTCAACAGTTAAGAGATCGCTTTGTCCCAAGACTGTCCTCTTTGAACCGAAACAAAAACAAGTCTTTCAGATTCTGTTGAAACAAAAGCCCTGTGGGTTGGAGGCAATTAGCTATGATGTCAGACAAAAATCATCTGCATTACAAGCTCATTAAATTTTCATAGCGTTGACAGGGGTTATCACTCTGCACCATATTGGTACTTCAGTGTGAGCAGCCCAACTAGAGTTTTTTTGTGGACGCGTTGTTAAATAATGATGGAGTGGATTTCTTCCCTTCTCTATGCCCTGTGGAATTGACGTTGTTGATGTTGTTCCAAGAATTACGGCTTTCCCTTAACATCTTAAACATATTAAGCATTTGGGTTTTATATTCAAACAATCTGAAATATGGATAGTGTTTTGGAAATGCAGAAGGATTGGAGCCTATATTTTTAAATATAGTGATTGAAAAACACAATGTTCCCACTTCTTTTCCTGATCCAATTATTGTATTGTCATTATTTCTCATCATCCTCTTTTGTTCTTATTCTTGACAGTGAGGAGGCGAGAGAGCTTGGTTTCAGTGCCATCATTGACATGAGAGGATCCACCTGGAGTAACATCAAACCAGTCCTTAAAGTCTTACAGGTAAACAAATATATCTTATGAAATACTCAAGTCATTTTCATCATCTTTGATCATAACTATTGTTAGTGAACACAAAGAAAAAGGATATTGGAGAAAAGGAAGATTTGTGACTCCCAGCTCTATGGTGCCCTACCAAGAGTATCTGTCAAGATCAGGGAACGAATGATGAGGCTGGATGGCCACTGTGTTTTCCATCCAGAGCTAGCTGTGAGCCCCCTAGTTCGATGGAAACAGGAGCAAGGGAAGGAGGAAACTAACATTCAGAGATCAGCTGAAGAAAGGCGTAACACAACAAGAAACAACTGAGCTTAGGAAGCTGATGCTGGACCGGGATGCGTGGAAGGCGACCATCAGAGTTTCCCAAGGTGGCGTCGGCTGAAGACAAACTCTCGCTCAACTGACTGTGACATCCCACGCTAAAATCATGCCCTATTCTTGGAAATAGGTCAATAGTGTTAATAGATAAGACAACCACCACAATCAGCCATGATAACAATGTTGGTAGGGCAGCTAATTACACAAAATGTATCTGTGCACAATTTCTTCCACACACACTGCTTTTCTTTTGCTTTATTTAAAATAGAAATTCAATATGCTGTTACCTTAAAAGCCATGGCAGGTACAAGTGTCATCAATGTGAAACAAATAAATAAATAAGTAAACGAAATTAGGGTAGTTCGTAGAAAAAAACAACCACATTTTAAAAACATGGATGGGAAAAGTACACTGACCAGTAGTGCAACAGTTTCATTTAGCAATACACTCAATATTGCTTATTCTGAAACCAACTGGCTATTTATAAAGTGAAAATACATTTAAATCTTGCATGACAGTGTCCAAGAGTACTCTGTGTGGTTTTTTGGGAGTCAGACGAGCAATTTCAAGAAGCTCAGGTTCAGAATCAGGTTATATATAAAAAAAAGATCCTGAAATGTCATCGGAAACGCAATCCATTCACCTTTTTTCTTTAGCGCTGGGCTTCAAAAAAAGAAAGATCTGGATCTGCACACATGTGTGGCCGACTTGATCAATATTACAGTGAAAAGGGCAGACAGACACTTATGGGCGCTGAATGTTGTTGGGAAATATCAGTAGCAGGGTAATGAAATTGCCCGAATGAACCCAGAGTTGCACGCCTGGCTTTCTAGATAGCAGAATATTACCAGACAACTTTCAAGGTTAACTCAATTTTTTTTACATGAGAGTTTTTGTTTGTTTTGTTGCAAGGTTTTTTCCCCAGGTGGAATTTTCACAAAATGGTGCTACATGTACATGATGGATTTGGGTTTTATTACTCGTGAGTGGAATAGTAGCGGCTTCCAAAATTTGTTTAGATTTCTCTTGAGAATTTGAAATTTGTTGACTTTCCTTTACTACAGAGTTTTGTTTTGTTTTTTGCAGTACAATGTAAAATTATTTGATTTGGTTATATTTCCGTTTGATATAAAACAGCCTGCACTCACTGCACAGAGTGATAGTAATGTTATTATGAACCAACTATTTCCAACACTTAGCTTCCAACTTAAGTGTTAACTTTGCCATTGGCTTTGTCCTTAGTCCTAGGCCTTAAATGGGTTTGTTCCCATTAAACAATTTAAGATGCATTATCAGGATGAATTTAAAGGGAGGGGGTGGGTTAAGGCCCTTGCCTGTCAGACACCTCTGTCATGAGGTTCTCAATTTGCACATATCCCACAGTTCATTGCTTTTCTGAATGTGGGCCACACATGCCTAACGTGTTGAGTTATGCACCTAGTCTATACACCTAGTCTTTTTTCAAAATCGTCTCCAGTTGATTCCAAGTCTAATAGCACTTGGGTATCTGGAACAATCATCCTTGTTTTAGGGTGTTGGATGAGAGTGGGCTGTGGATGGAGGACACCTATAGGACAGAATGGGTATTTGGAATGTGGTGGAGGACACCTAGGGTGGAGGACAGAATGGGTATTTGGAATGTGTTGTAGAATCATTTCAAGGTTTGGGGATGGGTGTGGTAAAGAATCTCAAACTGACACACACATGTAGAGTATACATAGTGTCTTCATTCATAAACACACTTCCAGAGTCGGGCTTTGTTGCTAGCATCGTGAGGTATGACATGAATTTTGGGCCTACCTCTCTCGTGGCTTGAAGCTACGAAGCTGGCCAATTATTTGTTACCTGATTTTATTTGTTAAAAAAAAATGAAGACCAAATGGGTCGTGGGGTGTTGTAGAAATGTCAGATGGTAGATTTGATTATCATGGTGTATTCAATTTATCCCACTCCGTCTTTAGTATTCTTTCATTGGGTTGTGTGGCCCTCCGGGTGTTCCTTTTTCTCCGCATAGTTGATTTCATTGTTGACGGTGGAACATTGTCATGTGGTGAATGGTTAAACCTTTGGAATAGTACATTAAGTGATATTGGTAAAAGCAATTTGTATGTGTGTGTGTGTGTTTTTGAATGATTTTTAAGTATTCTGTCTCTTTGGATCAAGATGGAATGATTAAGATGAAAGTTACAAAGGTATGATCAGATTTGTATATAAATGTACTTGCTCGGAGATCAGCAATGTGTCTTATACTTATGATCATGGAACAAGTGCTTAAAAATGCAGGCTTTAGGCTCAAAGATATTCTTGTAGGCGAAGACATTGTTGATGTTTTAGATGTGACATTCCACACCTGGTGTTAGCTATAGGGAGTTGCTTAGGTGTTTTGGGGGTTTCAGTCCCAGCCTGTGAATTTGTTTTATCATACACATCATAACTTACAGAAAACGTCAGAATGTTTTTTAAGCGTTGTACTTGTAAGGAAGAACCATCGCAGGTCACTAAGAATCATGCCCTCTTATTAAACCCTTGAGTCATTGAAGCATATTGATTTCTGGACGGTCCATTTATACCTGGAAGACTGCACTAATCTAGCCCGCCTATTCTAGGTAATTTATAGTCTGGCTATGAATGAGCCTCCAGTTGTAGAACCCTAATTGCCAATTTCTTGGGTTTTTAAAACAAACACTCCTTTTCCCCCTAGAGAGCTGGTCTCAAATTATTGTATTACTGAGCATATGAAACCTTGACTTCATTAGAATAAGTGTTTATTATTGGTAGGGTTTGAGGTTATGCCTCTATAACTCATTCTACCATGAGCCCAATATAGAAATGTATGATTACATTGTACGTTAGTGCGTGTACATTTTCCACATTGTAATTTATTGGGCTCTGGATGCAGGTTTAGAAAATTTGAATCAAATTTTCTGCAAATTTTAATATAAAGTGTCCACATTTTTCACAAGAAATTCTTTTTAAAATGTGGATCAAGAAATTGATTGTGTGATATGAATCGTAACAAGTATCCACCAAGTTTGACAAAACTGTATCTTTACTACGTTGATTAATTGATTTGGTTTTTACTTTGTGCTTCCTTCACACAGGAATGTATACCTGACCACATCCACATGGTTTATATCCTCAAACCGGAGAAATTCTGGCAGAAACACCGGACAAGTCTGGGTAGCTCCAAGCTCAAGTTTGAGGTTAGTGGTCCGTTTACCAATAAACATATCAATGTACTTTATTATGTTGAAGCTCCTTTAAAATTGGATTATCAGCATTAGATATGCATGGTAAGTTTACCAATCCAAGCTCTTGAGTTTGAGGTTAGTAATCAGTTTACCACTAAACGTATCACCGTAAGCTATTACGTTGAAGCTCCTTCAACCTGTACAAAGTTGTTAAGTTGTTACTGAACCCTCTACGAACTTTGATATCACAGTTTAGTTCTTTAAGATGATTAATACATGTATGGTAAGGACTTCCAAACTTACAGCTTAAGGACTTGATATTTTGCTTAAAGTTGGAGTTACTACAAATTCCCTCATATTTGACCTTCACAGACCAGCATGGTGTCACAGGAAAGCCTACACAAGGTCATCGACCCCTCACAACTTACACCTGAACTGGACGGCACCCTGACTTATGAGCATGAAGAATGGATACAACTCAGAATGGTAAGCAGCCTTAAAATCTGCTCATTTTTGACATTGCACAATTCTTTTCACTCAATGACCTCATAGCTGCTCAAAAGAAACATCTTCAAAAAACAATTAAGTATTTCTGTGCTTGGCTTAATGAATATTGCGAAGAGTACTACCTTTTTTTGTTTGGATATTTTGTTGATCAAAGAAGTTGAGATTAGTGTAGCTGGGTTAGCAATCCAAAAGACAGCTGGCCAGAAAGCCCTCTCATAGTAATTGCAGAGTTTGCTAATTGATACCAATAGAGGGCGCTATAGTCATCTCCAAGACTTGATTTGGGGAAGTATTGTTTTGTCTGTGATAGGTTAAGTTAACTGGGAGATAGGCCAGCTGTGAATAAAGTGACTTTGGCTTGGCTGCTGTATCATACACTCTAGCCGTAGCCAAAGCCAAAGTCTTAACTTCAGACCTGGCTTTTTTAGAACCAACACTACGCATCAAAAGTGATTTACACATAGTGCAACAGCAACCCTCACCTGAGTATACTCCCACCATGCAAAGATTCAAATCCTACCTATTCTGTATCTACTCAATTTATAAATTTGTTTCTTCCCCAAAGAGTGCCAGTGTATATTGTACAGTAATTTATTAAGTGATAACATTCACTCTACTTTGTAATCTCATTAGGCTGTAGAGGACTTCCTAACCAAAGCCTCCGAGCTCATGCACCGTCAGGACCACCTCAAGCGAGAGATGAACTGCACTAACTTCTCCATGACAATAGAGGGCGCTCAACAGCAGATTGAAGAGCATACCCGCCTGCGGGAACAGGTGTTAGAGATCCCGGTGGAGCAGATCAACCAGGAGGGTCAGAAACTTCTACGCAGGTATAGGATTTCAACCCCTCCCACACCCCCAAAACACTTACACGTGTACACCTACTGACCTAGAGAATTGTCAATTACAATGAATTTATTTCATGCCCTCCCCTTGGGTTTGGTACATAAAAACGTACCAAGGATGTTCTCAGTCTGTCAAACAACGAGGTTTCCTTATAAATTCTCAATTTTATAGAGCTGCTTAAACAACAAGGTTTCCTTATAAGTTCACAGTTTTATAGAGCTGCTCAAACAACGAGGTTTCCCAATTTTATAGAAAATTTTATAGATAAAAATTGCTTAAACATTTTCTGCATAGCAAAAGTAAGCAGGATACCAGTCACAGATTGTACTTACAACATGGTAGTTTGGCTGGTAACTTTATTCTGGTAGGTTTAATTTTGATGTGCTTAGCTATTTTTTGTGCTTAAGCAGCTCAATTTGGCCCTGGTCAAGTATTCTCTGAGTTCTATTCACATATCTCTAACCATTGAGTCACTGTGTCTTTGAGATTTAGCATAACTTCCAGCCTTTAATTGCTTTCTTGATCTTGTCTTATGTTAGAATTTGCAGTGGTTTCAATGGCGATGAGTCAACGACGACAGACTCCGGCTACTCAGGCAGCTCCCACGGTAGCTTCACCAGCATGTCCAGCATAGCAGCCAGCGCAGACTTCCATGGTGTAGTACCCCGTGTTAACCGCATGATGGATAGTGTGACTGCCACAAGACAGCAGCTGCACCAGCTCTGGCAGATTAGGAAGTTGAAGCTTGAGCAATGTCTGGAGTTGAGGTTGTTTGAGCAAGATGTTCAGAAGGTAGAACTAGCTTTAAATATTCACTCACTTATTAGTGTATTTATTGGTTGCTTAATTATTTGCCTTTTGTTTTTTGTAAACCGCATTGGTATTTCTTTCAGTTGTGAAATGCGCTATTGTATAAGAATTAGCTATTATGATTATTATTGTTATTAATGGCTGAATGCTACTGGGGGTTTAAGATTAATAGTACATTTATACTGTGGTTTCTCCATGGCAGTTCAAAGCTCTCATTATGCTACAATAGGTAAGAGCAGTTGGAATGATGAGACTCAGTATAAAGCACCTTGTCAAAGTTACAAGATGCTTTGGTGCAATCTGCAGCGAACTGTGCAAGAAACACTGAGTTAAGCCCAAACTCCTAAATGATATGTGTACTGAGGTTGTGCCTGATTCCACAGCAGAGCCATAAAATTGGGCCCACAATTGAAGTCAGCCGAATTGGAGCACATGGTTAAGAAGAGTTACATTGTAATGAACATGTTGTATTGACTCGTTGAGTATATTTAAACAGTTGTTGTTACTTTTGATTCATAGATGTTTGAATGGCTGGCCCATCAAAAGGAACTCTTCTTACTCAACCACACAGAGATCGGCACAATGTCACAGACTGGTGAAGAACTTCAGGAGGAACATAATCGCTTTGCTACCCAAGCAATGGTGAGTCAAAGCAATAAGGTTCTCATCTAATCTATTTGTTCTGATTAGGGGTGATCAGACAACCAAGCTTTTCCACCAAAGGTATAGTGTGACAAACGAACTGTTTAATACAGTG
The DNA here is from genome assembly GCF_902459465.1 of Asterias rubens. NCBI lineage: Eukaryota > Metazoa > Echinodermata > Asteroidea > Forcipulatida > Asteriidae > Asterias > Asterias rubens. Next base: position 21,108,248 of record NC_047067.1, on the reverse strand, counting down.
CATTAACATTTCTCAGGACATGTCACATATAGCAATTTACAGGCAACCAGTTCCAGGAAATCTCCAATCAGAAATGTCATTTATATTTCAGTTTCATATTGTTTTCTTGGGGATAGTGCGTTACAGGTAGAATATTTCTATTGTGCTGCCTGAGTGTTCCTTGTGCATGCAGTGCAAGTGGTTGCCTCCAAATAAGTTGCCTGAAACAGTTGCCTTGTAGGTGAGACAAAGCCCGTAGGCAATATTTGTGCAGTAAGACTCCCAGCAACATGCTATACGACTCACAAAATGCTACAGTAACTGTGTGTAACACCATTGCAAGGGATTCATAGGTCATTCTTCAATACTACTTTCTCTCTATGTGCTTGACTCTATTAGGGTATGTACGTCCACATCAACCAGATAGTCGGCATAGCATCGCGACTGATGGAGTCAGGACACTATGCTGCAGAACAAATTGAACGTCTCACCCACAAACTGGACCAAAAGTGGCGGGCATTCGCCGTGGCGCTCGATGAACGGAGCACGTTGCTGACAATGTCCGTTGCCTTCCATCAAAAAGTTGAAGAGGTTTGTAAATATTTGTTTTGATCAAACCAGTCTTAAGTTTTGCAGGAGAATTAGAGGTTCAAGACACCAATTAAGTGTAGTAACTTCACATGTGACATTCAGTGACATGGAACTTTGAATATATTATGCCAAAGCTTGAGATTCCTAACTTGGTTAATTTCTGCCTCTCTTTTTAGTTTGGTAAAACTTTTTTGGTTCTAGTAGATTCTCATTTTGCTTTTTTCTTCCCCCCATAGTACATGTCCAATCTCTACGGCTGGGTGCAACAAAGCCAAGAAGAACTTGAGTTATCCAATGAGATCCCAGACCTAGAGACCAAACTACACCATCATCAGAAGCTGTTTGAGACCATTAGCCAGTGCTACTCTGAGGTTAGTATATATTATCTGCAGACATGTTAGCTGATCACATAATTACCTGAATCGTTAAAATTTGAAAATCAGAGTCCAACATCTTGCTGTGCCCGGCACATCAGGTGCACATCCTGATGACTTAGCAACCAGAATTTAGTCTTGTGCATTGGACGATGCGCTTATATAAGTGCAAAAATGTTAATTGTTTAAGTGCAAAAATATTTGAAGAAACGAATTCTGTTTGAAAATTAAAAAAATGTATCAATACGTAGTCTAACTGGCTCAAAATTGGGCAGTCCTATTTTGACTGCAGAATCTATAAGTTGTGTAAATATTTTGATTGTTTTGATAGACATATTTTTTTGAACTGAATTGAATTGAATTATCTGAATACTAATTCACAGAGTATGCTTTCTGTGTTATACCTATTTCCAGTTATGTGCCGACGGTAAGTCCCTGCTGGATGCTCTCCAGCAACCGCTCAGTCCCGAGAGCGAGAACTCTGTCACGGCCCAGACTGATTACTCTGCCTCAGCCAGTCATGTCCTGGACCTAGTCCATAAGGTGCTTCACCATCATAGACAGCTGGATGAGTTGTGGCAATCTAAGAAGATGGGTTTATGTCAACGGATTCAACTTTGTGTGTTCCAACAGGATGCTGCACAGGTGAGTTAGCTAATGGGTTTACTCTATGGGTTTATAGTTTCATCGTAAGTTTTTTATTCTTAAATCCTTGTGCGTGTATCTTGTGCTTTTTTTGTATCTGCCTGTCGTTACATTTTCACATTTGGTGTGTTTTTAAAAAACTTGTGTGAGCAATGCAATTTCTTCTTTTGAGGATCAATAAAGTTTTCTTATGTCTTATGTCTTATGTCATTTGGTTAAACAAGTGGGTTATGGGTCGTCTAATGGATTACCTAATGAGTTTACCAATGGTAAGGTACCCAATTAGTCCATTGGCTGGTGTGTTAACCATTGGGCTTAAGCAACCAACGGGTGAATAAATGGAAACATCATTGGTTTTCTTTATCTAACAGGTTACCAAGTGCGTTACCAATGTTGTTACCAATGGGTTAACTAAAGAGTTCACTTTTTTTTTATGGGTGTATTAATGGGTTTACCAATGATTTGACCAGTGGGTTCATTGAGGTCTTCCTGTTTGTCATCTCATAGGGTTAGAAAGTAGTTAATGGGTTACCAACAGGCATTGACTTGGTTACCCAAAGGTTCCACTGTGGTAATTTATGAAGTGATCAGCATCCTTTCTCTCTCCTAAGGTGCTGTACTGGTTGGAGAATTACGGTGAGGAGTTTCTGGCTAAGCACACAGGTGTGGGTAAAACGTTACACAAAGCCAGGGCTCTGCAGAAGAAACATGAAGAGTTTGAAGCAATTGCTCAGGTAGGTCAAAATAATCACTATCAAAGAAAACTACCACCCAGGAAGAATCACTAGACAGTGGATGCCTGTCGGGTTCTTGTCTTAGAATTCAAATATGTCCATTTTCTCCTTATACTTAAAAGTAGGTCAGATGTGCTTTGTTTTTCATTTGTGCAAAGGAAATAGTGCCCTCAATGTTTAGATGAGCATAGGATTCTGGCAAGGTGATAAGAGATCTGCAGAATGCCCTAGAGATGTTGGAGTTAGGCATCCACAGCTAGAGTAATATCCAGTGATTAATAATAGAACATTCATAGAAATAAAACTTAGAGAATGCTGGTCTCAATTCCTGCTGAACACATCTTTTATGTCAGCTGTGTTCATAGAGTATGCATACAATATGACATGCTTGTACGGCAAAGTCATCAAGATTAACCAACAACTTTGCCTTACAGCTAAAATGGCAGGGTGCATGAATTGCCTCTAATCAGACACACAGAGATAACTTCAGAAATGACGTATCCCCAAGCTCTATTTCTGTGGCTGAACCTTAATGAAATGGCGCCCTCTTGTGGTCACACATTACATTCATTTCCCTGCACTGTATGGATGCAATGTACATTACTTGATCCCCTTTGGCAGGTAGTATGATTATCACCAAACTTGACAACCAAATTGTGACCCCTATGTGTGTATTAAGCCTATACAGACCTATTGTACTAATTATTAGGCTATTTCTTCTGTGTTCCTGTGAACGATTCATTAGTTTATTTTTCTGCAAGGTTGGCAAAGCCTGCTTTGTGTGCGAGTGAGTTTCTGGATTAATTCCAGCAGATTTGTGTGGAACATTTACTTCGGGTTTGGGACTATAAAGATGACTGTGTCTGCCAATTTTTTTGATGGTTCCAACAGCAACTTCCTTAGCAGAGATGCTGAAGCCCACCCTCTTAGAGCCTTACTAAAGACAAATTTCTATGATTTGGAGGAACGATTCTTATTTGTCATGTTCATGGTTGATTTGAAAGTAAGGCTCCCATATAAGTCACCCTCCTCCATAACTTTTCACATGGTGTGTCGTAGCCGAGCAGTGTTCCCACAATGTGTAATTGCCAAACAGACACTTATTAGCTGCCCTGTCGGTATATACACAATTTTAATTAAACCAAAAACATCAACATGCATACATAACCTTGGTGTTCAGTGAATGTGATACACAATAAGTTAGAGTAAGTCACATTTTAGCTATTTCTGTGGCTTTTCAGGGGGTAGATACATTAACAGAAAGCTGCATTAAGCTCCTTTAACCCATTCAGCAATAATTACTCAGCCGAAGAATTCAAAGGGAATAGTTTTGTAATGTAACTAATGTCCTATTGTGTTCATGGATGGAAGGCACAGAATAAGGCCTTCAAGATTAACTTATGGCACCAAGGTGAATTGATTTACTGGATTTGTTGGATTGGAGTTAAGACTATGAGTTACAAAAAGGACAGCATTGATGCATCTCTGTAAATCAGAAAGCTATTTTTTGAAGGAATTTTTTTGTCTTCAAAACAATTGTTTCATGATTGATATATAACTTCCAATTAGTAAGAATGCCCCAGATTGAACATTAGGTCTTTTGAAATCAAAGATAATCTTCTAGTAAAGACATTTCGAGGACCTCGTTTCAATCCTTGCTTTATGTTTCAATTCAGCATGCTTGGGCAAATCTTCCAAAATGTAGTTCCACAGTTTTGTCAAAACCTGGGAAAAACACTTTACTTGGGTAATAAAAGCTGATTCATAATTCAATTGTGCTTATAGGTTTGGCATTCATGCTGATATGTGTCTCTGCGTGACATATAACACAAGCTTTATGGGTGTGGAGAAACTCTGTTTAATGTACACCAACCATATCCTTATTAAAATATGTGTGAAATGAAAACAAATGAACTACTGCACTGTACAATATGGGTGTTTTTTCCACTCAACATTTATCCGATTGGCCAGTAATATATTTTGATTGGCACAGGTCGATTGTAGTTACCCCTGGCGCATTAGAACCGTTCATTGTGATCGAATTACTACTGCAGCAAGGAACACCAATTTGATACTCCTGAGTCCATTGGCTCTCAATTACATAGGTGGGATAATTGGACCCTCGGTCCTTACACTCGCCAAGAGGTGGGGGGCTTGATGCTAAAACCAGCCCCTAAGGAATGGACTTCGTCTTGGGTCAAACAATTCAATCTTGCATCCAGTTTCATAGAGTTGCTTCAAGAAAAGTTACAGGATTTGTTAATGTTATAAAAATTGATTTGAAAGCTCACTGACTATCAAACTTATAGCTGTGCCAGTCCTCCAGAGAAATTTGTCCATCTAAAAACTCACTGATTCTAAGTTCATACCAGTACCTGTCCTACAGAGAAATGTTTCCATCTGAAAACTCACTGATTGTCAAACTTCACCTTTACCAAACCTCCAGAGAAATGTTTTTATCTGAAAACTGTCAGGGTTAGAGAAAAAGTATTGGAAAAACCCACAAATTATTGTTACTAATTTTTGGTTGCCACAGTCGAAATTGGCAGTCCCCTGACTATTAAAACAATAAGCATTAGAAGTGTAATATAACAATGATTGTCTTCTTGCACTACACATTTATACAAACCTCATGCACGGAAAAGCATCCCGTGGAAACAAAATGGTTAACTAATTTATCTTTATTCCCTTTCCCACTTGGGTGCTATTTCTTTTGTAATCAGACCCCTGTATTTACCTTAAAGCTGTATTATTAACTAGTATACCAACAACACCAAGGGCTAGAGTGTTCAAGGGCTAGAGTGCTAGCCCTTTAATAACAAACCCAAGCTTGGCTGAAAGGTAGTGCAGCCCCCATCTATTGAGTGGTCAGTTGAGCTAGAGTGTTTGGTAGCTGGTGGTTTTGCATTACAATGGTTTTTCGCTGCAAATTTACTGGGGCCAGGGGCCATTTTCATCTGCTTCAACAGAAAATAACACGTTTTGAATTTCTGCTAAGCAAAAGAAGGAGCAGGAAACCATGTCATGAACGGTACATATGATATGGGATTTTGGCTGGTCACCTTATGCTGGTTCTTTGCTACGCTTACCAGTTGTCCACAATTGTGATTTATTTTCCTTTTAAACTGGGATTTATAAAGTATCAGGCTGTGTGCAAAGTTTATCTCAATGATTGCTACTGAAGCTCCGTGTATTTGCTTAAGCAATTGATTTTTAATTTCTCATTAAAAATGTTCAAGGTCTGTCTGTGGCTGTTCATATTTAGTCACGCAGGGCATGTAATATGTCATATACGTGCATTTTATTTGTACGCTGTGTACATATTTAACAAAGAATTATTCTATCGACAATAGAAGTTATTGTTGGGTACGCCTGCTGAGTTGATATTTCCCCTATTTCAATTCTCCGATTTGATTATTTGATCGTGCATAACCCTTTGTTGAATTCTGTAAATATACCGGAGGGAAAGCTGTCACAGTTGTCCCACTGCCTTTTGGGTTTTTCTGTTCCCCCCAGAGGTCCTTTGTTGAGTTTCCTAGCCCTCTATTGCGCTACACTTTTTGTAGGGTCAGTAGGTGAACTGTTTTGATAAAGCAGTGAATTAGTTGTGTTTAGACACGGAGACAGTTCTGGCTATAGGAGAATCATTGATGGATCATTGTCTCTGTTTAGAGTTTCTTATAAAGTCTAGATTTTCTGAGCATGGTGATGGATGTCGAGCTACTCGCCAGATTATCATGTATCCATTGCCTGTGTAATATCGCCGAAGAGCTATGGTTTAACCAAGATGTTTGTGTCCCTCACCTGAATTCTTCCCCTGTGTAGAGAATGGTCTGCCCCTATTCACAGCACCCCAGCTGTGAGTGTGATTGGCTGGGACCAGAGGATTTCTGTGCCATAGGGGACACCATTCATCTGGCCGTTGCTGATGGACAGTATGGATGAATTGATGCAGGTGATGTGTGCCTACATCTTTCAGTAAAGCACGTTCCACCAGAACATGTGCATCAACTTTATTAGAAGTCGCTTGTAGCAGTGATTGGAGTCCAGAGGGGGGCTCACCTGAGGTTATCACTGGGGGGAAAAGTTCAAAGGAACATAGGACGAGATGTTCACCAAGTTCTTCATGCTTTGTAATGACTACAGTGTTGATGATAATGTACAGCGGCGCTAGGAGCAGGTCGCCTCTCACCATTTGAGCAATCAGGACTTTTTTACTCAGCAAGATTCTCCATCCATCTGAATTTCATAATGGATGCTTTGGTGATCCGGGGAACGTAAACACACACATTGAGCCCTGGCTTTGCGAATTGGCTACTTCACTGCTTCATGTATTGACTCTACTTGTGGATTATTATTTTTGTGATAATCGTGGCTGAGAATAGTGCCGCCTGTGCCTGAACAAGAGAACTTATTTCTATCATATTTTCTTGAGGAGTGGACTATAGTTTTGGAAGTTGAGCTGCAGCAGAGATAGGATAAATTCATATGAACAATTTCTATGATTGAATTTTATATTCAGAGGGTTTTTAAGACAACATTGGAAAATCCTGCTTCAAAGGAATTCATTATAAATAAATCTTTTAGAAAATTTGAAATTAAATAAAAAATTCCCCTAGTTGTCAATACGTGCAAGTGACCACATTGACATTGGTTGGCTTGAAGGCTTGTGTGAAATGGAGCATTTTATTGCAGTTTGCTTCATCAGCTTCTACGATGATTGACACTCCAAGATAAATCCAGCGCGAATGAAAACATCAGACCGGGAATCCCCATCTAAACCTTAGACATCTACCTGTCGAGTTCACCAAAGATGTGTATTTGTTTGTCCTTATTTGACGTTCAGCTTTAACAGTCTGCTTGACTGACCACAAAGATGCACTTCAATGTTATCACAGTAAACTCTTCCTCTCTTGAGCATTAAGCAGGGATCATCTCTTGCTATACATCAAGGACACTCTGTGTGAGCTGACTCTACATTGGTCGTGGGTCTGTGATCTGGAGAGTTTGTGGACTTAAAAAAAACCCACAACAACAGAGTTTTGTGGACAGCAGTGGTAGTGGGGGGAGCTCATGACAGCATAATATGGTACTCGGTGCAGTGAATGATCTGATGACAGTGTAAACACTACCGTGTGGATCATTGGATGATTGGTTGATTATTATCGGCTGTGATTTCTTTTGGGGGTTGATCTCTCTGGAATATAAACCTCTACGTCAATACCCAAGATCATCCTACATCTGTGCACTTGGATTTGAGCGGACTGCTTTGGTGAATTTGGCCTTTGACCTATTTGAAACCGTTGTGAATTGTCATCGGCCTTGGGAATTTCTTCTTTTTGTGTTTTCAAGTGTTGTATTGTGGATTGATCGTGAGCGCACAATATTTGATTACGGTGGATGGATTGTTTGTCTTTTTGGTAAGTTCAATTTCATTTTCAAATGAGAGCTAAGCTTTTGTTGAAATGAGTTTTTCGTGAATGGGTGCATGGCTGGGTTTGTTGTTTCAGGAATGAAATCATAGTTTGACCTTCTAAATTGAATGTTGAATGTTGAATTTTGTTTGTGATATTAAAGTTATTCAAAGTTTTATGTACATAATTAAAGTCTGCTAAGGAATATTGAAAAGGGAAATAGTAAAAGATTTCACAAAAGAAAAATTGCTGGCTGGTAATGTTTTTCTGGTAAGCAAAAATTCCTGAGTGCTTAGCAATTTTTTGTTTTGTTTGCTCTTTAGAGTTTCTATACATGTAGGTAGTCATCACAATTCAACTCTAAAAACTTGGTTTATATACCCAGCAAGGCCAAAATGTTTTGCTGAAAGTTTGAGAGTAGGGACTGAAGAAAATGAAGTGGACATGATGTTTGGATTATTCCCCGGGCTGGGATTTCAATTTAAGCCTTTTCTCTAACGTGGCGATATCAAAATCAGCCAATTAAACTATACAGGTTCAACGACCCTGCGGTAACTGAGTACCTTCCGTGCACACATGCATTGTGCCTACTCTGTCATACATGAACTTTATTCTCAAATATCATTGGAATAATAATAATAATAATCAAACAATAATATAATAACAGAAGTCTTACACTTTACCGAGGAAATCCATCAAATTGACGCCCCAGGCTCTTTTCTCAAAACAAACAACCAATTTTGTAATATTTCTTTGTGATGAAACTTTTGAAGAACACCAAAATTATTCAAGATCCGTGAAATTTGTCGAGCCCCTTAAGCTCCCCGTGTTGTTGGTTCAACCCACCTGGATAGTCAGTCACACAATGGAGGTCAACCTTGTGGTGTTTATTTGCATAACATTGAATGAAATGGCTTCAGGGTATCAGACCAGGGTTGGAAATAAGAAAACAAAGTGAAACGCAGACCTGTGTTGAGTAAAGACTAATAAATACCATTGCTCTTTCTTGGAATTGGTTTGGTGGAATTGGTATGAAGACAGCTTCATTTAACCCTTTTAAGTTTCTTAAAAGAAAGTTTTCGTTTAATTCGGAGAGCAGTCAGCTGTATGGGACATCCTGACCCTACAGTGAACTCACCCGTGATCAATTTTCACAACCCCTGCCCCTTTTCCAGTCCACCTGTGCCCCCCAGACCTTCATTTACTTCAGGGGTGTGTTTACAACTCTCCCCTCCTTGTGTTGTCTGACTGTGTTGCCCAAAGACTCTCGCCCAGTAGTGAAGGGCCAGTCTGTGCTTTGAAGTGCCGAATCTCCCATACTTCTTGGGTTTAAGTGAAGGTTATTTTAGTCATGCTTTGGGGTTTTCTCTGCCAGATTAGAGACCTGACTGCTGTGGTTGTTTTTGTTGTATTATTCTCAGTGTTTGGGCTTGTGTGTTGTATACACCAGGCACTATAGGATACCTAGTTCTGGGGTTTCTTGGTTTATATAACCATGGAGTATACACAGTGTGAGCCTGTGAGCAAAAGATGACATTATTATGTAGCATCTTGAGACACTGTGTGGACTTTGTCACATCCTCACAAGATTTTTTATGTTTTACACTCTGTCATTTGTCTCACATAAGACTAATTCTTATATGTGTTTAATACATGTTTCAATAACCTGAACAAAAGTTCAGCTCTCTCTCACAAAAAAAGAGCCTGTCCTATATTTAGGACGCCTGTCCTATATTTAGGACTGTCTTGATGATCCAACTGTAGCCATAGATGTAGCCACGTATTCAGAAACAGCCTTTTACAGCAAGGTGACTAGAGAAACACAAAGAACCTTTGGAGAGACTCAAGGAATGTGATCATGAAGAGGGACTTTAAAGATGGTTAAAATTTGAAGAGTGTTTAAACGGGGTTTATGACACTTCATGTTTACACAGTGTGTTGTTGCTAAGGAAATCAATGGTCCTTGCCTCCTTGGAGCAGGTGGGAGGTTTGATTAATAGCTTCAATGGGAGGCATTGAGGAGTCTTTATAACCCCTTGTACATCTTACAGCTGTTGACTCATTATAAGTTATCTGCTAATTGCATCCCTGTTGGTCTGAGAGCTTGGTCAGAGCATGGTCAGAGAAGAGAGGAAGGGATCATAACACCTCCCCTCCCCTCTTGAACCCCATGAAGTGGACAGGTGTTTTGCTTTCCCCTAATGGCTAATCAATGGAGAGAAGGCTAGTGCTTGTTCTCTCAAGTTATGCCATCATTTCCTCCACTCTCCCCTCTCCCACACACCAAGAAAACAATAAATCATGGATACTCTTTAGAGAATGTTCTTTTTGTCTCATTTTGGTTGAAAAAGAAGATTGACAAATAGAGACACCATAAGCTTTAGGGCTAGATAGCTCAGTTGGTAGAGCCTCGGCACATTGATGCGGAGGCTGCAGATCCGAGGCCTGCTCTAGTCAATATGTCTCTGTTCAATGCTTAGTTTTTATCTTAATGGTTGAAAAAGAGGACGGCTATCACAAAGGTAGGGTAAATCTGAGCTGGAAGGTTTTAGGCATATTTTGCGAGTACCTTTCGCATATTTTGACAAAGATCAGTATACCAAACCATGACCAAACTTACTTAATAAATTTGCATCATTAAAACCATAGTGTAACACTACAGCAACCTACCCTTACAACAAAAAAAAAGAAGAGAATATTAAATCACTTGCATCAACAGACACAACCTTGCCTGACCTGCAGTTGAACTGCACTAAACTTGATTTGAGCCCCAAAAAGTCCATCCAAAATGTAATTATCGTGATATAAAACTAGTTCATTGAGGTAGAAGAGGTTAAACTACGGCAGACAATCAGAGGTGCCTTGATTGGCGGCAATGCTGTCATGCTCAGTGGCTTTTGACAGTCCTTTTTTCATGGCTCATGTATTGGTATTTAATGATGGTTCATTTGTCAAAGTTTATCACCGGAGATAGAAAAGACGTGACACAATCTGTTCACTTTTCTTTGTGGTGATTTTTGTGTTAGAATTAGAGTTAGGGTTAATGTGCGACAACCCATAGTTGTACATTTTCATTGTATGTTTGGCGTTTATTGGATTTTGTTTATTCACAACTGTTTATTTCGTCTTTCTTGGGGGGCGGGTGAAATCTCCTCTGGAGGGCATTCATAGGAGTTTTTAGGAAGGTACTGCTGGAGTGTAGAAAAGGGATGGTAACCTCAAAATCTGTTCACACTATGTGAAGAAACAAGCTTCCTTGCTACAGTAAAGTCTTGGCAAGTTGACTCTATGTCAAAAAGTCCTGTTATTTCACACATACTTTTCCCCCCAAATTCTACATTCTTTCCATTTGCAAGTGTTTTAAATTTTAAAAGTTTAGACAGTTAAAAAATTGGTTTTCTTGTCATTTTGGTCTATTTACTTTCCCCGTTTGCTTTGCAAGTGGAGTTTGGTACTCATTCCCCAAAGCAAAATATTTGGCGGACACAAATATAATTGTTCCTTTTATACCTGCACTTTTAGAAGGGCCATACAGGGGCAGCTTAAATGTCAAGAATGTGAACTTAACACAGCTTCTATTGTGGTGCTGTATTGATGACCTACCAGAAGCGTGTTGGGATTGCTCATAGAGGCAAAACATTGATCAAGTTTTGCACTAGACTGCCTTTATATTATTATTGCCGTGCTCAGTTGGGTTCAGGATCACCGTGTATTTTAGACTTGAGTGAATTAGGGACCTGTTCGTGTGGTAGGGTTGGAATTGCCCTTTGGATTCAGTCTGTTATTTAGACTGATCCTTCAGACCACCTAGGTCATCTGAAGTGTACACGTTTTGTTTTACACTCTTTAACTTGAACATTAGGGTTTGTAGACCTTTGCACTACCATTCCTTATGTTTAGTTTCAACTTGAATTGAATTGGGCAAGTCGGTTTTCTTTGCTGGGAAATAAGGGAAATATGAATTTCTGCTTGATGATTTCAAGGGGCATCAAAGCAATGACCAGGGGCATGGGGGCAATTGCCTCGGTGACCATGATAAATGCCAAATACAACAGTCTTTTTCACATATCTAAGGAAGCCTACATACCCAGTTGCATGAAAGAAATCAACCCCCCAAACAACTTAGCAAAGAAAATGTAATATAGTCACTTATAAAATGTCACAAACCAGTCTATGGATTTTCTCTGTAAGTTACTGGAAATTGAATCCAGCTGCAGACAGAAGGTTAAATAGCTGGAGAAACTAGCCATTGGGGTCAGCCAAGGGTCATAGCAATGGGATAAATTAATCTGGGAAATTAAATTCCAGCTCATCTGGCCATGGTTGATGGCCTGCCACAAATTATGACAAATTGACAAGTTTGATCAACTACTTCTACGCATCATCATTAAGTTTGACCTGGCCGATATACTTGATCATTATGGGGAATTATTATTGGATAATTATTCAACCCAAAAGCTTACTGATTAAAAAGTTACAACCAGTACCAAGATTTCTTTCTAAAAACCAAGGAAATAGCAAATGAAGACCCCCAAAGTCAAACTTGCTTATTTTATGTGCACAAAAAACCTGGCAAACCAAAAGCCTTTTTTTAATGGTCAGATTTAACATCTTTTTTGACTGTTTTCAGTTGACCTGTCACTCACCTGCAAATAATTTTGATAACTGGAACAACCCGGCCAGCTGGCAGAACTATTGAAGTAAATTATGCTTCTGCGTATGTCAAGATTGTCCAAATTAAAGTCCCTTAACTTTTTCCAAGTAAGATGAAGGTCGCTTTGATAAACAATTATTTATTCTCTATTTTTATTTGTGGTGTGACCTTAGCTGTCTAACCACCTGATATGATAGGAAATCAAATTTGAAAACCATTCAAGGGAATTTTCAACTAGAATATGTTGAAGGCCTGAAGTTTTTTTTATTTCGCAGGAATTTAATTTTCCACGATTGAAGTTGATGCAATCATATTTTTACAGCCTTGATTTTCTTCGGTCAGGCACCCTTCCAATGCAATAAATTCCATTACTCATCCATAATTTAGAGAGCCGCATTGATTGGAAAAATAACAGCACCGCTGTGTTAAAATTTGCCTGGAAGAATTGTACAATACACTGTGTTTGTTGTTGAAGTCACCATGAAGTTAAGCCCCTTTTTAGTTTCATAGAAAAACACAACAAAAAAGGTAAACAAAAAGTAAACTTTTTTGCACAAAAACTTACTTGGTGTTATTGACAGTTAAATAAACTTCCTCATCTCTCAAATTACTCCAATGTTACCACAGCAATTACCAAGAATGACCCGTGCTTTTCCTCTGATACCCTTTCTGAAGGTACAACAGAAAACTGACTTTCCCCATTGAAGTGTGCTTTACCATTTTGTTTCAAGAATATCTTTAGACTTTTTTGCTATCGGGCTACAATTTGAAGCCAATTTCCCAAAAGAGATAAGTTATATTCAACAATTTCCTCAACTTGATTTCTCTCACTCAGCTCTATTTAATAAAAAGGTAATATCAATAGTTGCTCAATACACACTCTGACCAAATGCCACACTAATTGTATCACTCTGTGATAGATGCAATTGGACAATGTCACTTCAATGTGTAAAACACCCATAAACATTATACATGGACTAACTTAAGGCTGAACTGATTTTGATCAAAGCTTACAATATTTTATATGATTTGTAATTGTAATGGCAGACATTGTGCAAAGCTTGATACACACCTATAAATCTTGCCTGCACAACAGAGGGCATTCCATATACCCTTATTGATAATGTCAGTGAGATACATGATAAACATTCATCAATGTCTGTCCTGAATAGACCATACAGTGTGATTTTTCATCTGGAAGCTTGATTAATTTTGAGTTGGATAATGAACCTTACAGTCCAGGTACCCCTTCAAAGACACCCTGAAACCATGAATGTTTGGGCTAATAGATTATGTTGTTGAAAGAGATTTTTCCCAAATGAGGTGATGAAAGGCCCCCTACCCACCAACTTCAACCATTTGCAGTGAACTTTGCAGACTTTTAGAAAGAGTCTTTTTCTGTTACTTTTTGTAAAGAATGCTCCACACTAAATCATTTGAAAAGTAATATGCAAGCCATTTGACCGTAGAAGAATAGTTTTGACAAGTTACCATGTTGAGAATTTGGTCAGAATGCACCTCTGTTGGAGGAGAACACTGACACAGCCTTGATAGTCAATACAGAAGTATTCACCAACTGTTCATTCAGAGATAAATCAATGACAAACCAATTCATTGTCAAAAATTCCACTGCCAAGTTACCAAAAGAATATATTTTCTGATAAATACAATGAAATTAAATTACTTTTTCCTGTTCCTAAAATATGACAACACCTCATACAAAATTGTTCAAGTGATACACTGATCCTACCATCACTCTTTCCGTCTCTTCTCTTTGGCTAAAAAAAATTTAGCTGAACAAAATGTAATAGAGCAGCTAAGCACAAACAATATGCTTACCAAAATAAGGTTACCAGGCAAAAAACATGTTACATGTACCATTTGTGACTGGTACACTATATTTTTGCTAAGCAGGGAATTGTTAAGCATGTTTTTTTTTTCATAAACAACTTTATTGTGCCCAGATCTGAATCACTCAGGCTGCCTGTCTCTTGCCTCATCTCATACATCACCCAAATATTTCAGCTTTTTTATATCATACTCGAGACACGCGCCATCTTTTCTCTTTCTTCCTTCCTTTTTCCCCTCATTGTTTCATCTCATAACCGTATGACAATTCCTTATCATCCCCCATCCATCACCTTCATCCAACTTTCCGTCCTTAACAACAAGTCCTCCCGGGAAAGCATTAAAGGTTTATCTTGTGATTGACAAAGAGTTTGAGATAGCTTGTGAATATTTTATAGGTCAGGGTCGGTTGGAGGAAAGATTTCTGTTGTTAACCATGCCCCACCATCATCCCCTTGCAATGGAAGTCACGTAGTATATTTAAGACGTCCACTCTGTATGTATTTATAAGATGAGGAAGGACGATTGCCCGCATATATTTATATAGATGTTGAGGACAAGGTTGCAAAGCCTGCAGCATGGAGCTGTTTAATGATTGCGTGATCTTGTGCGCTTTATGAAAAATAAACACCAATTTATGGAGTTAACAGAACTGCTTGGCTAATCCTAGGCCAAACATTACGAAGCACCAACACACTAGGATCATAGGTTCGAATCCAACCCAAGGTGGCCATTGATAAGCATTGAGTGTACAATAATGTTCATATCATACATGGGTGTTGTTCAAAACATACACCTTTAAGCAATTTCCCCAGTAGTGATCCCTCTATCTTAATACTGGATCCAAGCTGTCAAGATTAATCATCAAACTGGGGGTTTCTTACCACATAGAAGAAGGTTGTCCCCAGATGTAAGACTTAACAATGCCTCATGGATACATCCTCAGAGCTGTATCTAATAAGGTATCAGGAGCTTGAGGACTATTTCTGGCTTCTGTGTTATGAAATTTCCTACCCTGATAAATCAAAGCTGGCAAGGATAGTTGATTGCACTGAGCCATAGTGGCCTTTAGAGTTAATGTAATGTACAGTGTTGGAGTGTGGACAATATTAGTTTGGAGAAATTATTACCTGAAACTTTGCAGTACATTGTCACATGTATTGGTAATTGATTGTGTAGGTGCAACTACTGATGTGGATGCTGAATGCTTTATTGCATTGGTTTATCTCAAAATCCCATCCTGTCACGATGGGCCACAAATTCAATATGGATATATGAATTCTTGATTAACAATCTGAAAACCTTTATTGCAAAGCTTACCATTTTTGTATTTGATGCTGGTGAGGCAACAAGGCATTATACCAGATATCATTCAAATCTAACTAGAGTTGTGTTCGTGTGCAAAAAGAAAACAAAACATCTTGACCTGATTTTGCCAAAATGTAACAAGATCATCTGACTGCGCACAATTTTTCAGACATCTACATTTAAAAAAAATTTTTTTCACAAGTTAGCGTTTTATGTTATTTGTTTTGGAAAACGAGAGGTTGCTGCATCGTAATCTTGAGCAGCTAATGTCAAATAAAAATAGTAACATCCAAACTTGTTTTTGTGAAATTAAAGATGCTATCCTAGCTAGTACTTGAAGGATACAACCATTATTATTGATAATTTCAAACCTATCAATGCCGCTAGCAGAGGAAGAAGCTTGCCTGACATTTCTCTATAAGTAGCTCTTACCAATGACCCGTGATAAATCCCAGCCTTCCTTGGCCCGACAAAACAAACTTAGAGTGGAGTGAACTTTTTTTTAAGCCATCAGCCATTCAACTCCTGGTGCTCATCAATTGGAAACATTGTGCATCTCTCTCCTTCTGCAAGGTGCACCCTTGATGGGCCCTTAAAGGGACAGTACACTTGTTTTGAAGAGGGGGGGGGGGAGACACCACGACACACAATAATTCATACCAATCCTCCCATTTCATTAAACACACCATACAACAAGCCTCTAGTCACATTTCAATCCAAATGAAATAGAAGAAGTTAGAATTTTTCCCAGGGATTTCTTACTGTTCATCTAAGGCTAATTTTGATTGTGGTAATCAAATTAAGCAATTTTGATATGGGGGTCTTAAAACAGCCTTCCTTGACTTGTTGTTTTTCAGGCGGAATGGTTTCTCTGTTGGTACTTGCATGAACTTCAGTGATCTTTCATTTTGAAACTGGTAATTTATACCAAACGTGTACTTGAATTTGGCACTTCACCGTGAGTGCTTTTTTGTTTTGCGTGAATGTTTTTCAACATGCATTAGCTCTTTCATTTGTATCCCGATCAGTCAGTTTTGATTATGGTTTGTGCTTATTCAAGTTGAAGGTGATAAAGATCATTACACTTTTTGTTTGCTGCTAGTTAAAAAAAAAACTCTGCCCTCTTAAAAATGTCCCCGAAAAGTAGGTTTTACGGAGCTGTGTGCAAGTTGTGCCTGCAGGAAGGCCGGGCTCTGTGGCTCTTTTGTAAACATGTGATGTCACTTCGAATTATTTTAAATAAATATTTATCAACCTCTTTATCAAGATAATTTCACCTTCCTCTGCCTGTACATAAAACAAGAAGCTTTCTGCAGTTGTACAGGCTAAGTGCGATGAATTGTTTTAGGTAGTCAGTAATCAGCCTGGCCAGTTTGTCTAGTCTTGTCCTCGCTTTAAAGGGAAACTACTGCTTCCGGTAATATTGAGGATAAACTCCTGATATGGTGGCTTCATTTGAGTCAAGATAATGGATGTTGGCAGACCTGTTGCTACACTGTGATGTTCATTCTCATTGAATAAAGATAATGCACAACCTGTGGCAGCTTCAGCTTCAATGATTTTTAAATATTGGATCCTTAACAACTATTGTATTTGCTCTGTTGATACATGTTGCAATCCTTGTAGGAACAGTACCTTTAGGAGTAACCAATGGAATAACCAATGATATCTTTAAGGTTGGAGTTTGAAATAATGCAATGGTCGTGATGATCACACTTGGCATTGGTATTGGTTTTCCTGGCGTGTTATATCCAGTTTCTCGCTTAGTAAGGTGTTTTACTTTTATCGATCGGACATAGTGAAATGCATACACCTGACAAGCAAGCAGAACGGCTTTGAAGTAACATTAAAACAACATAATATTGATTTTCTAGATGCTACGGATAGCTGTAGCCGCCCTGTTCTGTAAATTATATGGACGGTCAGATGCAATAAACCGTGTACAGTTTTAATGTATGTGAGTAATTTTGATATTGGAATCCTGACTTTATATGTTGACTTTAATGCTCTGGCACCAAAAACTAAAACTGATTTATCACAGGCATTTTGGCATAAAATCTTTGGTTTATTTATAGACAGGTGATATTTCAATAAATAAGTTTTTTAATTCAGTGCTTACGACCCATCGAATCACACACTTTGCAGAATTCTGTGATATGCAGTGCCGGCCCATGACACTGGTACCAGTGGAGCTGCTTAAGCAGAGAATACTGCTTAACATTTTCCCGCTGAGCAAAAATTTATGGTACATGTGAAATTTATGTTTTGGCTGGTTACCTTATTGTGCTAAGTATAATTTGGTTGTGCTTAGCTACTTTTTGTGTTTTAAAAGCAGCTCTGTTAAATTGGGCCCAGGTAGAGACCAAAAAACTTGATTCAAATTTATTTCTCCTGTCCAAAGTGGGATTCGAACCAGGGTACATGCAGATGAAAGGCAGGGAAGGAATAACCTGAAAACCTAGTCAAAAAAAAAAAAATTAAAAATCTAGATTTCAGTGTAATGTGAGTTTTTGTATATATGCCGAGGGCAAATATTGGCTCTTATTGAATGTGTTGCCTGGGGTCTTTGTGTTGGCATATGTTTCAGTTTGTATTGTATGTCACTTTGACAGCTGTTGTGTCATCACCTATCATTTTACACATCATCAAATGATCATTAATGCATTCATGCAGTTCCTCAATCTTTCTTTGTGAGACACAATGTTAAACATTTCCATAGCTAAGGAAACACTGAAAATAATGCTTCAAAAACAACATTAGACACATTTTATGGAGTGTCGACAACATCATGACAGCTCTTTAAATCTCTTTGGCTTTTGTTAATGGAAAATGCCATCAAAACATGCATATTCAAGTTTTATTTCTCATTAAAAAAAAAACTTGTTCCCAACCATCTCCCCTTCAAAGAAGATAAAATTGTTTACATTGCAACATACAATTCTAGATGACAGATGATCAATTTGTTTTCCCCCTGGTTGATTTAAGGTTAAGCTCTTATCAAAGTGATATCTTTCTAGTCGTAACCCTTGCATCATCTATTTCTTCATCTCGCTGTCCCCTTCTCTACTCCGCGGCCACCAATGGATGGAGAGATCTATCTCTAGGCATTCTGAGAATGTCAGCTCATCCCATAGATCCTGCTCTGGAATGTTGACAAAATAAAACCAGAGAAAGTCTTAAAGCAGTCAACCGTATTAAAATGCCGCCCTACAACCTTGTCGTTAAGCCATTTAGGTGTTACAGCACAGGGAATAATTTGCTCATGAACCGTGTTTGAGTTTTGATGTCTTTGTCAATATCAGTTAATTCACTTAGCATCTGTAATCCAAAGATGTCTTTGGAAAACTCATCATCAAAGTTTTACCCAAAACTGATGTGCAATGTGTGTGAAGGATGTAAAAAGTGTCCACCATTTTGAAGGTTGTTAAGTAAACTACTACTTTTTAAGAACACCTCCTCCATCACAAGTAGTACTTAATAAAAATGTTTGTGTGGATATTTCAGATTTTTTTTCAATTTATCTGCGGGATGGAATTGAAAGAGTTGTTCTTTCCCTTTAAATAAGTGGACATTCTCTGAAAACCATTATGAAGTCTGTTTGTCTCTTATTGGTTACATACAAGTTACATTATGTTGGAAGACAAAGTTGTTTTACCTTTTACAATTTCTTGGACCTTTTTTCTGCAAGGCAAAATTGGTGCCAGATAAATTAGTTGAGATTACTAAGTAACTCAAACAGCAGGAAGTTCCTTGGTTAATTACATGAGCAAGGTTGCCTCCTTACATTAATGCTGACTCCATGGATGATCAAGGGATAAAACCGTTGGGACTAAGCAGGCCCCATTACATGATTACTCAGGTGTTTTTTTTAAACGGGTACCAGTTGAAATATATAGGAATGACATTGCATTTGGCTGGTAACATGTTTCTTGCTTAGCAAGTCTGTTTTGTACATCTAACAAGCATCTGATCCATCTAACAAGCATAGACAAGTTATACTTTTATAACTGAATATAATAGGGTTTCCACACAAAATGCCTTGTAGTTTACATTATTGGGATGGGTGTTCACTTCACTTTGCTTTGCAAATAAAGTTTGTTAAGCATTTATTTTATTTCTGCTTTAAAATGCTTCAAGTAGTTTGACCCCGATTAACTGTCAATTATTGTTGAATTATGTGATCGCAAATTTGAAGCTTATTGGAGAATCTGATATTTCTTGTTATCGGAGGTATTCTTACTATGTTAAAAGTGCATGTAGCCTTGCCCAGGAAGAGTGAAATTTCAGGCATGCAGTTGTATAGTCCTCCTTTGCTCTAGCTGTTAAGAAAAAGTGACAATGATTGATAAAAGTTGCCTTTCAAATTTCATGTTCAAGTATGACCATTCTGAGAGAAGATAAATACCTCTAGTAGCTTTAAACTGATAACAGATTTATGTTACAATTTCACAATTTCTGTTTTGGGTTTTCTACTTCTATCTGATCTCGAATTATGTGTGGTTACGGTGCTGGGCCAAGTGTTAGGAATGTAGATTGGATGACAGCGAAAACAAACAGATATAACATGATTGAATTTATCAAGGCTATCATTCATGTGAATAGTCTGCTGCTATTCTTGGCTGGTAGTTAACTTATAAAAATAGCTGTCCATATTGGCAGTAGTTCTCTTGAGAATTGTAACCTAATGATATCAAAACGAGTGTGAAAAATATGCAAGCTCTCGCTTAAAAAGATTCAATTATTGCATCAGTTCAAATGATGACAAAATAAAACCAAAACACAAAACAATATAAACAGAAAATCAATCCACGGTGCTCCTTAAAATATTTACCAATAATGTGCACAACTACAACCTGTCTTTCATAATCACACTGTATGGGATAAAGGCAGGTTATTTGGCAAAGGAGAATCTATTGTTCGTTTCCATTGATGACTTGTTTTAAAAAGCCTAAAGATCCCATTGTGAGTGCCAGCTTGCAATTTGTTTTTATTATTTAGACCAAGGAACTCCCCTCGCCTCTATTGAGGGCAGACTGGTAGTAACATTATATACACTGCCCCCAGCTCCCAAAGCTTGTTGCTCCAGCTGCCCCTTACATCAGGGCCATGGTCCTCTTTGAAAGGAAACAGTGAAATGTTACATATTATAAATATCTATAATTTGTTTATTGGTAGAAATAAACCAAATATAAAATACTTGGTTATATTTTTTTAATTCTCTGTAGCAATTCCATTTTTTCCCCTCAATGCTATTATTTAAAACTGATATTTAAAATTTTTATCACCAAACTTAAATATTCTCCTCAGGTTTTAGATGTTTTAACTTCTATGAAATTTTGATATTTTGAAATGGGTTGGACAAAACAAAACCACTATTACGAAATAAAATTCTCAGACCATATAGAAAGGTAATAATTAATATTATTTGAAATTAATTAATTAAATTAATGGTTTTAAAGATTCCTGGGGTTGACACTCACAGACTGTCAGTGTCGGGTACTCTCCTAAAAATCTCACCTCGCCCTGTCTCTAAAGAATGTAAATTCCCAATTAGAAAATGGTATCTTAGAAGCGTAGATGGTAATTCATGGTAGGAACCATTCACATGTATGATACACAGATGGGCTGTCGTCTTATCATAATATTCTGTTTTGGGTGGATGGGACATCTCAGCCAGCGTGCATATAACTAGATAATTTGTGTCGCCTGCCGTCTATTAACCCTACAATTGCTCTAGTTCTGTGCTGGTGTGAACTAAATGGAAGTTCAAGATCAGGTCAAGGGTGGGATTTATATAAAGAGGGAAAGAGAGCATCGTGTCATCGCTGTATACAGGGTTTGATGTTACACTAGCCTGACATGAAAACACAAGCCAAGAAAACCCTACCTGACTAGTCAAACTTGGCTCTTAAGCATAGTCTGGATGACTAATCAAACATGGCTCTTACATATCCTGGCTGGTTATTTAAACTTGGATCTTTGTAGCCCGGTGGCCTAGTCAGACTTGGGCTTTTGCATGCCTTGTGGGCTAGTCAAGCTTGCCCCTTAAAGGTACCCCAGCTGACTAGCCAATCTTGGCTCTAAAAGTTAGCTCAGCTGCACAGTTTGGCAAACTTGGTCGTTGGCTTTGGCTGTTGGCTGTTGGCCTTGAGTCTAATGCTGAAGTACATGTATAGATGTAGTCATAGCTGTAGCAAGACGCTGTGAAGTCTGACACCACACTGGTTTAGTTAGGCTGATAAACATTACCTAGGTCCTGTGGTCCAGTAATTTGAACTGAAATTTAATCTGAACATGTTTTTGTTGCAATTTGAAGGTTTTACATGGCAGAGATTGATATGAATATCAACTATGGAGATTATCATATAATAAATCTTCTGTGAAAGACATTGTGACTGCAGTGGTCTAGACTGGGAAAGTCGGAACAACTCAGAATAACCCATATGTCTCTTTTTATTGGTTGTTCTTGAAATATTACCGCCATCATATTTGTCTTGTCCCCTAGGTCAACCATATCAGTCATGAATACTGATTTCCATTATACCAAAAAGCTACCTAACTATTTTCCATCCAGCCTCGGATTGATGACAATGGTTTGAATGGGAGAAGGTCAAAATGGCCGCATCAGAATGAAGTTCTATTGATACACACCAGACACCTTACTTCTCTGTCTATCTTGTCTTGAAAGTTTTCTTGTGAAGGGGAGGGGTCGGAAGAGAAAGAACTTTTGACAACCAGTTGACTCTGCTGTGTAGAATACTCCATCTGAGACAGCGCACAAGCATCAAAGAATAGTGGAATCTTGTTAAGGTTGAACATCTGGGGTGGAAGCATGTTGACATTAATTGAAGTCATAGAGTCATTGATTAGGATCACCATGTGAGCTGTCAGTTGGTATTGAGACAGACAAGTGCCAACTGGACCTTGTAATGGTCACATGATGCGGGACACCTTGTAGAAAGTCAAAGAATTTCAAGAATCAGCTAACATGTCTATGATCTGGTACAAGATTTTGGTTGGTTTCTCGTTTAAGTTTTCAAGAAAGGACACATGGTCAAGGGGGTTGGAGTGAAGATCAGTCCTGTTTAAAACACTAAAAATAAGTACATTACCATGGTCTATTTCAAGTTCTGTCTTAACTTGAAATTTAAGTGAAGACTGTTTGATAACACAAAATTATTCTTGCTTACAACATTAAGTGCAAATTTTTTGTAAGTGCACATTTTATTCAGGATAACGCGAGCTATAAAATTTGGCACAATTGAGCCAGGTTTGAAGGCGTCAAACTCTAGTCATCAATAAGACGTGCCCCTCACAGTGGAGTAACCTAATTATTCACAGCATTAAACAGTTCATGACAGACTAGTACAAATCTTGAAGTATTTACACCCCAGAACCCTTTTCACACATACACGCACAAAATATGTTTGACGATTTATGTCATTTTCGCGCAAAATTGCTCTTAAATTGAACAATTACCTTGTAAAGCGAGAGGTAACTAAGGTCCCCAACATCCGATTGGATGGAAGAGGGTTAGTCTCATATTTCATGTAAATGTCCTTGAAGATGCTTTCCCTAACTCTCTCATGTTACATCTGGCAGTCGGAAGAGTTTCCCAGAGAAAGTGTCTCCCCAATCGATAAGGGTATTCGTTTTCCCCACAGAAAGTCTAGTCGTAACAGTTCATATTAAAGTTTCTTTTCCTTGGAGATTTCAAATTGGTTATCCAAATTTTCTGGTCCATTATTTATTGGAGCGATAATATTTCATGTAGGTTCATTCTCAATTCTCAGCCAATGCCGGAGTGAAAAGCAGGTGAATGAAATTGGAAGCACTGTTGTTTTGGCTAAAAAGCCAGAAAGTTTTTTTGATATGTTCAACCTGCAAAGTGAGGAATATTATGTTTCATGTGGAGTTTATTACTTAGTTCATTGGGTGTGAGGATGTAAATCTGGACTAGTACTGGTGGAGTGTTTCATAGCAACGAGGATAGGACCCAGCTGTGTCCAGAATGACTGTAAAGGCTCACAAGTTACACAAGCTATCTCCTGAAGATGAGCAGAGTACACTGTTCGAACCGTCAAGAACCATCAAGACCGAGGATTGTTCAAAACTGGAGGCATTCAGTACCTAAGAAAGTAGTTTTACAGACCCATATTTCATTGTGATTACGCTTCCCGCTTTTTTTCTGAAAATGTCATAATATTTATCAACTTTGTGTGTGAAAGAACTTCCATTTAATACTTTGTCTATCCTAATGGCTGAGTCACGTTTTACCGATAGTGTGTGGTTGATTGCGCCCACAGAAAGGGAAATTGCATGTAAATTGTTGATTTAATTTGTGACTGTTGTTTTTGTGCTTACATATACATTTATTAGCACATGGGTGAACTACAGGGTGAACGACTGCTGGTTATACCAAGCAGCTGTTCATATAATATGCCATAAGGAAATATACTTAAAATGTACACATTCTTGTGGTCTGTGTACTATTGTTTATTTGTTTATAATGAATACTGGACATGTGTATTTTGATTTTAATGTTTTAATTATTTAGTCTCTGACACTCCCCCATCAATTCCTTTTGTTTTCCTTTTTTGTTTTGTCTTTGGTCTCCGTAAGGTACCAAAGTGCGCAAAGAGTACAATAAAGTGATGACTCACATTATGCAGAAAAAGCAGAGTCTTTCTAGAAGGCTAAAACATTATGGTGTAACATGCAGCATCACTTGACACACTAAACCAGTCTCATGTTAAAACAATACACATCTTTCTAGGAAGTCTCCACAGTTTCCCATTACACTCCTCAGAATCCCTGAGGCACTCCTCAGAATCCCTGAGGTAGTCTCAGTTTACAAGGGACTTATCAGCATTGTCATGCCTGAGCATGTATTGTTCACCTCAGCCCTGTCCTAAACATCCCCCTAGGGAGATCCCCTACCAGCTCAACCAACATCCCAACCCCACTTCCATTAGTCTGGTGTTTGTTTACTCTAAACTTGGTGTGATTATCACCCAGTCACCCCTTTCACCCCAAGTCTCCAGACTAGTACTATTGGTGTGCAAAAATAATTGGGTCAATGGTTGTTTTCTTCTGGGTGACCTATTTCCCTGGTCCCTGAAGTGCTCAGTTTTGCAAACTGGTCCTTGCCCTACCATGGAGGTAGGTCCTACCATGGAGGTAGACATAGCTTCCTCCATGGTCCTACTGAGGCTCATCTGTAAAGGTTCATATGGATGGGTGAACATTATGTGATGCACCTAGAGTTTGTAAAATTGGAAAGATCTGATGGTTGTGCATTTGAATTGCATACTCTATTTGGATTTAAGCAGGTAGGGGTTAGTGTCAAATTATATGTTGAATAATGCATGATGCTGTTAATTTGCATACAGTAATTACTGCAATTACCGCAGTACTTTAATTAGCGGTAATCAACATGTGCATTGATTTTGGGTATGCACAAAATGTTAAGAGCATGTAGAAACAACAAGTTTGAAAAATAAGAACAACTGCTACAAGCTTCTGGGCAAAATATATACAGAAAGTATTTTTGTAGCAGTCTGATGATTTAAATTTGTATAATTCCAGTTGTGACAGCAAAATGCCCTAATTTGGCCAATAAAGACCCCCACAAAATTTCCCAGTCCATGAGAGTAATTTCACGTATCAATGTTTAGACAGTACGTTATATTTCATTATAAATGATTCCTTTATGTAAACAGTACTCCCTTACCCCTCAAGTTGGACTGAACCAACAGCTGTTTCCGAAACCTCAATCAGCAAGCAGAACAAATATTAGTCAATTTGTCGTGTCCCTAAAAAGGAGGACGAGAAGGAATTGTTGTATTGCTGAATCCCTTTGTTTGTCAGAAGTGGATTGATGATTATGGTGAGGACACCCAAATATTTGAGAATGCCAAGAATTGTTATCCCAATATGATGGCAAGAAGCAAGAGGAGAGGTCGTTGTTTTTCTCCAATTTTGTTTGATTTATTCGTAAGCTGTTAATTATTTGTTCTGAGCTGTCTGTCTGCATTTGTTCCAGCTGTTCTTGTTTATAGACAACAAAATGGTCCAAAAACAAACTGTCTCTGCATCACTGTGTTGATATAGGGTCAACGTTATGTCCGTGAAAGGACAGACAGTAATGTGACTGCTACAGCAAATAGTGTAATTTTGTCAAATCAACGATTCAAATGTTGCTTAGAGTTGGTGTTTAACGTACAAAGTGTGGACCAGAGAACAAGAAAAGTCCACATAATATAGAACTTGACAATATGGACTTGCACATATCCATACAGTTTTTTCTTTTTTTCAGTGTTGAAGAACTTTTAATTTTGTAAACATGCCTTTGCCCTTTTAGTATTGTCTTGTGATTATTACCGACAATGTTTTGTGTTTTCAATCTGGGAAAAAATAAAAAAATAAATAAATAAATATTTAAATGGATAAATACATATGTGGCAAATTCATAAGTCAGCATTAATAAATTTCTGCAGAGTGTATGCAACACAGAGCTGTTTCTTCCTATATAGATTTGACATCGGTGTGTTTTCATA
This sequence comes from Asterias rubens, assembly GCF_902459465.1. Lineage (NCBI taxonomy): Eukaryota > Metazoa > Echinodermata > Asteroidea > Forcipulatida > Asteriidae > Asterias > Asterias rubens. The sequence continues at coordinate 21,082,142 of NC_047067.1, read as the reverse complement.
CACACAGAATAATCTGTATGACTTGTTATAGTCTTTTGTTTGCCAGTACATTGTTGTTAGCATTTTCTACTCGATTACTTGAGTTCCTGAAGTAAAGAATTCACACCCGCCTAAGGCAGCACTCAAACCCTCGACCCCACATGTTATTGCATTTTATTGCCAACAAGGCAACACTTAGCTCTACTTTGATATTTATTGATATTCTGCTCATTGTGAATGTAGACACTTATCTCAATTGGACAACACCTATTTTTGGTAGTGTCTCCTTTTAATCAGCAGATCTTTTACAAAAAAAGAAAGATGAGTTTGTTGATTTGGTTTTTATCTGACATTGATGTGTAATAAGCCTTGCATACTCAAGGCTTTCAAAGTCCTCGGAAAAGGCTTCAAAACCCACGGGACTCGAACCCATGACGCCACATGCATATCCAGTAGGTTTTTTTCCACACAGGGACCGGAAAGAACTGATTAGTTTTTTTATAGTCGTTGTAGATTTCATCCTAAATAAGGACCTCATATCACTGAGCTTATGATTTCTACTACTGTGAACTATAAATGAAATTATGGAAAACACCCTTATTTCAAGACAATCCTGAGCAAAAATCATACATGTAGTTGACTAAAATTGATACAATGCAATAATAAATATACTTTATACATTTGTTTATAAAGGCATAGTGTATCTGTGGTTTTTGAGACGTTCAGTTGTTTTAGTCATAATAAATGAGATGTATACAATAAAACTAACATCAGATAATTTAATTTCAATAGGTGGTAGCATTTTTGAAGTATCACCGAAAATTCTGAGTGAATAAAAAACGTCACGCGGGAAGAATAATCGCTAATAGGAATACACACTTACAATACAGTAACGCTTCTCTGATTCAAATTTTGGGGCATGAACACTGATATCTTTGTATATAACTACATCTAAATAACCACATTTCTTCAAATTGAAATGTTTCTTATAATGCTGTAGGCTTCTAACCAATAGTTTTTGTTGCCATTGATACTAAGAGTGATTACCCAATAATAACAACCTTTGAAGATCGATGTAGCCAAGAAGTCAAGTATAGGCCTACAATGAACACAGCATCAGTATGTGATAGAAACCTCCTTGATTCTGACTTCAACATTCTTCCTCATATCTCCTCACAGTCCCCCCATACCCATCCTTGACCTTTTATCTGCTATGTTATATCTGTCACCGCTTTGGAGAATATCAAATAATCATGCTAATCTAGGCAAGTATAACTTATAGCAGTCTCTTGCCATCCTGTCTCCATCCAGATCTGTATTTGTTTGATTTGAATATTACCTGGTGGAACTCGCCCTACAGTGTGTATTTTTGTTTTGAGCCCCATGGGATGGTTGTTCCTGGGAGTTGGGACAACATTGTTTACAGTTCTTCCTTACTGTTTGTCCATTTTATTTGAAGTAGGATTTGAAACTTTGCATTAGGTGAGGTTTGCAGTAGCACCATGTGTAAATCTCTTTTAAGTAGTGTTGGTTCTGGGAAGAAATACAGACTTGAAAGACTGACTGACTGAGAGACTTCCCAGATATTATTTTAAAGATCTGGAGAGGGTTCTACATAAATTATTTGTATTCCAAACATGCAATGTCTTTGTGTAATTTCCAGGATTTGCTCAATCTTGCATGTATAAAAAAACAATTTGGTATCATATTATATGCTGGGCCCAGTCACAATTTGAGCTCAGGGTGGATGTTCAAATAAGTCATGATCATTGAGATTCATTTTCTTTGCTTTGTAGGAAGGCTGCATCACTGATTATCCAACACAATTCACTGATGCTTGTAGATATCCAACAACAATAATCTATACAGTTGTTACATTTGCAGTGCTTTTAGCACCACGCTCATTGCTAGTTGTATTTCAAGAGTATTAGCCACATTATGAGTAGGAAGCCCACGCAGGAGACCATTGCAAACCCCATGTGTCTCCTCATGCGGAGACTAACAGCTCAGAGCCTCTGGCTAGGTACTTGAAATCCGGACAACATGAGTCCATTCTCCCACCTCATGCTGTAGGAAGATGATGTCTAGGTCTATGGAGAAGGGCTTTGGATATGTCATCCCTAACTGCCTTAAGAGGAAAATTCTGAACGTGATATATTCGCCTGTTTTTCACTTCACATATCTCCTTTTTGGATTCAAGAAAAGAAAAAGATTTCTAGTAGAAATCTTAAGTTGAAGCATTTAGGCCAATGGTTCAGTGTAAATTTTTAGACCTGTTGTGATATTTATCTAAATAGGTGATTAAAGAATAAAAACAGTAAATTTTGGACACACCGTAACTTGAAGTAAAATAGTTCATGCAGTAGGATTGCAACCTTCAAAAACATCACACTGTAATGTGGATTTTTTTCCCATACACCTTATAGTTTATGGGTGGTTTTAAATCCCTCACAATATAATTAATTCCTGAATTTGATGAGGCTGGCCTTGGCATTCATAGTTGGCAAACAGTTACAGTAGAAGTTGGCGTATGAACATTTCCTTGACATTTTCAGTCCCTAAAGTACTTGTCAATTCTGTAGGGTGGTCATGTATATGAATTTGGCAATCGTGTTATCCGTTTGTTAATTGATTTGATAAATGTTCCTTATGATACCATTTCCTTGTGGTCAGTTGACTTTAACTGTAGAAATAAAACCCACAGAATACTGACTACTGAGTGAGTAATTATTTATGGGACTCAGTTATGAGACCTCTTCATGGATGAGCAAGGTCATTGTTTATGCCTTGCAGTTACGCACTTGCCTTGCGCGTTTATGGAAACATTTACCATACAGATACTTGGTTATTTAGATCGGCCAAAAATGCTAATGTGGTTTGCTATACCATGTATCAGTATGCCAAGTCTGCACAAAAGACACAAAGTTCGAACTAGCTCCGCACTTTCCAGGTTCTTTTAGTGTGACTTTTAGTGTGATGTGTTTAGCAAGTTCCCTGTATTCACTGGTACTTTTTCTCACTTTTTCGCAGAAGGAAACAGTACTTACAGTGTATCTGTCTCGCCTCAGATTTGGTTACCATCTAGGTGAATGAAATAAAAAGATGTCTTCATCAAAGACAGTAAAAATAATTCAGAAAACTCATCAAATGGAGTTCCCTATTGTTTGTCAATAGGTCTGAGCATGCAAACATGTCATCAGTCTTGCTATATTCTACTATGGCGGAGCAGATGTTCGGGAGACTTCTCAGTTCTGAAAAGAACTGTCCTGCTTTTTAACTAGGTAGTAGAATATAGCAAGACAGTTCTCTAAAGAACAAAAATCTACCTGGCAAGTAGATACACTCATGGTGTTACCGCAAACCAAATATACATTGATACCTCACCATGCACCAGTCATTATAAAGACTTAACTCAGTTTGTTTTTGTTGTTCCAAGTTGTTTAACCAGTATCAACAGAATACATAAAATCCCATGTGTCCCAATTTCATATCGAAGGTGGTCTATTTTTAGTGCTTGTGTAGAGCACAGCAAGCTGTGTGTCGCAGCTCTATTTCCCTGTCACAGATATTTTATGGTGTAGATTCGACCAAGGAGCTGCCTCGATGGTATAGGGTTGTGATGACCCGAGATAGTTCTTTGCAAACTATTATCAGATCATGTTTTAAGTTTAAAATAACTTTCGTACCAAACACACCTGGGTCGAATTTCATGGCTCTGCTTAATGCAGAATTCTGCGCTTACTGATCCTCCTAAAGCACATATAATCTATGGGATGTAAGCACAGAATTCACAGTAAGCGGAGCCATGAAACTGGACCCTGGAAGTTTTTGAGAGCAAACAGGGAATCTTGAACTGGATAAGATTTTCAACGAGAATTTTCTACATTCATAGAGAAGGTTAATACTTTTATATATTTCTGCTGAAATGGGAACCCTGTATTTTTAATGCATTTCACTTTCAACAATTAAAGTGTCAACCATTTAAATAGATGCACAACCAAATATTTATAAAGATTTATTTTTTTAACTAAACATAGAGTTTATTCATCAAAAGTTGCTGGTTAACATATCTAAAGAAGATTTCGGGGCCTTGACATAAAATATCCAGCACAAAGTTTGAGTGAGTCACTGCACTTTGTCAGTTGATGAGAAACCATTTCATGGATAAGATTTCTTGTGAGAAAGAAAAGATTGTTTGAAGATGAGAGAGTACCCCCATGAAGCATAGAGGCCATTACTCTCAGAGACCATCCAAGGAATCTTCATGTTGTAATATGTCAGACACGGATCCCAGCAGGGATTGATCAACTTGGCACCAGGAGCTGGAGAGACTGCACTTGTGGTTGGGGGAACCATTTCAAAGAGATGCTCTGCTGAAAAAAAAAAAAAAAAAAAAATCAAATTTCTGCCTGTCGAAGAACGTGACATTTAATCAGTCACAAGTAATGTTGTGCACATCATGCTGCATTTTGGTTAGTTGTTTTTGTTTGAGGGGAGGGGGACAACACGATTTAATGTGATCATGCTTGGTGTAATGTAGAGTTATAGAACTTATTTCTTTGCCTGAACTCAGTGCCAAACCAGTCGCATTAGTAACTTTTGGTAAGGGACATAGCTTCTTAAAGATGCTTAGCAGATAGAAGTGCTCAGCTGAAGTTACTTTTGTGGCAGAGCTTGATGTTGAACCATTTGGAAGTAGTATTGTGTATAGTATCACTTTGTACCTGTTTCTGCAAAGGACACAATATCTACATTCCAGCTTTTCCAAGTATTTAAGGTTATGGGAAGGCAGTTGAACAGTTTTGATAAAATGACTTTTGTTTGAGGCTTCGTTAATGGGAATACTTACCTTAAACTGAATAAACAACTTCAAAGACACTAGTAAAAAACGCCAGCGAGTAAACACTAAGATCTGTAGTATTCATTTTATCGCACTCGGATCTTCATGCTGATCATCTGTGAGCTATTTGGAATTAAGAGTCGATAGCGATCATTCTCACACGGAAACCATTATCCCACCCCCTTCTTTAACATTCCTACTGGCATCAAATGCAACCAAATATCAGGACGACACGCTATCGAAGTTTCAGGAGGGCAGAAAAGAAAACCTGCAATTGATTCCCAGGTATTTTTTCCCCTCTCGGATTGTGCTGTCAACATTCAGAGGATGTGTGTGAAAGAAAAGTTGTTTTGAGTTTTGAGAACCGCCGTTGGATGTTATTTACTGAAGAATCTGTAGTGATGCCATATGAAAACAGTCAAAAAGGTAATGTGTTAAGTTGTTAGGATATCAGATAATGCCTTGCAGCCCCTCTCTGCGCTCTAAAGAAACAGGGTAAGCTTATAATAGTTACTGCATGCTTGTGAATGTTCCTTCTAAGCCTGCAATCAGCGGCTTACTTCTTTCCAATAGTCGTCCCAATTTAGAGCTGAAATATTTACCTTGGAGCTATATTTATAAAGTCGGCCGGAATTCCTGCGTTTGGTTTATTTGCTTTTATTGGTGGTGAAAGGTAGTTGGTGATCAATTGTTTGACATTGTTCGCAATGTTTTGCTAAAAAGTGCTTCAGATTTCTTGAAATCATTTCAACTTCTGTGATTTTGTTGTAAACGTTAAAGGAATGGAAATGTAGTCAAAGGTACTGGACAAGCTCAATCGTGTAGTTGTATAACATCTGAATTAAAATGGTTGTGGGTTCAAATCGCACCTGAGTAAATGACTGTCGATTTTCATCGCACAAGACTTTGGAGAAAGTGCACCCAGCTTTACACTAATTGATTGTGGGTAAAATACAAATCATAGCAGTCAAAGTTGTTTGTACATTTGGTTGGGAACAATTCTTCATAATATGTGACTGTTTGTTTTGTGGGGGTGTTTTTATTTTGTTTGACCCACTTTTCAGATGCTCAAGGATCCTGTCAAGTGGAAATTGGATTGGATTTATTCAACTAAGGGTCATAATAATCTCCAAACAATATTAAGAGTATTAGTGAGAGATATAAGAAATTTGTTGTTCAAATTGTGTGTTACTCTAGGGGAAGATTAAAGCATTAGCACTACAAAGTACAGACGTTAATCAAATTAGGAAAGGGGTTTTATTTATCAGTGAACTGTTTTTCCACCATTGAGAAGAACTTGTCCTTGAATGTCATTCACACCTGGAGAGGCTAATTTCTCATCGCTCAGCAGGCAGGATGAAGCCATTGCTAGACTCCGAACACACCGCAATGAGTTTTCTCTCTTCTTGTGACAGGGATACGATTTTAATCTCAGTGGAGGACATTTTTTTCTGGCCGGCCGGTGCCGCCACGACGTGGTCAGTGTATTTTTGAAATGAGTTGGAATGGAATGCCGACTGTCCACGTTAAGGTTGGATGATGTCGTGGAGTGAAACGATGTGGGTCACGATAACGTGGCCCGGTTAAACGGGAATGTACTGTTAGCGGAAAGGTCACACATCTTCACTTTGTTGTTGAATGGTTATGAAACTTGTATTGAAAGTAATTAGTAATTAACCAGTGTAAGGAGCTTAATGTATTTTTAAAGGGCACTTTGCTGAAAGAATTTAACAACCCTTCATCATGTGATATAATGACTGAATGTCTTATGAGATATAAGCACAACAATTTACTGAGCACAGGTATTTTTTGCTTAGCAGAAGCAAGCAGCTAGTAAAATTGTCATGTTTTTCAAATTTGATACTATATATAGCTGATACTTTCTCATGTGACTTTATTGCATCTTTCTTGATAATTTTGCCTGTAAATCAGCATTGCTTGACAATCTATGACCCGTACCTTTAAGGGTGCTTCCCCTTACAGCACCACATAATGCAGCAGGTTTCTTCCTAAAAGACAAACGGGTCAACAAATATACAGACAAATTTTCCAGCTTTGATTCAAATAGAAGATAAAGCAGTGATGAACATTCCTTAAACCTGACGAACACCAAATCATTAATTATTTGTGTTTCCTTCCTTCACAGAATACCTTCACAAATGCCGACCGCCTCCTCGCTAACGCAGACCAGCTTGCCCAGACTGGAGAGTGTAACCCGGAGGACATCTACCAAGTAGCCAGGGTCTTGGAAGAGAAGGTCCGTGACTTCATCACACGGACAGAATGTCGCAAACAGCTGCTTGATATGTCCGTCTCCTTCCACACACATGCTAAAGAGGTCAGTGTTTCCAAGAAAATAAATAAAGAGATAAAATGAAAAGAAACAACAATTAAAAAACTATAATAAATCTAAAGGAAATAACTTTGAAAGAAAAAATTAAAAATTAAATAAGTAAAATTGTTATAAATTATAACAAACATTTTTTATTTAAAAACTGGTTGGTCCGAAAGTTGTCAGGCAGTGTTTTCCCCACAAGCGAACAAATTTCAAAGCACAAACAAACAAACAAATAAATAAACAAAATCAGCAAACTTGATACGGTCTGTTAGCAGTCTGAATCAACAAAGTGGCATCTTTACAAAATAACAAACTAAAAGAAATCTTGCAAGAAAGAAAACAGCAGGTCCTGTTCGCTGAATAAGTTTCTCTGTTAATCTCCTTGAGAAAGGATCTTGCTTCTTAGAAAACTCTGAAATAATCTTGTTCCAATCCTTGGAGTCACCCAGAGCTTGTATTGAGAGAGGTGTTACAATTAAATCATACTTCAAAGTGGAATAAATCTCCTAACACTGGTGTTTGGATTGAGAATGCTTGATAATGGATTACCAATTGGTTGTAGCTTAATTAAACCCACCCCATCAGGCCCCTTCCATTGTCCTTTCAGTCTTTGCCAGACCCCCTCCTTTGTACCCACATTACCTGAATCCTTCAGCAAGTCAAGCCAGGTACAAACACAAACCCATGTTAGCCTGGTAGCTTTCCCCATGTCCTTGAGACACAAAGCCAGTGTCTTATTTTGCCGCTCCCGAACAAAAAGCCGAACAAACGGCCGGGAGAATAATAAGAAGAAGAACCAGATTTATTCCAGTCCCCAAGCAATGATAGTCATTGTGTTCCTCATTGTCTGGAATCCCGTCACTGTAAGTGATCCTCTTTATGTTGTGGGATTTAAACATGGTGCCGGTCTGATAGAGGAAAATGGACGCTGGAGCTCGGACAGTTGCCAGAGGCGGTTGAACAAAACTTCGGCTTGAGATAGATGAAGTAATTTTTTTTTATCAAAAGATTCAGTTAGCTTTCTGTGTTTTCCTTTTTTTTCCATGTTGATTTTCATCTTCAATTATCATCTCAATGACTTATCTTTACATTCCTAATGAATTCCTGTTTTCCCCCCTGATTTTTCCCTGATGAATTTCCATCTGCAGTTAACAGCGTGGTACAAGGAGCTCCAAGAAAGTCTCAGCAGTGAGGAGACGTCAGACGAGGTCGACGGTGCCGAGGAGGACCTGGCCAAGTTTGAACACCAGAGGGACATCACAATAGACGCCTCTGTTAATACGATCAGCGAGGGCCAAAACCTTGTGGATCACCTTAGGTTAGTTTTATAGTGGCTGATTATATGGTGGTCATATCCGTCACTCATTGACACTCAAGGCGCTTTAGCATTTAGTATTAGTCTGTAAGGTATTGTAGAGCTTGAAGTATGAGACCTATTCATTTAAAGCATCGTGTAATGGTTAACAAAGTACTGTGGCACAATATGTAGCCAATCAGACTATTTTGCACTGAGCGCTAGCTTGAGAGAGTTTTGAATTCCCTCTTCTATCAAGAGTATTTGGGGCAGAGGAAAGATCATTTTTAATTTCTTGTTTGTGTTTATGTAAACCACAAGAGAAAATGTCTGGATTGAACAAAGAAAAAATGACTGGTTGGACTTGAACTCTCGACCTCTGGATTAACATATAATGGTGATCTCTCCATTTTGTCAATATATTTGTTTTGGGTTGCCAGTCAGAAGCCCAACCTATAACTGCCATATGTAACCAGGGACCATTCCCAAGTAACAAAAAAATATGGTCAGTCGGCCCACTTCACTCCAAACTGGCCCACTGCCACCAAAACACGCAACTATGCTAAAACCATAGGGATTAGAATGAACATTCTCTTCTCATGCATTTCAGTTGACATTTCAAGTTATGTACATTACAATCAAACCAGTGGGTCATGCATTGATTGATTGTTGGGTTACCAAGTTCTTAATATCACAGGGTCTTTTTAGATATATTCTTTCCAAGGAAGAGTTTAATGCCATCAATGACCATTTTCAATTTGATATCTTAATTTGATAATTTTACCTGATAAAGCAACACTGTTACACTAATAATCCTAACTTCTCTTACCACTTCAGGCAAATTGCCATGGATACCGGGAAGGTGACGTATAACGGGGCATGTAGCCATATAGAAGGTCTCCTGAATAATCTTGAGGATGGGCGATCCAAGCTGGACAATCTATGGGCTGGACGCCGGATGAAACTAGAGCTGTGTCTTCAACTCAGACAGTTTGAGAGGGATGCATTAGAAGTTAGTTCAGTTGTATTATCTTCGTCAGAGAAGAAACAAGAAGGAGAAATATTTTAAACATTTGCCCATACAACTGGGTTGGATTTCACAAAGCATTAAGATTATCGTAAGATGAGTCACAAATATCACTATAGTGATTTGTATCGTTACATCTTACTGTGCTTTGCATTTGAGACTTATTCGCGGTTTATAATAAATCTTAACTCTTTGTGAAATCGTGCCCAGTTGTATCATCCTTATCATATGAGTAAAAAATAGGAACTATTTTCAAAATTTGCCATTAAAATTGTAGACTACTACTTGGTCAAACATCATCTAAAGATGGGTACCCGAGTTGCTGCTAAAATCAAAAGTTGTAAGCAATTTGTAATGACAGCTGGTGTCGGTTATTGTATGACCCCGAGAATAATTACATTATGTAAAAGTCCTCACATTGAAATTTTGTTGCAACATTTTGGGCTTCAATTTGCAAATAAGGGTTCCAATTTTTATCAAGTTAGAAGTTTGAGTTGCTCAAATCTTCTTCACAATCTAACCTTAATAATTTTTGAAAAAAATAAATAAACATTTAATGGCATGATAAATCAACCCTAACACAGCCTTTCTCAAAGCCTTAAAACATTTTTTTGTAAATCATTTTTTTGTCAATCTTTTTTGTAAACTCAGTTGTCTACCCAGCTTCCAAGGTACACAGCTGAGATGCATGGTGCTGACTTCAACTTTGACATCGATACGGCAGACTTGATGCTAAAAGAACACCTAGACTTCTTTGATGGGATGCAAGAGAGAACAGTCCAACTCATACAGAAAGTGAGTCAGTCAGAGCCCATTTTTATGGCTCAGCTTAAATATCGTCAGCAAAGATTTGGCGCTTTCAGAAGTAGGGAATTCTGTGCTTATACGTTAAGTGTGTTCCACAAGTTAGTAGGGACTTTGTGCTTGTGCGCGTGCGGGTCACTAAGCATTCCCTGCTTACACAGCTAGTGCAGAATTTCAGAGCCACATATATCTCAAAGAGAGATTTCATATGATTTCATGACAGACCTATTCTCTATCGATAAACTCATGAGTTTATCCCAGCAATTCTCAAAGTAATTTACTGTTAGCTGCAAGCACTAGAACATCTAGCTCACCATTAACAACTAATATACTTTCACAAATTTGTTTAAAAAAGGGGCAGTCAAAGTAAACCATTTGATTCTAACACTAGGATGCTTCAACTGTTAGAAGATTAAAGTCTAACTGTTAGGAAAATCATGTTAAAATACCCCTTTCTGTGTTTAACAGTCCACCATTTTGATTTTCATGTGACAGGGTCGAGACCTATTACAGCTTCTAGACTCAACAGGCATTGAGCTGATGGCTAGGGGTCAGTTCACAGCTCAGACCAGGGTACAAGTCCTTCTTGATGACATCAAGGATGGATACTTAGAGTTGGAGGACATTGCTGAGGTGCGGAGAGCAAAGCTGGAGCAGTGTAGGAACCTAAGACAGTTTGAGATTGATGCTGAACAGGTAATTATGCACTTGTCTCATCTTAGGAAAAATCTTAGGAGTAAACCGCTGTGCCTCCCAGTTGAATGTCTGGGGTCTTGGGTTCAAATCCCAATCAGGACCGTTTAATTTGTCTCTCATCCCATGATAGGTTGTTTCGTCTTTGAAAGTAATGACCTTAACTCTCTCTCTGTGGTGATAAGCCCAGGGTGCACAGGTTGCCATAGTGGAATCTTTCCTCACCTTCCACCTCTGAGACCCTGGTTCGAATCCCACTGGGGGCACTATGTGGATTGGGTTGTCACCAAGAATAATTGAAAAGAAATAGATATTCAACAATGGTGATTTTTGAACAACAAATGAATTTGCTATAAAAGATGGAGTTTCTGTTTGTATATCTGACAATGTGTTTATTTGAACAGGTTGAAAGCTGGATCAAAAGTGCCGAGAAGATGCTCTTGATGGTTACGTCTGTCCCTAACAGCTTTGAGGAAGCTGAGAGACTGCAGAAAGATCATCAACAGTTTGAAAATGCCATAGAGGTGGGTTCAGATGTCTTCAAGGTTTCAAATCAAGATTGGTTTTCTTGGGTATTGTTTTTATTCTGATTATATTTTTTGTGCTAAAAGAAAAAAGCAAGAAAAAAAGGGTGTGCTGTACAATTTGATGTTGTTGGCTCTAAAAGTGTTTAAGAAATCTGAATGATATTTGTAACATTTTCTTTACTGTTCCTCCAGAAAACTCAACAAAGTGCAATACGACTCCATGACAATGCCTATAAGTTGTTGGAGGCCCGTCACTATGACAGTGAACGGATTCAGAGTATCGCGACTAGTGTGGAGGTGCGATGGTCACGCCTTGTGCTTCGCTCAGAAGACAGGAGGAAACTCTTCCAGTATGCTGCAAGTTTCTATAAGACATCTGAGCAGGTGAGACGATAGTTTTTGTTTTTATCAAAAAACTTAGAAAGCATTTTGTTGCTTGTTGACGTTCTAAATTTTTCAGATAGAATGAGTGGGCTTCGTCATAGTTAGTTTGATTTTCTTGTACTCGGTTTCTTTTTTTAATCTCGATCTTGTTTGGTCTTTACTGCCTGGGTATTCTTAAATTGTTTTTAACTGAATGATTGACTTTAGGTCCAGTCCGTTCTGGAAGACCTCCAGAGGGACTACACCCGTGATGAGGACTGGTGCAGCGGTGGTGGGGACCAATCTACACCGGTATCAGAGACAGTGATGTTGAAACTGATCCAGAAGCACCAGGACCAGAAGGAGAGCTTCCTGAAGGCTTGTACCATGGCGAGACGGAACGCTGAGAGCTTTCTTAAATACCTGAAAAAGTGCAATGGTGGGCAGCCGGCCGTCCAGCCTGCTGCTGGGGTCATGAGGGGACCAGAGACTTATGTCAAAAGTAAGTGTTATAATATTATCCGTCGCTTTTAATGAATCAAGATCTTGAAAAGGGACAATTTTACAAATCTATCTCACTACAAAACATTGTACTGTAAACCTATAAAATAACTTTTCAACTGTATTTATGAAACCTTTGCTCAGAATGCTGTTACAATGGTAATCATTACAAGAATATCTATCTACTGAACCCATTAAAAAGAAGAAAAAAACACCAGAACAAAGAACTCGCAATAGCCCCCTCTGTAGTGGAGAGGAGTGCTGGTTATTTACACCCCCCCCCCCAATGTTGTGTGTGACATTGAGTTTTAGAAGTTTTATCAACAATTTATAATGCTTATCAAAAAGTGCAATTTGTCTCCTACTCGTTTCTGAAATGAATGAGTATTTTGTTACTCCTTCAGGAATTCTTGAAGAGCTGCTCACGCAAGAGGACAAAGTCCTTGAAAGTTGGACACAGAAAAAGAAACGACTGGACCAGTGTCTTCAGTATGTCTTGTTTGAACGCAGTGCAAGACAGGTAAGAACTCTCTAATCACCCCCATCTCCTCTCCAGGTTTGGCAAGCTTTATTTAGGCTTGAATAATTGTTGTCAAATTTATGTTGACTTGTTTACATTTTCATTTGAAGGCTTCATCAGAGCTACCAACTCTCCCCAATCCTTCAGAAAAGTCCCTGAGAAATAAATAAATCTTTCATGTTTTGATGGAAGCAATTGAAAAATCTCCCTGATTATGGACACTTTTCTAAATATCTCCCTGGTCGGTGTACAAAAACTCCCTGATTGCAAGATGCAAATGTTGGTAGCTCTGTAGTTTGTGATACCAACATACTGAAAAGCAGCATAACTTGAAAGATGGGCTGTGGAGGCGGTACCAGTTATTACAATAGGGTATAACTTGAGGAGACCACAAGTTGTGTCTGTGTCTATTAGAGAGAGATTTTGCATAACAGAGGAATGGATTGTTTTCACAGACCTAATGCGTACTTATTTTCTGTTTTCATTTTCTAGGCTTTAGAATGGATCCACGATACAGGAGAGTTCTATTTATCAACTCACACCAATGTAGGAGAAAACCCTGAAGAGACTCAAGCATTACTCAAAGAACACAATGAATTCAAAGGAACTGCCAAGGTATGAATCATAATGCTGAAGAATTTCAGGCGTCAGCTTTTTGAAGATGTGGTGGCTTCGAAAATAGTTTTTTTTTTTCTCCTGGGCCAAATTTCATTAAGCTGTTAGTCAGAGTAATTTGCTTTGCAAATTTCATTTATAAGAAAATTGGATTGAACTTGATTTAAACTGACAATATGGCAAATCACATGAGCCCATCACCAATATTGCTGGAAATTTTGCGTTTGTGTGTTATTTGTGCTCCTTTTGAAAAGTTAGGCAACTAACTTTGTTTTGAAATAGGGTTCTTTGAATATTCAAGTTGTCAGAGATTCATAAAAAAAAAACAAGTTAATGTACTGGTTAACCCTAAGACTTGACCCTAAAATTGTTGTTGTCAATCCTAAGAATTGACCCCATCTATGGTTGACTTGATAACTGTTTGACCTAAACACAAAACGGTCAGTGGGCGTTTCAACAACTTTTGATTCCTTTTTTTACATTTCTTAGGAGACGAGAGAAAAAGTTAAACTGCTTTTACAGCTTGCCAACAGTCTGGTAGAGAAGGGCCACCTTCACGCCTCCAGCATCAAATCATGGGTCTCGGCCGTCGACAATCGGTATCGGGACTTCTCACTGAGGATGGACAAGTATCGTGCGCAGCTAGAGGGCAGGCTTGGTCTCAGTCATGAGGTTAGTTTACTGTCCGTTATTGGAATGAGGGTGGGGGTTGATAGGCCATCCAATTCGGGTGCAGGCCTCAAAATAACCCACAGTACCCACAGCAATTGCCATGGTGCCCTGTGATTTTGTTGTGGTGCCCTCTGCAAGGTTCCAATACAGAATTACATTTTCCACCAAAGAAGTGCCCCTTAGCGTGCCACTTGAAGAGCAAAGTTGAAGGCTTGGGAGTCTATTGGTCTTGTTCAAATGCTTGTTTTAATATGCCATCAATGACCATAGGTCAGTTGACCAAGTCCATTGATCGCTCATCACATATGACTTAGTGTTCTGGCTACCATGTGGCGATGGATATTTCACTGTAAACCTTTGTGAATAACACCATCGCCCTCTGAAGCGGCCCTGATGAGTGCCAATAGTCTTGATGAACATGTTCTACGCACAATGAAACCAGAATGTGTATGATTATCTTGTGTGTACCTCCAACCTGTAAGCAGAATTAGACCACAACCTGAGGAATATGTAGGATTTAAACTTAGCAAGCTTGGGAAATCTTGGTAGCACTGCTTACTTATGATAATTTTTGTTGGCTCTGAAAAGAGCTCGTGGTGTAACAATTTGACTCAAAATGCTCTGATCATCTTCAGGAGAATTAGTGTTTGTACTTGTTTGATGTAAATTAAATTTGAACATAGCACAGTATGAATTCCTTGTATTCTTTACGTATATAATTACTGTAATTATATGATTAAAAACCACAAATGGTCTCATTTCAGGATGACGCCAAGGACCTCTCGATCGACCATCGGATGTCAGATACGAGCTTGGAGCTGAAACTACGAGATGCTGCTAAGGAGATGAATGAAGATAAGAGGAAGTCAGCTAGGAAACGAGACTTCATCATGCAGGAGCTGCTTCAGACAGAGAAGGCATATGTCAGGGATCTTCACTGCTGTATTGATGTGAGTAGTCAAGTTTGGTTGAGTAGTCATATTAGGTTGAGTAGTCGTGTTTGGATGAGATGTTGTAGTTTTTTGAGTACTTGTGTTTCGTTTAGTAGTATTGTATCTAAGACTTGTTCCAAGGTTCTTATGTGCTTTGGCTGTCTCCTGGAAACAGTTGATGTAAATGACAAACGAAAAGACTTGATTGATCCATATTTTTTTTAATGCCATGCTTGCGACAATGTTTGTCAAACAGTTGGCCCTTTCCGTTTAGTTTCTTGTTTCCAATTATGGCTACACTATCTCTACATTATCTTTAACCTCAACTTCACAGTATTTTTTTTCCTAGAATTATACTATGAGACTGATGATATAATTTTGTCTTTTGAACAGAATTATCTTTGTGAGATGATGGCGTCGGTTGTTGAGGTACCTGCAGGCATCGTTGGTAAAGAGCACATACTGTTTGGAAACATTGAAGAGATCTACAATTTCCATAAAGAGTAAGACCCAATATCATTGATCTTCTAAATGCAAACTTTTGCTGAGAACAGAAAAACTAGAGATAGCGCCCTCTATCAGCAAAATCAAAAGTCTTTGTCAGTTAGTCAGGGATGCAAATTCTCAATGAATCGGCTTATTTTCTCTCTTTTTTTCTTGAAATTTTGTGCCAGAAAACCCCAACTAAAACCGAAGATTTGTGTCCAACGCTGATAAATCCTCTTTTGTTTAAAGGTTGCCTTTCTAATTAATACAGGAATAATTTTTCCTCAATGAATGTTTTGTCTGTTTCATTTCTTTAGTATCTTCCTGAAGGAGTTGGAGAAGTATGAGTCCATGCCAGAAGATGTTGGCCATTGTTTTGTGACGTGGGTGAGTGTCAGAAATGAAGCCTCAAGTTTAATGTTTAAGAAGTTGAAGGGTAGTGGAAAGTGTGATAGATAATGTGTATACTAGTAGTGATGAGTTATTTGCTTCACAACCAGAAGGGAAAAATGCTTTTTCACAATATCTAATATCCATCATGCATTCTTTCTACTTTTATAGGCGGATAAGTTTCAGATGTATGTGACATACTGTAGGAACAAACCTGACTCAAATGCCCTGCTTATGGACCAAGCAGGCTCCTTCTTTGAAGTGAGTAATTGTTCAAACTGGTTACTCTGTTCATGATGTTTAAGGGTGTCTTTGGTTTTGTTAATGTTTGTTTGTTCATGTTGTTTGTGTTTGGTTGTTGTTCAACCCCAAACAAATTATTGAAGAATAAGAATTAGGCAAATGTACCAATAACAAATATCTATGAAGAGAAAAGAAAAACACAATTTGGAGCTGATACATTCACGGCTAAATTTCATAGAGCTGCTTAAGTAGTAAATATTGCATAACCATTTTCTGCTTAGCAAAAGTGAGAGCAGGATACGGTCATAAATTGTACATGTGACATGTTATTTTAGCAGATAACTCTATTCTGCTATAAGCCTAATTTTGTTGTGCTTAGCAGTATTTGCTTAAGAAGCTGTATTCTAATTGGGTCCAGTGCAGATGTAACATTAATGTGTATATTGTTTTGGATTAATCTAGGAGATTCAAAAGAAGCATGGTCTAGGGCTGTCCATCCAGGCTTATATCATCAAACCTGTGCAGAGAATTACTAAATATCAACTGCTTCTCAAGGTAAGTTAGAATAGGCTGCAAGGAAAATGCAAGGAAATGTGACTTGATGGTCAACTTCACAAAATACCTAGATTCACTAGTTATCTACCCATGGTTTGTCATTTTGGGGGTCAAATTGGAAAATCAGGGGATCAGGTTAGCTCAGTGGTTCCTTTCCTGTATTGGAATCCCACCACAGACCAAAACCTTGCATGTAGATTGGGTTTCCAATCCCTACCTGATTGCATGAGTTTCCCCCATTGGGGTTTTCCTCCTTCGTTTCCTATTCATTCTGGCATCTGCGGTAATTGTCCTGTTAATAAATAAATGAAATCAACAACTTTTCTTCTTGATTCTAACCTTGAACTCCATTTGTTTTAGGATTTGTTGGCCTGTTGTGAAGAAGGGAAGGGTGAGATACGAGAAGCCCTGGAGGTTATGTTAATGGTGCCGAAGAGAGCCAATGATGCCATGCATTTGAGTATGCTGGATGGCATGGATGTGAGTATGACTAGCTGTCTGTCTTGTCTATTTTAAACATCCCTGTAAGCAAATATTTCTAAGACATTTTTGCACAGCTTTTTTTCTTTCAAGATAAATTATTTTTAATTTGAAAAATCAGAGATACATCAGTTTTTATTCAAAATCCTCATGCAAATTTTGTCCCTAGTGTTTATGATGTAATTTTTCACATGGCTTTACTTAGACTTGTTTTCTTCTTTTTCATAGGGACACCTTGATGCCAATGGAGAAGTCATCCTTCAGGATTCCTTCCAGGTTTGGGATCCCAAGCAGATCTTCAGGAAAGGAAGGGAGAGACACATCTTTTTGTTTGAGCTGTTTCTGGTCTTCAGCAAGGAGGCTAAAGACAGCACGGGCAAGACCAAGTATATCTTCAAGAGCAAACTGGATGTAAGTCGCTGATGTAGGGCTGGGATCGATGGGATGGGTAGGGCAGGGAGGAGAAAGGGAATTAAATGGAATGAAGGACTTAGCAATGGGTAAGGATGTTTAAGGCGGGGACAATGATGGCAGACAAACGGCAGAAGAGGGAATGGAATGGGGAGGTTAGCAAGGAGTATTCTTGTTTTCTAGGTAGGGGAATGGGAAATGAATTAATTTAAAATGCTGTAAATCCCATCCGAGTAATATACGTGAATTCTTTGTTCACAGGACTTTGGGAAAGTACTGAGTATACAATGTTAACACACATTGTAAAACACACAATAGTCTTTGTCCCGATGCAAATTTAACACAAGTGAAATGCGTCAAATATAGAGTTGAGAAGTTTAAACCATCTTTTTGGAAAAAATCCCTTGTAAATGACATAGTAAGTTTGCACTGAACTTAACCATTTAAATGTTTGAATGTTTGTTTGTGTAGACATCTGATCTTGGTATTACGGAGCATATTGAAGGGGATAGCTGCAAGTTTGCACTATGGACAGGAAGGACACCATCATCAGATAACAGAATCGTTCTTAAGGTCAGTAAATATTTGATTCATTGACTCTAACTACTTCTACAAACACTGTAACAAAACTTTGCTTAAGTTGTAACGATTGAACTCTATTTAGTACATGAACTACACACAGGCATGCAGCATCTCAGCTGACTAGAAGATTTTCTCTCCTTCTCCCACTTTTTTTTTGTTACTGAATAAACTGTTAAAAGTTTTCTGGAAAAGTTTCCTCTTTTGCTTGCAATTACAAACTTTACACATTTTTACATCACCCAATGCGGAACATAAGAGTGTGCAGAAATTATTTGTTAATGGTATGATGATGTAGGCACATTATTTTCTGCGCTCACATTTTATTCTAGTAAGATGTGGCTTTAATATACAGTGGATGTGTTCAAACCTGTACAACCCATTTACTTCTATATAATCCACATCATACACACAGATTTGTCTTCAAATAAGGGTTTTGTCTCAACTATTGGGGGTAAAAATGTAGATAAACAATTCAAAGTAAACATTTGGTTTTGTTTTAGATATGTAGATAGAAATGTTAACATTGGAACTAGTGAAATGTCAATTCAGTACACCTTTAATATGACTTTTTGGTTGAGTGGAAGTAGGTCGTATCTTGCTGCTGTTTATGGCTGCTTTGGGCATTTTAGCACAAGCTTCTCTTGTCTGCTATGGTCTCTAGTGACTTCTTAATCCCTGATGAGACTAAGCAGCCAAAAGGATATCGATGTTCATGAGACGAACAGATCACTTCTCAATCATAATATGTTTTCCCGAACAGACGAGGGGGTTATTAAATGTGTTGTTAATGAGTTACAAGGTTGGCGACTCTTCTCCTTGTATCAACTATTGCTTGGCGGCAAGAGGAGTATGCAGGAACAGCTTGGTATTCCTGGGTGACTTGATGTCGATTGAACATGAAGGTTCTGCAGTAAATAGTCTATGAAACCGCGTATATCTAATGTTCATGTAGGTCAGCCCATGTACTCAATAAAGAATTCCTTTTCATTTTGGTTTTACCCATTCACTATTGAGTGTTAGCATTGTATACTCCTGAGTTCTGTAAAAAAATGGTAGGCATTCCTACTTTTAAGGGCCACTATCATACCTAGTCTTCACCTTAGCTCTTACATTCAGAAGTGAATTTTGTTGAGATCCAGGGTAGATGTAGATGCCTGCGTATGAATCATGTAAACAAGGGTTATGAGCAAATGAAATGTGGACATTATTTTGGGCACACAAAAAAAAAGGGAAAAATTAATAATTCTACTTCCAGTTGCAGTTAAAATTTTTTGCAGAGATGTGAAGCTACATTGGAATCTCCCATACATGTTGCATTCAGTCCCATTAGCATGACATCTGGCTTCTACCAGTTGTAGAAAATTATAAATATTGCATTGTTAATTCTCTACCAGTATGTTACAGATTCATGTGACCAATATGCAAACCAGGCAATTCATGTTTACTTTGCACCGCGTCTAGTTTTCTTTGTCTGAGTTCCCTTAACATCAATGTCTACAAAATTAACATTTTTCCAATAATTATTTCGTCTTCCATGAAAGAGTCCGTTTATAAATTCTATGCCATCTTTGCCATTGCCACTAGGCAGAACTCACTTTGGGAAAGATCACGCTTGCTCTAGTTGGCACATTACAGTGCTCTAATTTAGCCATTAGCATATCGACTCATTCAAGCGGATGTGTGGGGGAAACAGATGTGTACTGACAAAGCTATAACATGTAAAGTATCTCACACTGGAAATGCATTTCGTTTTGTTACTCTCTTTGAATCAAGATAAGACACATGCTTGTGTTGATAGCGAAATTGCTTAATCCTTGTAAGCAAGTCAGGCTTTCAAGACAAGTTTGAAAATATTTTTTTGCTGGAAAAAGAATGCATAACTGTTATTCTTGAAAAAGGCGACAATTTAAACAAACAACTTCAAAGTCCTAAATCATGGTTCTGTCATCTTAAAAAAAAAAAAAAAAAAAAAAAAAACCTCCCAACAACAACAACAACATTAACAACAAAACCCAAGGCATTGATGTAATTCCCTTTAATCGAGTATACATAATCATGCCACCTAGTCCCATTGAAAGGACTTGAGGTCCATACAGCCCATTTATAGCGCTTGATTTCAGCCACACGCCAGACTATTTGATTTGGGCTTCAATTACAGTAGATTCAATTATTGTGCAGTAAACTTGTCATTTGGAAGACTTACTTAGCCTGGGTGGAACCTGACCCAGTTTGTCCAGAGCTTATTAAGGATTAAAAGAGCAGTTGCCGTCATAAATACTTTACTTAGATTTCACGATACGGCATCTAAAGGGTCGTTCAAAGGATAGTGTCACTTGAGGCAATTTACAGACAACCAAACAGTTTCCAGGCAATATCCCAAAAACAAGATGGGGAAAAAAGACAGTCACATTTCAGTTTTAAAGCAATTATTTCATCTGTTGTAACAAAGTAGTTCACTTTCAGCGCCTGCTTATTAAATTTTTGCGTTTTGAACCTAAAATGCCCAGGTTTTTTTTATTTTCTATTTTTTTAAATTATTTTTTAAAAATTATTTTTATACTTCTGTTTATCGCAAAACAAACTTTATCTTGCTGATTTGTGTTGCATTTGTACATTCAAAAGTCCAAAGTATATTTTGAGGATAATGCCAAATCTTACATGTACCATTGATGACACTTTTTGATAATGGCATTTTGGGAATGCGTGAAACAGATCTTACATGTATGGCCTTGGCACTGAAAGGGTTAACAGTTTGCCACGTGCAGATCAAGAAGGTGTGTCAAAACCTTGCCCAGCTCTCAATAATTTAATTCCATTTCATCTTTTTCCCTTTTGTAAAATTTAAAACTTGTGCCAACACATATAGCTCTAATCTAGTTAATACCTTAGTCGCATTCTTAAAAAATGATGGTTAATGTTAAAATGAAGCTTTGTTGGTTGTTGAATAACTGAATACACCAGAGAGATTGTTACCATTTCATTGTCGGAACACTCATTGCAATTTACCCATTGTTGCCCATTGTCATAGGGCTGCCGCGCTCTGAAAGGCTATTATAATTGAACATGTAGAAATTAATTCTGTCAAACCCATAACCATCACGACCATCCAATTACTTTTTCTGCATATTTTTAATATACTCCTCACTGGTAAAATTCCTGGATTTGCGTCTGAATGACTCTTGTGAAACTGAAGTGTTCATTTTGAATGTAGCGGTGGTGGTTGTTTTCAAGTTGCCCAAAAGATTGCAACGGTTGAAACATGGTTGAAGCCCCTAAGAGTAGGGGGGGGGGGGGGGGGGAAACGATGGATGGATGCTGGGAGATTTTTAGAGAAATCTCAAGATAATATGTGAAGATTGAAGATTTGAAATCTGAAATGGAATTTATGACTAGACTGAAGGAATTTTGTGGAAGATATTCAAACTTAGAAAAGGATAATGACTGCAGCAGTTTCCCGGTTGAAGTGTTTCTGAAACATCCGCAGCAACTTAATTATTATACAAGTGTGATTCACTTAGCATTTCACACAATTTGATGTTTGTTTTATTTGTATTATTGGTAAAAAAATAAAAACATCATGGATTATTTCTCTTTAAAGTAAGCTAATTCGTTGATGCAAAATTAAAACAAAAATATTACATTTTGCCACAATTATTTCAGATTTCAAAGACAAAAAGACAGACATTAGTTTGTTAGTTTGTCATCAGGAGTCTGTATTTCTGGACTGAATTATTTAAGGAGAGTGGTTTTGTATCAGAGATCTTCCTGGGGTTTCCTCTTCGTCTGGCGTCATTTTTTGGCATAATGATGGGAACTAATTATACTTGAAAGGAAAAATTAATTTAAAAAAGTAACTTCTCTTTAAGTCAAAGCAGAGCTCATTGTTTATGTTTACAAACTCACTTCATCAAACATATTGATTCAAGGCTGAATATTCACAATTCAAGTGTGGAAAATTAGACCTTAAGCTTAAATCCAACAGCCCAATGTTGGTGGAATACAATTGTGTAGGGCTATAGAAAGGCAGTCATTCTAACATAATGTGTGTCAAGGCTAACATTAAAGGCAACTTAAACCAAATGGACGAAAAAGCCACCAAAACATTTAGTTTAATTTTTAAAATGCTAGAAATAACCATTAGACAAAAAAAGCAAAGTGGGAAAGAATTGCAAAACACCATTGCTTTATCTGGTTACTTTTTAGTTGCCATGAATGTTTAATAGTAGGCTTTCATCGGTCTACATTTGTATGTAATGATTTTAGTAACTGTTAAAACAAGTGTTAGTTAAATTGAATTCAGAGCCCACTACACGAACATACCCCAAAAATGACTTCATTCCCTGTCAATAACAACAACAAAAGTATCCTACATAAGTTTAAACATGTTGTCAGATTTATGTGTGTAACAAAACGCACCTGCCGATTTATCACTAAATAGTTGCCTCACCTGAAGCAAGATTGAATAAAGTTTGCTTATGATGAAAAAAAAACACATGTGACTCTACATTCATAGCATTCCCTGATCCACATGTGACTCTACATTTATAGCATTCCCTGATCCACATGTGACTCTACATTCATGGCATTCCCTGATCCACATGTGACTCTACATTCATAGCATTCCCTGATCCACATGTGACTCTACATTCATAGCATTCCCTGATCCACATGCGACTCTACATTCATAGCATTCCCTGATCCACATGTGACTCTACATTCATAGCATTCCCTGATCCACATGTGACTCTACATTCATAGCATTCCCTGATCCACATGTGACTCTACATTTATAGCATTCCCTGATCCACATGTGACTCTACATTCATAGCATTCCCTGATCCACATGTGACTCTACATTCATAGCATTCCCTGATCCACATGCGACTCTACATTCATAGCATTCCCTGATCCACATGTGACTCTACATTCATAGCATTCCCTGATCCACATGTGACTCTACATTCATAGCATTCCCTGATCCACATGTGACTCTACATTCATAGCATTCCCTGATCCACATGTGACTCTACATTCATAGCATTCCCTGATCCACATGTGACTCTACATTCATAGCATTCCCTGATCCACATGTGACTCTACATTCATAGCATTCCCTGATCCACATGTGACTCTACATTCATAGCATTCCCTGATCCACATGTGACTCTACATTCATAGCATTCCCTGATCCACATGTGACTCTACATTCATAGCATTCCCTGATCCACATGTGACTCTACATTCATAGTATTCCCTGATCCACATGTGACTCTACATTCATAGCATTCCCTGATCCACATGTGACTCTACATTCATAGCATTCCCTGATCCACCTACATTCATAGCATTCCTGATCCACATGTGACTCTACATTCATAGCATTCCCTGATCCACATGTGACTCTACATTCATAGCATTCCCTGATCCACATGTGACTCTACATTCATAGCATTCCCTGATCCACATGTGACTCTACATTCATAGCATTCCCTGATCCACATGTGACTCTATATTCATAGCATTCCCTGATCCACATGTGACTCTACATTCATAGCATTCCCTGATCCACCTGCATTTTATTTTCTTATAATGAGACCAGTTTCCATGGCAAGGGTATTTTTATCTCTGGGACGGACACTACCTTCAGGAGAAACTTTGAGTGAATTTAGTGAGGTAGAAGCTACCCTGTGCTTGGGTCTGCTTGTTCTGAGCAACCCTTGAGCATTTATGCAAAGAAGGGTTTCCTTGAGCTAAGGTAAGGCCAGCTTCTAGAGGTTAGCGGGCTCCACTAGAGTGAAGTCTCATACATAATATCAGCCTGAGTGTTTCACAGGAGAATTTACACACACTGTGATCATTTACACATTAGTTTATTTCAGTGAATGACAATTTTATATTGCCATTTAAAAAACGTTTTCCTCCTCCCCCTAAATATAATTTCAACATACTCCTCTTCAAATTACTTCACGCTAAATGCTTAAACGCACATGTATTAATTGCTTTAATTTGACACCAACTTTTACATGTGCCTAAAGTTGTGAAGCAGGAAAAATAAGATGCTTAAAAATAAAATTATTTGCTCTGCAAATATTTTCTTGAAACCAATCAACAGTTATGTACATTATAGCATTGTGGCTAAAAATCTGTTTTGTCTGAGCAATATGTGATGTGCTTAGTAAATGATTGACTTTGCAGCTTTATGAAACAAAGGCCACACCCGGATTTAATTTAATTTTGGGTATGAACAAATACAAATTGACAAGAATGAGATTTGAACATTTGGCCTCCTGAGTAAGGGCCAGTTTAAATTGATCCCTATACTATCGCTTCCCAGGTCGTACCTAAACTTAGATGTTTTCACCGCCAAAAAATAATAAAATGGTAAGAGATTTCGTTGTCCTGCAAGCAGCTCTTTGAAGTTATGCTTAGCGGTGCCACAGAAGCTGTCCTTTAAACCAGACTCTGAAAGCTGAACTGTCCTATTGCAAATAAACTAGAAAAGATCAATAAATGTCAGTCTGTAAATATCATCTTACACAACATATTGAGAAAGACTAGACGATTACGTGCGTTCGCTGCTATATAGGCAACGATTGCAGGAAGGGGGGGGGGGGGATATTTATAAATACCTAAGATTCCACTGGTCATCTAAGATGTATTTATGACCATTGACATTAACATTAAAAAGCAGCATTTAATTTCTACATGACTTACAAATTGATCACAGCTGGGTTAATAAACCACACTTCCTGTTACGTTTTAAAGGAGCATTTCAAATGAAAATATTTCTCTGGATAATTTGTGGGTTTTTTTCCGAGACTTTTTTGGTTTCTTTTTTTTACCAGCAGTACATACAAGAGCAGTCTTCATTGAAATATTCATTTTTGTGGACACTAGGCTCTTTCGGTTTATCGATGCGACAATTTTTTTGAAGCAACTTGCCATGCCTGATTTGTCACATACAAGTGGAAGTAACATGCAAGATTATATAAGACATCTACGATAATACATAATACATTTTCAGCCATTATGTCATCATTATTCTTTTCTTTCTGTCTTTTTTCTTAAATAAAAAAAGGATACCTCAGCCTGGCCGCCGGCTGAGGTCATATTTCCCAGAGAGTCAGAACTCAGACAGCGCAGCAAAAAAACTCCTCCAAAACAGAAAGAATTGAAAAAAGAAATCTCTCTTGTCTCATGTACTCAAGGGGAAATGAAATTCGCAGGAGATGAAAAAAATATGATGAAGACGAAGCTGTGTGAAGATTGTATGTGTGTGAGGAAAAGATTACAAGAAAGATCTACTTATTGAATTGGAAGTCATGGCTGACTTGCTCCTCTCCATTGTGGCTAGACGCTCTTGTCACGGAAAGCTTAATGTGACATGTTTTAAATCAAGTCATCCTCTACTCCATTTTATCTTTCTTTCTCTCGGCTGGAAACATTTTCTGGGAATGACAGGGGTGGTGGTGGGTGAAATTTATCAAATTGATGATAGATTTAAATTTACTTTGTGGGTCAATAGGGAAGCCTAATATGGAAGTTGATTATTTTGAAATACCCAGAGAAATAATTTTGGAACTGGTTTTTACTCAAATTTATGTAACGAATGGGTTATAATTAGACAGATATGTGAGTGTGGAAGTTTTGTTTTGTTTCAAATAATCTTTTGCCTCTTCATGATCTTTTCTGGTCTTTGATATGTGTTTATTTTGAGCTCTGGAGCAACATCTATCCCAATGTCGCAGAGTTGCTTATAGCAAAAAAAAACCTGCTTAGTAGAGAACAGTTGCCAGCCAAAGATTTTATGGCAAGATTTTATGGTGAGGCGATGTCTTTGTTTAAAGACACAATGTCCTTGAAAAACAAGATTTTGTTGACAGAGATGAAAAGACACAACCAGATACTTCAGCTAACGGAATGTCTTTCTACTTGTTTCCTTCTTACTCTATATAGGCCTCTAGTTTAGAAGCCAAGCAAGAATGGATCAGAAAAATGCGAGACATCGTTACGGAAAGACAAGTGCATTTAAGGGCAGGTAAGACACCATTGTTTGTTGCACTACATTCAGATCAACTACTTTAATAATAGAGAGAAGTACCTTTGAACAAAAATTGTGCAGGTTTTTAATGAAATCTTGAAGGTTTTGCGTCTCACAGAATATGCATTTTGACTCGCATACACGAACCATTTTATTGTATCCCAAAATTAATTAAGGTCTGAGGAAATCTTGCATTCAAGGTCAAAGGTCACTGTTTGAATAAATTTATTGCCGTTGATGGCCTTGGCCAAACAGGTAGTAAAAACCATGGCAACCAATCGTTTGCATGAACAAAGACTACAGTCTGATGTTCTGCTCTGAGGGACGGAACAAATTAACTTCTGTCTGCAATTTTATTATTTTTCTCTCATGATCCTACCTTTTCTAAAGGAGTACAAAATATAACTTCAAACACTTTTTCTCCAAGGAGAAGTTTGGCTTTTGTCAAAGTAAATGTTTTGTCTTCGTCTTCTTCTGCAACATTGTGCACAATTTTAATTAATTCTGTCCCGCTTCTTTCTCCAAAATTGCATCGCATATTAAGAGAAAATTTGACTTGTCATCTAGTGTTGTGTGTGGCAGTGCGTTTTATTTATGAGGAGAGAGGAGGAAAATGACCTTGTAAAGAACTTTGAGCTGATAACATTTCAGGAATTCTAAAGTGTTATCATTGGTGAATATCACAAATGTACTTTGCCTGAACTTGTGTTATGGTGTTTCTACGTTTGTTGCAGCTCTTATGGATTCAACAAAACTAGCAGCTCCCAAATTTGTTGCCAAAAAGAATACATCGTCAGCGAGGAATATGATTCAGAAATCACGGTAAGAGGTCAACAGTTGAGGATAGATGACATTGAGAGCTGTGGGAAATAAGAGAGAAAAGGAAGAATAGTTTGAACAAAGGAAAGAAATATTGATTGATATTTGGAACAAAAATAGAGGAGGTGAATTGAAGGTTTTGTATTCTGTCAGATATCCATGACAGATAAGAAGCTCAAGTAATTGGATTAGATTTCAGTGAAAGAGAGGAAATGATTTTGGTCATTAAAGTCTTGTGAAATACTTAATGGTTGGCCTATTTCTGTCAGTAATTAACCCAGAACCGTTAAAGGAAGATTGTGTTTGTAATTCGATCTTAGTTCATGACAATGTTTGAATAGAAAGTAATAACATGGATTTATACATGTCAGTGAAAAGCTATGTGAAAATAGCGTAGTAAAAATTCAGTGAAAATTTACTGTAACAAAATCACTGCAGCATTAAGAGAGAGGTCAATCAGTCTCTTTTTTGCCATACATATTATACTTCAGGGGTGAGAATTTAGAAGACAGTTTCCTTGACGACCTCTTGCTGCACCCAAGAGGTGACCGAGATTCCCTGAATTCTGTGTCGACGACAAACACCACGGCCACTGTGGACAGCGATAAGGTAAGGTCACTCTCCTCTTAAATCTAAAAACAGTAGCGTCATGTTCAGAGCCCTATTTCATAAAGCTGTTAATGCCAAGCAATTTTCTTGCTACACACAACATGAGTTGAGAACCAGTGGCAGCAATGTAAACGCTATGAACTTTTACCAGGTAACCTGTTTTAGCTAAGCAAGATTTGCCTGGGCATATCAAAGTTTTGTGCTTATAGGCTTTTTGGAATTAGGCCCTGATCAGGTGGAAATGGGGTTGAAAACATTTTGTTTGTTTTAGATTCTGGAAGAACAACACTGTGTTTTTTTAATTTATTTTTTATTATTTTTTTTATAAATAAATAAAACAGAAAGTGATAGTTTAGGAATGTTTTAAAATGTGATTTTTTGTAGAACTGAATAATGACTAAAAATGATGTATTTCAAATGACCTTCCATATGATTTTGAGATTCCTTATTCGGAATTGACACATCATCGGGATTTCTTTTGTACTACTCTTTATTGACATGGAAATACTTTGGTCTGAAAGCAGTTGAGAGACGTAATAACTGTCGTCAGCATTCCGTCACGTTGCCTCAATGTAAAGTAAAAACTGTTGCTTTTATAAACAAATTGAAGACTAATAATAACTTCTTGTGTGAACAAGTCTAAAAGGGAGACCTTGCCTGTGGGGTAAGTGAAGCTATGAGTATGATAAGAATATTTGAATCAAATTTGTCCAAACTGAAAACAGTTCCGGCAATTGTCCGTCAACTCATTCTGATTAAAATAGCATCAGATTAGCATAAAGGAAAGTTGGTTCCCCCCCTCTCAGTTAAAAAAGGGGGAGAGAAGAATCTTTCCGCTTACGTCATAACCAATTCATGTCCCAAGCCATCGTCCAAATTCCTAGCGCCCACACCAACTGTTCAGGAAATCAAATTGAGGGCATGTTGGGATTGCTCGTGCTTCTGACGTTGGATGTAAGCCATTGGTTACCTCACTATGTTTATTTATTATAGAATATAGCTAGATGCTGCTGGTTTGTGGAAGGGGGGGGGGAGAGGGTGGACGGTTAGCCAGGCTTGATTAATAATCTGAGGTTGGATTGAAAAATCTACCCTTCACATTTAGTTGTTTGAAGGCATGACTTCTGATATTTACATCTGGATAGGCAGTGGGGGGTTTTATCTGGTTGAGTTGGAAGGATGCTTTAATATTTATGCGTGCAGGGCTTGTTGTAGATCTGGCAATCTGTTATGGTTATTTGTGTGCGTCGTTTGTCTCGATGGATTAAAGGAGCAATTATAGTGCTCTGTTTTATTCTTACGACGCCTAAAAGATGAGAGTGAGAGTTTAGAGAGAAAAGTTGGATGTCGATTTTGAAATTGGGTTTTTAGTGTGCTTGAATTCTGTTGGGCAAATCTCTTCAGACCTTTATCTAAATTCAGACCTTTTGATGCTGGTTTCATGAAAAAAAGTTACTGTTCTGTTTTCGTCAGGTATAACAAAGTAATACTCTCTATCTTACTTACATAAGTTTCCTGAGATACATGTACCATTCCCAGAAGCTCCTAGCAATCTGTATCTACAACGGTCACCAAAAGGGGAAAATGCTTGATTCCCCAAATTTGGATCCTAGTTTCAGAGCAGTTTTTGTCAGCACTAACCCCCAACAAAACTGTTGCATGAGAAAACCACTAGAATCAGCAAAACTTTGATTTTGTAAATCACAGGTGCCATTTAATATTTATAATATTTATTCGGGCAAACGCATTTACAAGCACATGTACACATTAAAAATATTTAAGAAAACAAAGTAAAACAACAGTGGGGTGCCCAGGAGAGCATAAAAGTTTGAAAAATAACTATCGCCAAAAGGCGTATGTCTCCTAAAAATACAATCTGGTACTTGGTTATAACAGAATGTTTTGGGATTTGTTGAATTTCCATGTTAACTCACATGCTTACAAACTAAGACATTATTCCACATTCAATAATAATATCATGTCTTCACAAAATATATATTTGTTTTGTTTTTTTGTTTTGTATATATATTTTTTAACCTCATGAAATATTGATTCCATCGACGCAGTAACTCCTTTTAAAAAACAATTTGTTTAATCTGTTGCCATCTGAATAGCGCTGTAACAGAATTACCTTGACTCTGACAACAACAAAAATGAAGATAACAAATACCGCCTTGAGGAAAGAGAGAGCGAGCCAAGGATGATGTCCATTTCTTATCATTCTCATGTCCAAGGTGACCTTATTTTTGCTCGATATCTCAAGCCTAATCCAGCTTTCTTTTCTCAGCGAACACAAAATTCACATCAGTGGCGGGCGCTGGCAGGCACGGGTGGATGGGTAAGATATATCACCAGTACCAGAAGGGAGTATTGATCACTACGTTTTTGATCTGGATATACCTCATCGGGGGAAAAGCAGTGATATGGCTTCTTTTTTTTTTTAAAGGGGAGAAGTGGTTATTGGTAGGAAAGGAACACCCTGTATTGTGGCTGGGGAGTAGATCTCCGATATTTTGCAGATCTTAACTGTGTTTATAACCTACAAACAACAAAATATTGATTTGATCTTTGATTTAAAAAATATAATTTACAGACATGGAGTTGGGGGAACTCTGGATAAAGAACGTTTACTTTTTTATCTTGATATTATAAATAATTTTAGTTTCCCCTGCGATTCAGCTGATTTGAAATCAGATGTCTAAAGTATCGAAAACAAATTGTTATCCTTTCAATCCCATTATAGACACACTTAATGAATGAAAAAGACTCATTGTGAAGAAGTCCCTAAAAAATTAATCTTGGCACGAGATAAAGTGAAAGTCTTCTCTTCTTAAAATATATTTTGCATACAATGGATTGTTCGTGGAATAAGCACCCCATCAAAGTAAAAGCTTGGCTGTGAGTCTCTCAACAAATGGTACATGAATCCTCTCTACATAAAAGGAATCGCTACAGGAATAATAAAAAACTGCAGTATGTCACTGGATGAATCCCACACACAGTACATCAAAAAGCCAACTCAAGTTTCACCTCTTGGTATATTTTGTTTAATCCTGTAACAAGATTTTGTCCCTCGCTGCCACTCAAGTGGATTTGAATGATGCGAAATGACTTGAAGTAGGCATATTGTATACTAGACATTTCTTATGAAGGGTCAATCTGAGGTGCTGAAGAGAGTCACTGTCGATTTACATGATCAGAAAAGGTCAATATAATGTATTTGCCAGCTATGTTTTCAAGAGATGTATTAAAATTACCGTATAGTTGCTACTAACTTTCTGATGAACCTAACTCCATCTCTTGATAAATATAGAGCATATTTAGTGACGTGTAATGTTTTGGGAATGCAAGCGAACAATTAGGAGTCACCTTTAACAATAAAACAGTGTCCAACCATTTTCCCATTAAAAAAATATGTATAAATAAGTAAATGAATAAAATAAAAGTAAAACATTAATAACAATTAATAATTAACAAATGAGTTATAATCATTTCAAATAACAATAACAACACAGAAGGAGCAAAACGAGTCTCACAATAATTCTTTTATTTTTAACGGCTGTTGCAAAACAAGAAAAAAAAAAAACATGAAAAGACATCAACAAATGAGTACCATTTTTTTCTCAGTTGCATTTTATGTCTTCCGTCACAAATAAACACACAACCTTGAAGCCCTATTATAAATCAAAAGCCTTTCAAATGGGTATTAATTTAAGCTATTCATTTTAACCTGCACATTGATTTGTCTTCCCCGGACGGACCAGTAATTTAGTGATGGCTAGTACTCTACATGTATATATTACCAACGTGACATTTAACTTTCAAGTAAGAGGTAAATGTCAGGGTATTGAGCTAGTTCATTGAGATAATAATTTTGTTTTGTTTTGATTCGGTCAATGTTTTAACATGGAGAGTAGGTTGAAATAACAGTCAGACTCATGTCCAATTAAAAAAAAAAATGTACCCACAGATTTAGGTAAAATTGTTATTAAATAATTTTAAAAGTTAATGTATATAGCCCTTATACCCTTAACATAATATGATTGTCCCCCCTAAAAAAATAAAAAATAAAATAGACAAAATCAGCAAAATCAAAAATCAAATCCAATTTGAAAAAAAAAATCTTACATTTTGAATTGATATAATTAAGAAATGTTGGAAACTTGACCATGACATAAACTTGTATGCATTTTCAATGTGTAACATTCTAGTTGTTTTTGATTGTCTACTTTGCTTCTAGTCTAAGTGGTTTACATTCTGAATAAACCATGAATACAAAATGGCTGCTGCTTTCTTCTATATTACAACAAAAGTCTGCTTAAAAGTGGAGCAACGTAAATGAATTGCACTCGCTCTATACTGAACGTAGCCTTTCTTGTTATTAAATTCTTCGATATTCATAAACTGATGAATGGCATGTTCCATTTCCCTGTTAGAGGGGTGGGCGTGTGTCTCTTTCTTTTTAAAACGGAATCAGACCGCAGGGAGGTTGGGAGGTTGGGAGGGGGGTTATTTTGCTCGATTTCTCTGATTGGGAATTATGAAAATTGGAAAGGATTTAGGGGAGACCTGGGCAGGCAGCCATTGTATCAATAACTGTATTAAATTACATGTTTTTTACTTGGTTTCCCTTGGCTCTCTGGGGCCAAGCAGGGTATGGACAGTAATTTATAATTCTTGATCCGTTGTAGACATTATTTCAAAGGAATTGAATACTAGAATAAGGTCTATGAAAATACAACTAGAGATGATGTGGATTATGGTTAAATCAATACTTTTAGAGGTAACATTGGTTAAATTGACAAACTCATTTGACTGTGTCTGAATTAGGATTTTTTTTAATCAAAATAAACATGATAAAACAACCATGAAATCTTCAATCTAAAATCAGATTATCAAGAACTGTCCAGTTTTTGAACAATTCCAAATACAAAGTGTATTTGGAATGAATCAAACCACATAAATTCAACATGTGATGTTGTCCTCCTTTCCATTTCTGTGCGCACAGTCTGCATACTCTAGTCTTTATTACCAAATTCATCCTTTAAAACAACTCGCAGGCATAATACGGTAACCATTCTTGTCTGCCAATATATATGACGTAGTCGGTATAGAACACAGCAAAGAAGAATTGCCCACATGTGCGCACATTGCTTGGAGTGCAGGTTGTAGAGTACCTTTGTATTTAGGGCCGGAAATACGCAACAACGTAAGGGGAGGAAATCCCCTAGTGCCCTTCACCTGGTAGGGTATGCAAATAACCTCGGTTCAAGGGGCTACATGGACTTGCAAATTATGGTTGAATTAATGTAATGAGTTTACTGTCCTATAAAATCTCACATGATGAACAAATCTCACACTAGTATACAGATCTGAGTGGCGTTATTGTTGCTTCTAATTAACCAATGATTGTTGTCGTGCTCATTGGTTATTTAAATTTCGTATATAAACGCATTAAAAAAGTTCTCATTTACTTGTGAGTTATGTAGGTACATATTGACCTCTAGCACCAGTATCCCACTGTCTGCCACGATCACCAATTTGGGAGGCAAATGTACTAGGACTCCTAAGGAGTAATAAAACAACTTAAGGATAGTCCTAAGTTAGGGCGAGTAATTCATACTAACTTGAGATGAGACTAATCTTAACTCTTTGTGAAATTCACCCCGGATTTGTTTGTCCTGAACCCTAGATTTGGAAATGTCCAGACATACCTAGAGTATCTTCAAATGCTCCTCTATCCATCATACTCGCTTTCTGTCAGGCTAGAGTATGAAGTTGATACATGTACATGATAGTCTTGGCTTAAAACACTCTGTAAACAAATAAGTGGTGTGTATGTATGTGTATACAATTTGAGTGCTTTGATTGACGTACGTGCAACTCAGCATGATGAGAATTTTTAAGAGTTAAGGGGAAAGTGTTGTAGGAATTAATTGAATTTTGTATTTTTGTTTTGTTTTTTTGCTCAACTTATTAAAATTCTACTTTTAACATAACATTTTAAGTCTTAATATTTTTTTTTTTTTTTTGGGGGGGGGTTCTATCAATATTTTGAGAATTGCATTATTGGTATTTGCATCCAAGCCCTTTACGCTTTAAGGGAAATATGACATTAATTTATTCATAAACTTCTTCTTCAGGACTTGAGGGAAAGCTCAGAATTTGTTGTGGTCCTTGAAGACTTTGACGCCCACCACGCCCAGGAGATCTCAGTACAAAAGGGACAGACGGTAGAGGTGCTGGAGAGGCTATCTGCGCAACCTGACTGGGCTCTTGTGAGGGCGCTATCACCAGATCATTCTGGGCCTGTACAGGGTCTTGTTCCCCTGAGTCATCTGGTCACATCAGAAACCTCGGGTAAGACATTTTTGTCTCTTCTTTATTTCTCTTTGATATCTTGTGAGTCTGCTTAGCTTTTCTTAGATGTCACATAACAAAAGCAGGTACTTCTTAGGATTGTTAAAATGGCATTAAAAGTAAAGACAACTGGACCATCAGCCATAGGAGTTATCAATGTGGCGTGATATCTTAAACAAATAAGCTTACAAGTGACAAAAAGCATCTTTTGCGGGAAGTGTTGATTCTAAGCAGAACAGGAATAGAGGTAGTCATAACATTCAAACAGTATTCTCTGCTCGTCTTCGAGAGAATGGAATAATTATAAATGCTAATGCAACAAATTTTACCATAAAGAAAGTCGTGTATATTTGGCCAATTCTCTTCGTTGTTCTGCATGAGGTTTCATTAATTATGGTTCTGCACCTTGAGAAACCTGTCAGATGTCATTAACAGTTCTGGATGTCAACCTCAAATTGGGATTGCACTTTGCGTTAAACGGCCAACAGGACATGGCCGAGGGGTTTGCGCTCTGTGCTCCTCTCTCACAGGCTGTCTACTCTCTTGGAGAAATGTTACCAAGACCCGGGTCGATCAATTAGAGTCGTAATCATTTTTGATGGACTGAAAAATGTCAGCCGTGTCTGAAATATAAAGAGCTATCTTGCATTAGAACCGTCTTGAGGTTCTTTCTGATGAAACGCAACATTCGTGTTGAGGCCGAAGTCAGAGAAAATACTCTTGACCTGAAATGAGCAACTCGGCCTATGTTCAGTGTGATATTTCTGCATGCCTGCATGTTATTATGTGGAGAAAATGTTTCATTTTCTTTCTAAGATTTGTTTGAAGTAAGAAAAGTTTAAAGTAATTATAGTTTGAAGACAACTTCTCCGCTGAAACTTGTTAATTAGAATGTTCCTGCCGCCGATTTGATGAAAATGTACACACCTCCGTACGTCCACTTTTGCAACAGATATTGTAAGTTTCGGGAAGTATGCTGTAGATTGCTGTAACCTGTTATTTTGTGGTAGTCATACTGTGTAATTCAGCTCCATATTGATTGTAGCATGTGAAGTCTGTTTTACTGGTAGTGATAATGTCTTGTGGTGTAGTTTATTGAATTGTAGATGATGTATAACAGAACCAGTCAAATGACAAGAAAGAGTGTTGAATCACTCTGGTCTAAGTTTTCAATCACTCATAATTCATTTAATGAAACACATCAATAGCTTTTACTTAGCAGAAATGGGTTACCAGCCAAAATACTGCGTAATTTACATTGCTCTGTGACTGGTTCTCTGCTATACAAAATATGCTAAGCAGATAAAGTTGTCAAGCAATCATGTTTTGCCTAATAGCGTTATGAAATTGAGCTCTGCATAACGTGTTGAAGATGATGAATAATTCCTTCAAAATATTAGCCGGTGTGAACGAGACCATGTCTTTACTCTTTCTTACACACCCCGAGGGACAGGAGGCAAGTAGAACAACCCTCAATGCTTGGGGGTAAAAGTGAAATGTAAATTTGAATATGTCAAGATGTTGATTAAGTTTCTCTAGGTCTTTATCAGTTACTGAAACACCACACCGCGTTGAACTGAGGGTAGCTATCATCTCCATTTTTTTGTCACAATCTTGTTTAGTTGATGAAAATAGCTTTTGTACTTATTTTCTGCTGTGATCCTTTGATTATATTACATATTTAACAAATAAGTGTTATGCAACCTGAACCTGTGCAGCGTACTGTCAGATGACAGAAGATCTTTTTAAGCGTATTATTTCTAACTGTCATCCAAAGAGTGCCTTTGATTTTTCCAACAGTCCCCATCCTCCCCTAAACCTCCTGTTCTCCCATTACTTAACACTACGGCGTTATGAATATCCTGTCAATGTGCCTGCCAGTTCTGCCATCAAACGCGGCAGGACGGCAGGCAGGCCCAGAGTGACTTCTCCTGCATAATTCATATACAATATTGCTGCAGCTGCAAATTATTACAGGGAATTCAATGACTCTTTGCCTCTGTTTGTCCTTTCACTATGCAGGGTTCTCCCCAGGACTCTTCTTAAAACTAGGGGGCATTCTGGATCCAAGTGTTTTGCCTGTTTAGTTTTGTTTTACTTGCTGTTTAATGATTAGTTGTTAAAGCTCTGCTGTGCAATGTGAAGCTTCTTTTCGTATAATTTTTTGTAATTTTGTACTTTATGTGAATTGCCAAATAAATAATAATAATAATAATAATAATAATAATAATAATAGTTTTAAAAAAACTTTTAAAAGTTTTTTACACAAAGATTTTTGCAAGTCAGATCATAAATCTATTAAGAACAATAAAGTGTTTTTTTCCCTTTGTATCAGCCCGATTTTGCACACATCGACCCACAATATGCGCGCATCAGCCAGATACTGCCTTGTGTTTTGGGATAACCCTGCTTTGGTACTCTATCGTCATTAGAACAATAATCTAAAATGTTTACAATAGCAAACCATATATAAAGATACAAAATACTGGTTTATTGCCTTATATTCTGACCCTGATCAAAACTTAAGCCCACTAACTGAACAAGCGGCTTTGGCTGTGGCTTGATCAATACATTAGCATGTGTTGAGTCCCATAGCAACACCCTTAGCAACAGCTGCAGCCATAGCTACAGCCACTAAATCGGTCCGGCCTGTGATAATCAAGAGGTCTGCATCCTGGTAACTATATGTTGGCAACATTTTTAATCATCCCATTTGGAATCCTCCATTATTCAAAGGTAAGAAGAGACTCTTTTATTTATTTTTTAAGGAAGGCGTTTTTAGTTCACTGCAGACTCTTTTCTCAATGTGTAACAAGTGTCTGTCAGCAGACTAAAACTAAACACCCCTTAAGAGAATGGGCTGGTCTTTACTGTGTAATGACTGTGAAGAGTGTTCCACTCTGTAAACGGGGGTCTTGGATGGTCTTATATTAAGTAGCGTTCCTACCCTATAGACATTGTCAGGTGTTGTCTGCTGAAATTGACCGTCCATATGCTTCGTGGACCCTACACCCCCTCATAGTCTACCCAGAACCGGCCAATGGGATCATCCGGCTTTAAGCCTCATCTTTTCACGCAGCCATCTAAATATTTTTTTGTTTTTTTCTGCGTCTATCGCTCATCTGCCGAGATAAAAGATACTCTAAACTCGCCCTCTTAGTGCGGTCGGAGTGCAAAACGCACACTTGCAGTTTGTCTCCCTTCTTTGGACAGTTGATTTATTCATCCTTTTCTACTTGCACATCGTCCTGTGATCGCTCGAGGTATGTTTGGTGTTCGGTCTGCAGGGCTTGATGCACTTTCCTTCTTCATTCTCTGAGAGATTTACTGTTTTATCCTCATCCCCTCCTATCCCCCCCCCCCCCAACGCACATCTTGTTTGCATTAATTGTCCATGAGAGCTAGACGCTATACACACCTTCAGAGGTGAAGAATCCCATGCTTTTTTCTACTAAGGAGAGCAAGAAAGCAAGTCAGATCAAGATCAACGAGGACTCGTGGAGCGTCAGACGTCATTCTTATCAAGGACGTTATCAATAAGCTCAGATATTAAACTCATCAACACTGTAACCATTTATGATATATCTTCTTCCTGCCCTCGGGGGAAACCTACAGCTTCAACTTAACTTCTTACTGGTAGCTTTGCAGAGAAAAATCCACGGGACAAGAAAGGGTAATTTGGTCTGGAGTTCTCTTGGTTTTAACTATTTGGTTTGCTAACCACACCAGCAATTATTCAGATTGTAGATAAAAGAAATGCAGTCGTCTTCTTGAGCGGAAGCAAAGCAGACGGAAAGGAGGATACAGCTGAAGAAGTTTGCAGTGCAATCTCAGAGGAGCCTTAGTGTGGTGTTCCTCTTGGGTAGAGCCATTTACTATTCAGTCTCCAGTCAACAGTGTAACAGCAAGGCGGTTTCATGGCTCATTGAGCCGGCCGACCTAAGGACCTCCGCCACAGAAAGAAACCCCCCTCTCCTCTCGCTGCATCCGTTTCTTTAACCTCAACGGCACTTGTTTCCCTTTCTTGCGACTCCCTCAGCTCTGAATATTTATCGCTACAAATCGGCCCGCTGAGTGTGTGTGCCTCGCTCCCTCGCTCTCTGCCGTCAGGATTTTGTCTTCTTCTTGTTCTTTCTTTAATCTACCCCCCCCTATCCATCAGCGACTAGCAGGGCATCCCTAAGGCGTTTTATCCTGCATAATCACTGCTAAACTCAGGTAAGATTTTGTCTGTAGAATCAAACCTTGTTGCTTTTCCCAAGTGCATTCAACCCTATACCTACCCTCCATTAGTAGTCACATGCAAGGCTTGTATTTCTCATTTTTGTTTGTAATAGGTAAATGTCAAGGTTTAAGTATAACAAGATTTTGCCAGCAGCAGTTTAAGTGTTAGTTAAGTATATTGGACTTGTAGTGTTGTACTTGAGTCTGGACTGCTGTAATTGTGCATTATTTAACACGAAATGACTTTTATGTAAATTGTCAGTGTTATTTTTCAGCTGGTTGTAATCTTTAAAGTAGGAGTTACAAATGTGCAATTTTGTGACTGTATTATGCATGCACTCAGAAAAAAATAGAACTGTCTTTTCTATTGTTAAAGAAGAAAGTATGAAAGTTTAATACTAAGTGAATGATTTGTTACTATCAAAATAGTAACTTTCAAAAAATTCAGAAGAAAAACAATGGACACAGCTATAAATTGACCTACATTCATTGTTGATTTAAGCGTCTTGTTGGTGGGAAAAACCAGGCTTCTGAGGTAGGATTCAAAACATTGGTCTTACACCAAGTGTGAGGCCAGAATCCTGTACCTCAATCAGTAGGTAATGCTAAATCAGTGAGAAGATATATTTTGTTCCATTTTTGTTTAAGACATCGTTAAGAAACTTGCTTCCAACATTTTATGGTAGGATGCCCTTTAAGAGAGCGCAAAACAAATTCAATAGTAATCATGATCAGGGAGGTTCCTGCAACTTTACACGGCAAAATAAAATCCCCACAAGAAATACAAATGTCCAAAATTATTCACTGATATGTTGCACCCCCCCCCCCTGTCAGTCCTGAAAATCAAAACTTACCTGCTAAAAACATCCCTTGTCGGAAGAAAAAGTAAAGAAGTTCTCCTCCCAATCACAAGACCCCTTAGGATTTCAATTTATCCTCAGGAGCAGATTTTATCAAGGAAAATTTAACAAAAGATTGGAAAGTGATTTAATCTTGGCCAAGGAAAACAGAAAGTTATGCTTTAGAACTTCGGTGGCATTGAAGGAGAGAAGGGGTGAGGTTGAGGTAAATTCGCTCTCTGTAATGAATTAAAAATTGAAGATTGATGGCTGGAGAGATGTTGTAGACTTTCTATTGAGATTTGATTTGTCATTCATGTTCGCCGTGCTCACCGAAAGTTTACGAGCTGATCAGAATTTCAAATGAGTTGTTTTCCCGAGCGCTTCTGCCAGGGCGATCCGCTGGCAATTATTGTAGAAACGATGTGTTTGTTATTGCTGTGAATATTTACACGTTGGGAAATGATGGAAGATACGGGGCTGGAGATTCTGTGGGACAAAAAAGGGTGAAAATGAGATTACTTGAATATGAAATGTGGAATATATTAGAGACAAGTTGGCTTCTTGGTTTTCTGGTTTTTCTCTCTTTTGAGTCCTTTTGAGTCTTTTGAGTCCTGGAGTCCTTTGCATGGCACAATGATTTTGCCTTGTTTTAGTTCACTACATATTTTGGATGCTTTTGTTTTGGTTGTTAAATGAATATGTTTTCATATCCAGGCTAATATTTTAATCGATGACATTTTTGGAAGTTGGTAGAGAAGCAAGGACAGTGTTACTTTGAATTTTTTTTAGAGGCAACATCTAGAGTACATTATGCAGGATGGTTTGACTTTTCTCCTTCACTGATTCAAACATTCCACAATGAATTCAATGAGGCGAACCAATTTAGATGACACGATTGTTCAGATTTCTTGAAGCAAAGATGACACCATGGTTGAAAGTGTTATAGAACCATCACTGTCCCATGCTGTCGGCGGCGAATTCCCCATCACTGGCCCCATTTTACTTCCCCGGTAACAAGTCCTTTCATTTCCTGAATGCATCAATATGCTCACACATCAGTAAACGAGCTCTCCAACTAGGATGCTCTGTTTTTTCTTCTTCATCATCAGCACAGTCTTGTACTAGTGTTTCCTTGAAAACCTCGCAGTCAGTAGGGCTCTCACTTAGGCAAATTGGAAACAGCAGTGCCAATAGATAATTGTGGCCGAGCTTACATGTCCCTGGTAGGGGTCGGAAAGTAACCTATTATTGAAATTACTGTGTAAAGAACAGCAGAGGTAACAGGAAAATGGGGGGTGGGGGCGACACATTCCTAGAGGTTATTATTTTTTGGTGGGGTTAGTTGTAGGCGGTGTTAAATGAAGAGTTTGAGCTTGTAGGGTTTATTTTCTCATTTAGGGAGGGGAGGAAATGAAGGTAATTGATATTAATTAATCTTGACATCGCTTTGCAGGGATTGTTTTAGTTTGGCTTAGTGATTTTTTGTTTGTACATTCTCTTTTTTTATTTACCGCAGTGCGTTGTTTTTGTTGTTGTTTATGAGTTATCTATTCGTTGAGAGGCTGGTAAGATGTATTTATACAAATCAGTGAGCTCTGTTGCTAGAGCCTATATAGTATGGATACAGTACTGTAACCGATGATCATACATGAGATTCTTCTTTTATACCCTGAAATCCCCTAAGACTGAGAGAGGATCCTTAATATAGTTGGATATATGAGCCACTCTCAGAAGCCTTCTCATTATTCCATTAACTGAAGGCCCTCTAGGACTCAATTAAAATTCTAGTTGTTTGAGTACAGTTGAATATCTGAATATCCTAGAATACTAGAATACCCCAGAATACTTGAATATCAGATAATAATAGAGTATCTCATACCTTAGAAAGCTCTCATCTAGAATAAGCTATACAAAAAACCTCCAGAATATTTGAGAATACTAGAATGTCCAATAATACTTAATATAATAAAACAGAACACGAAACTAGAATATCTAAGAATATTAGAATATCATATAACATAAGAATACTAGAATAAGCATACACATGTCATACACATGTCATACCAGTGAGTATACAGAATACTAGAATATCATAAAATATAAGGGTATTTCATACTAGAATAAGCATTTAATATATGATAATAAGCATGTAAACCAGAATACTAGTACTATTATTATGTAGGCCTCTGCAAAACCGGAATCTCATATAATACTTGAATATCTTATAATATTTAAATATCATATTCTATAATGTTATTGTAGCACTATAACAGCAATATAAAAAAGGTTCATGTCACCCCAAATCTGGTAGAAGGTTTAATGTAATTGCTGCGTTCATACTAATAGTTCTTGATAATACATTAAAAGAATGAAGTGACATGGCATGTACAGAAATTTACTGATGAGATTGTCAGATTGCCCCTCAACATCATTTATAGGAACTGCACTTATAAGCAATTGAGATCAGTCTATTCAACCCTAACATTTAAAAACAAATAATACCCGAAACATTTGCCAGCAGAAAATCACTTTATTGTCATTGAATAAAATGACAGATAGTGATTGCATTGAACAATGATTGGCCAAGCTTTTGAGTTGAAGTATCATACAGATAGCTATGAATATAATACCGGAAGGTATCTGACAGTTGTTACTGCTTGTTAGTAATTACCTTTTAAAGGGATCAGTGATGCTCCACTGACTGCTCTCCAAGGCCATTCTCAGGGACTGGCTTACTGTAAACCCTGTCGGAATCTCTCTCCTCTATTTGAATAGAATGATTTGGTTATTCCTACTGAGTAATGAGGAGTATTGAGCAATGATATTAATTTATGTTGGCTCCCTTTAAAGAAAACTTGAATGGCCTTCTAAGGATTCTGTTGGCTTATTCAGAAAGACTTGTTGAATAAAAGATGGTAGTAAAATAAAGTTGGTATGCTTGTTTTTAATTGCAAAGAAATAGTTTATAGCCTGGTGTTTCGATAATAGCAGAGTCTTTCTTGAAGGCTTAATTACAACAACACAAAAGAATTTGGGTAAGTACTGAGTATACAGTGCTAACACACATTGGTGTATGTATGGGTAAAAACCAAAATGAATATTCTTTATCCCCGATGCAAATTTAACATCTATTAAGACAACAACACACATAAACAGTTATGTACTTTATGCATGTCGTATTGCCATTTATCCTTCAAGAAAGACTCTGCTAAGGTTGAAACATCAGAACATTGACTATTTTGGGACATTTATACCACAGGTCCTTTTGGTTGGTAAGCAGTATTCCCCCACTTTATTTTAATTGACAACAGTGATTATCTGTACTAAACATAAAGTTAATTACTTATTCATTCCCCCCCCTAAAAATATTGGCAAATTAAGCAAATAAAAAATAAAAAAATAAAAAAAATTGGCACCATCATCAGCTGCAGCAGAACATAAGGTTTTAAAAGCTGTCCAGATTTGTTGAGGACTCTCTCCATTTGCATGTCCACACTCTGTTCAGCTCTCAGTCATTCCTTTGGGATCTTCAGCTAAAAAATTGTGAAGACTTAGCCTCCCAGTTTGCATTTGAAGACTCAAAATTTACATATTTTGTTTCTCAAGAACCAACTAGCCTTCCCCCAGTGGGATTCCTTCCATTCTGGTTCCTACATAACACAATCAGATCCAGAGTGAATTTTCTTATTTGATTTTCAGCCAAGATGCTTGTTAAGAGAGGATGCTAAATCGTGCCTGACATTCAAAGAGATCGAGCGGTCGGATGATGGTTATTGGGGGGGGGGGGGGGGGGGGCAGACTTCGGGATTATGCATGAGGACGCACAACATCAAGGCCAGTGTGATATTGTGGATCAGGTTGACTTTATGCAGTGTACTGAAGCGCCTTGAATTCCGCATCCACCCCCCCTTCTTCCTTTCCTTTCCCTAAAGAGCACACAACAAATGTTTGAACTATGTTAATGACATGTTTATGCAGGTTTTCAAGAGCATTAAGTGTAATCTTAGGAGTTGAGTTTCCACGGTAACTCGGCAGATCAGATGCAGAGCACAAACTCCGCTTAGTCTCCCCATCTTTAAAGGTTTGACTCGACTACATGGGTAAAATATTATGGACTTGAAGACTGCAGTCTTCTTGACGACTACTTTTAGGTTTCTTGTAAGACACGATCTCATTTGTTAGTCACAGTTCAATTGAAGATGCTCACTGTATTAAATTAAGCACTCTCATAATATCTGTGGGTATCCTTTTTGTAAACTATCTGGTTTTAAATATCTGTAAAGCTGTAAAGTGCCTGAAGCATTGAGTTTCTAGATGAAGCATTTTGGGATTTTGATACGTCATACTTTTTTCCTAGAAGTCATATACATAACACATGCTGCTTAGCTTTATTTTTAACAAAGAGATTTAAATAGATTTTATAATGAAGTATTCGTTACCACATACGAAGAAACTCTTCTGTATGGCACTAGTTTAACTGCTTTCATTCTTAAAAAAAAATAAAACCCAAACTGAATGGATTGTCGCACCAATGTTAAGTCATACTGGTGTTTAAGAGACCTTTACTTGTTAAGGGTTAACTTACACATGCACAGATGTTACACTACACTTACCGCATCCTCGTAGAATACTAAAGTCTACTGAGAAGCATTTCATTGTTGGTCTGAATGTATAAATCCCCAAAACAGCATACATTTTACAAAAAGGAGGGGTGTAGGGTAAACATCAGGTTTCACACCCTTTATGTGTACTCAGGATCCTCTATCTTTTGTGATTCTAAACTGATCTTGTTTCATAAACCATGACATTTTTACGAAAGGGGTGACAGTTTTTTCAGCCATTATCTAGTATTCAGAAATCCTTCATGTTTCTTCCACTAAAACAAATCTTACAGAAACAAAAATAAGCTTTTGGCGAGGGCGTGAGTCCTGAAATCAGAATCGGGGAGTCTATCTCAAACTGGGTCGTAAGAGAGCACTCTGCGGGAAA
The DNA here is from genome assembly GCF_902459465.1 of Asterias rubens. NCBI lineage: Eukaryota > Metazoa > Echinodermata > Asteroidea > Forcipulatida > Asteriidae > Asterias > Asterias rubens. Next base: position 21,038,006 of record NC_047067.1, on the reverse strand, counting down.
TCAAAAGTGAGATTATTGATCAAATATCTCCTTTCCCTCAGCTTCTAAAGACGGTCCCAGTCTAGCTGGTAACCCGATCACCGATGTTTGAAATTACACAGACGAGGACAATATATATCATTTTCATGCTCGTTTATTTCGGGAAGATTGAGTTGATTGAAAACACTCATGGTATCCAGCCTCAAAGCGGTCAGTGAGCTCTGCTCTGGAATTAAGACAAAAAACAGTTTTAGAAAGTATTTCTTTATTGTATGCGACAGATAAAGATGTTGTTGAATCAAAAAACTGTCACTTTGTTTTGAAAATTGGTCACAGAGAAAAGGCTTTGGAGATCGGGAGAAAGGTTGCAGTTCACAGGATTCTATGCTTCATGTCCAAATACCTAACAGAATATTATGGATTTTAAATCCATTGAAAAAATATTTCATTAGCAGTGAATTAATTTCTAAAGTTAATGGTAATGAATTCCCAAATAAATTTATACTAGGGAATATCTTTTTCTGTATAGAAAACAAAGATTATTTGTCATTTAACACAAGCAAATGGCATGTTTTTTGTTGTAAAGCCACACTGAAAAACGTGTTAGAATCCCCGTCTTTACAATGACAGGGCGCACCAATAAAAGCACAGTACAGACAAACATGTTTTTAACCAATGTAAGTTTACGCCCACACATATGCCGTTCATAATACAATGCACACTGCTTGTTCTTCAAGTGGATTTTTTGCAGTCATATCTTATTTAATATGGACATAAGAATTGAGAAACGTATTACTGTTCTGTGGATTGTCTAAGCCCACTGGACTCAAGTTGTGATGGCTCCATCCTCCGCTCTAGCTCAGGAATCGTAGTCCTGTCCATGGTGCTTATGTCCTTGGGCATGACACTTAACATAATTAGCTTCTCTTCACCTAGGTGTATAAATAAGTACCCATGAAGGTTGGATGCTAATTTGTGTGATTACCACTTTCTTAGTAGTTACATAAGGTTCTAAATATTCTACTTATCTGGTGTACTTGGCATTTGCAAAATATTTTTTTTCAAAATGAATGTGAGCCCCCCACCCCCAAATGAAGCATATTTTTGTTGAATGTTTAAAGTTAAGGTCACAGTTGTATGATTTATTAGTCAGGACTACACACATTTAAGAGTTATGTGAAACTTTTCAAATTTTTATTTTAAAGAAACATAAATTGAGAGCAGAGCAGAGAAGTTTATATTTTAACTGTTGTTTTTTTCCTGGGCTGGGGTATTCCAATTTTAGGAAATCCTCCTCCATTCACAAACAAAATATCATGATATGATGAATGCCTTGATGGTGAAGTTTTGCTCCCTGTCCTTGTACTGACTACCAAGATGGCAATTAGAGTACTTCATGGCCTTTCTATGGATGTTTTGATGTCCCTGTCGCTAGCCACTGGGGGTACAGTCGCACATTGCAGTTTTTTTTTTACATTCTTGACATATGGTGTTTCTTTGTGTTTGGCATGTACCCTACCCCAGGGTTGGCTGAAACATGCTCTGTGCGTTCAGGGGACAGGTCAGATTGGGTGAGATCTTGAAAGACTTTTTTTTTTACTATGTCTTATCTTAGTCTTGGAAACTTGAGTAGAATTAGAACCAGTTGTTGCCCAAGGGTTACCATATTGCTCTGGAAAACTGATGACATGATTAGGATTTGACTTGAAGTTCATGTTATATTGGAATGCTTTTCACATTGTGTTACATATTGGTCTGCACCTGCTGTGGTTCTCTCTTTCTCTCAGATGGATTTGAGATGAGGAAAAACCCATTATGGTCTCTTGTGATTGCCTCAAAGGTTATGACCACCAGAAGTTATTTTGATTTCTATGAATTCATTTATCCTGAGCTCAGCTTGGGTACCAAGCATCTTGATAGCTTAAGAATTCAACAATTTGAGAAAGAGAAGAGGACATAGAGCTGCTTAAGCACAAAAAAGTAGTTAAGAACAACAATATTATGGTTACCAGAACAAGGTTACCAGTCACATGTACAATTTGTGACTGGTATTTGCTTAATTTTGCTTAGCAGTGTTATGCCCAATTCTCTTCTTAAATTGGGCCCAGGTTTTACCATACTCCTGCTGATTTCTTCATCATTTAATAATCCTAGTACACCAGAAAACTTGTTTTTAATTGATACCAACTCGTTATTGCATTATTCCACCCACTCCTATTGGCTTGAAATCTTGCATCAGTTCACAAAATCCTCGGATACATAATGTGGGTTTTCAGATACAATTTAATTCCAATCCTACATTTTCTGAATACAAGCTCCATGGAACCAATCAGGTGGATTTTTGTTATTAAATTATGGAGTAAATTTGTTCATGAATAGATATGAATATGATTTATGGTTGGTCAGGGAATTTTTTTAATTTTCAATTTTGGAAAAAAAATCAATTTGTTTTTTAATCTAAATTTTGCATTGCATGTGAAGTCGAAAGAGGTTTATTACTGAGTTTTATTCTTTCTCAGGTTTGTCAAAAAAAAATCCCTCGTGCAACTAATATCTATATTTATTATTATTTCATTTTTCAATTTTCTTTTCCCATCGGTTGTCTTTCTACATCTTGGGGAACTGACATGTAACTCGGACATGTTTTCTTTTCCTCCTTCACTGTTGTTGCTGGTCTTCTTATCAATAGTGAGAATAATATTTTAACCTTTGAAATTGTTCCTGTTTTAGAGTGCCTCTGAATTTGAAAGAACTAAACCCTTTTCATTTTTTCCTTCTTTTTTTCTGCGTCTTTATTGCTTACTCATCCACACCCACTCATCAAATCTGATCCCATGAGCTCAGCCTTGCCATTTGTCCTTCTGTAGAATAAGAAGGACAAAATAGAATTTTGAGGGAAAACAAATCAGGTTATTTTTTTAAACAACAGACTTGAATTGAATCCATAATATTCCTGTTAAAAACATGGATGTGTACAGGCCTGGAATTTTTGTCGTTGAAAGGGCAAGGCCATTTTTATTTTGCAAAGTGCATTTCATTGGAAACTCTTAAAGTCAATGGGAATTCTTTGAAGGTGCACCAAGGCCAAGACCAGAGCAATGGAGAACGTGGCCTCCTTGGCCTTAGTGTAACTCAAGGCCAGGGTATAACATTTTAAGCCCTATACAACGATACTCAACATACATTCTCCCGAGAGAATGGTGCAACAAAATATCAATAACTCATCTTTTAACTTCTATATAAGAAAAGAAAATCTTGTCTTGCCATACATCAGAAATAGGTGAATGGGAAGGTAAATGAAGTCAAACCGCCCTCAATTTCCACGATAATGATGTGTGGCAAACCTCTAAAGCTAACCATGAGATATTTAAGCACCCAGAACTGTTGACTCATGTCTTTCCCTGCGGCTTGCTGATGAAAGGCTTGACACATTTATTTCCAAGAAGTGTTGTCTTAACTATTTTTATCACCGTATGAGTTTGTCTTGGATCATTTTGTTCTATTGTGGTAAAAAACTTTTTAAAGTATGCTAGGAAGGAAAGGCTACTTACTGTTAGCCAGAGATAACATACTTTTGACAGATGTTATTTTTTTAAATATATTTTTTATATACATAAATTTTACTGTGAAGGCCCCTTAATATTAGAAGCCTATATACCTCTCTAAATCCATCAAATGTACCTTATTTAAGACAATCTAGTACAAAGTTAGACTACTCCACCCACACATCTTCATGTAAAAGGTAGATTGAAGCCTTCATCATTTTTCAATATTTTTAAAATCTCTCTTCGGTCCATTTAGTGTTTCATTTCATTTGCCATGCTGTATGAAGTTACAGAATTTCCCAGACATGACACCATCATTCTCTTTCATCACTCTCTCACAATGTAATCGTAACCAACACATTTTTGGTGAGTGTGCTTAAAGTATGCCATGATGAGTCTCCACTTAACCAAAGCAAAGGATACTGTTCCCTGAATCCCACTGACATCAATAACTTCAAGGATTGCCAAAGCTGCTTCTTAAAACCCTCAAACTAGGCACATTATCAGAGTATTTCAATTGTCTTAACCACATCTTACACACTGGTCAGCTCATATGTCTTTATGTCCCAAGCTGGACCAGTCCACTTGTCCTAAGAGGGGTGTCAATCAACATTAGACTGACTTGGTTAGAAAGGCCTGTACAAAACTCTGCCAACATCTGTTATAAAAAAATGGTCAGTCAAGTGTCTGTCAGTTGTCAGTGGTAGATAAAACAAATTCTACAAATAAATTTATAAAGCTTAAATTCTCACAGGCTATACCTCGACATGTTTTAACATGTGCCCAAACAGCAATTGTTGTTAAAACAACAATTGCTGTTTGGGCATATTTTTTTTCCAAAAATGAAAAGGGAGCCAATTACAAACATTATACATCGTGCTTTAGCCGGTAACCTGTCTCTGCTAAGCAAGATTTGTCTATTTAAGTAACGCTTCTCAGATTCAAATTCGGAGGATGAAACTGATAATATTTCCATAACCTCATTACTTAAAAGTTAAATGATTCTCAAAATGTTTTACACTTTCAAAAGCTGCCGTACTTTTAACTAATAGCTTTTATTGCATGAATTTTTAGAGTGATCACCAAGCGTATGCGTTCCCTTTAATCGATTGGAATGAACGTTGGTCAACCCTAAATCAATGATGTAGCACCGAAACCTTTAATATAAACGTGGAAACATCCTGTAAAGTGTGTGTGAATAATTAAGGATGAGATGCAAGGGAATTAAATTGACCTTGAAGCCAGGAGGAGAAAGTGTTAATCTTATATTCTTCCTCTGTCACTTACATCAATGAGGAGTCTTGAAGATGAGCAATATAGTACAGTCCGGGATGAGAACTTATCTTACAGGGATTCTTTTGAAGGATGCTCTGGAAGTTTAGTCAGGCGAACTAATGATCAACATGATTTAGTTTTGCCCTGTTTGAAGCACTCAGTTCTTTCCCAGTTCTGTAGACAAGAATATGTCCATAGATGCCTCTGGTGGGATTCGAGCCTACTATTTTCTGCAATCCAGAACTGATGTCTTTACAGCTAGACATCAACTGGGAACAAAATGGGCGTCAAGTTGGGCTAATGGTCTTTTCACCTAAGGGAACCCGGGTTCGAATCCCAACTGGCTTTCCCCAGTTGGGGTTCCCCTCCTACATCGTCTTGTCTGTACAGGTATTTTCAGGCAATTTTGAGAATTCCTCAGTTTCAAATAAAAAAATAAAAGTTTTGTAAACAAAGTATATTGCTCTCTATTCCCAATGGATCGGCTCATCAGTGTAAACCTGTTAAACATTTTTCTCAATGGTTTGCTCATATTATTAATACAACATGGTATTATGGTATTATGGTGCCATGTTTTATTCAATGTAGTTATGTAGTAAACCCCACCCCACCCCCTCTATCTGAATTGCTTAGAACTAGTTCAATAATAACTGCATCAATAATCACACCAAATTAACAGATTTATTTCCAGCCGACTATTTGTTGCTCTCAGTGGTAACAAATTCATAAACAGGAGGTTGCTGATCTGTGTTTCAAGGGAAATTGAAGCTGGGAGATGAGTCAAATCGTTTGGAATGTGTCAGGTTTCGTAATTACAATTATCATCGGGTCATCAATCATTTCTAGTCGTTACAATGTTTTTTAATTTCTAATTTTTTTCCCGGTTTTGTTAAGTTGTAGGTACTTCAACAATGTGCAATTTCTGTTTTGGAAATGTGTTGGCTCTGAAAAGAACCGTTGGTGGTCTCTATGATTGGAAAACTAAAGGCCTATTCTGCTTATCTTTAGAAGAAAGAAAAGACTGTTGGACACAGAAACAGGTTGTATCGTAATTTGGGTGTGATCCCTGCCTACACGGCAGTTAACGGTTGTATGGCTTCTGACTGGCACCCCCGAACAAACATATTGACAAAATAGGGACACCGCCAATATAGGGCTAGATAGCTCAGTTGGTAGAGCGCCGGCACGTTAATCCGGAGGTCGTTGGTTCGAATCCCACTCTAGTCAATTCTTTGTTCAACCCCATGAATCTAATGAATTATAAAGTTATGCTTTTGCATCAAAATCCACCTAACCATTCCATGTCTTATGGTGGATTTCTTCTCAGTCTTATTTGTTGTTCCAGTTGGGTTGGTTTGAATCCATTTTCCTCCCGGATCAACTTTGACATTTAAGGTGGTGTCCTCATTAGACCAGGAAGCGTTTATTTACTCAGTCGCATTCTCCTTCAACCTTCCAGATTTCCGCTGGAGCTTTGAAACGAAACATAAAAATTGTTAAGTAGGGTATTGAAAGTCCTAGATGGGGTCAACTTTTGTAGAATTTGGTCTGCTGGATACTGGGAATTCTTGAGGGGAAGGAGTGGGAGTACCGTTGGCCGACGGTGAGGAGAGATCGGGCAACAGATGCATTGAGACGGTTGAATGTTCATTCAGATGGTTGATCATGCTAGAACTCTATTAGCATTCTCACTTTGTATAATCCAATTGAAAGGGGAGTTATAACCTGTGCTGCTTCCACCGTGAGATCCAGGGAATTTTTATATTTCAGCGAATTTCCTGGCAAGATACTTTTTTCCTTGCAAATTTTGTGTCCTTTCACTCGTCACTCGCACAATTTAAATGCCAGGACTGATCCGATTGAAAAAGTCAGTACATTGCTTTCTACAAAAATGCTGACAAGATTCTGCAACCTTTTGAAATGTTTTTCGGCTGTAAAGTAGCGCGAAATGTGCTTCAGTGTTGTCCATCCATATAAAATGGTTTCTACATGTACATCTCAACTTGCTGGATGAGTTTGGATTTCTAATTGTTGGTGAATGTTGGATCGTTATGTGGTTTTAGTTTGGAGCGGTGATGACGGCAAATATGAAGAGGTTACTGTTGTGTCTTGGTTCATCAGAGTCAAGTAAGTTTAAAGAAATTGTAGAATTGTACATTTGTTATTTATTATACAATTTGTATTTATTTTTATTTATTTATTTTATCTAACACCTTTTACAGGTATCATAAAAAAAAAAAAAAAAAAAACTATGTATCGTGCTCGTAACATTCTTAGAATGGCGTTTGTTATTATGAGTTTTCGACGGAAAGAATCCTTGCATGAGTGAATACTGACTAGTCAATAAATAAAAACTAGATTTCTAAATTATCACAAATGCTTTAAGGAAGGTAATTTCATGCCATCTTTTTTTGAGGAGTCTCATTTTGAGGAAGTGTGGGAGCAGAGAGTTAGAGAGATCAGAATTGGGGACGAAGCAGTGAAATCCAACCCTTGTCTAAGCCGGGCAGAGATTGCCAGCAATAACACTGCCTCTTTTTCCCCTTCGCACACGCTGCTATTCATCTAACAAATTGACTGAAACGACACATGGGCCCCCCCCTATGCAAGCCAAAACACAAGGAAACCAAAAGGTGGTAACAGAAACTATAGGCTGGCCGGCAGGGCGTATTATCTTTCATGAAATGCACACCAGGCTGTGGAGTGGAGAGGGATGGAGCTAGTCCCACGTTAGAGGAATACAAGGGTTTGGGAAACAGGCCGAGGATGCTGAGAGAGTGAGAGAGAGAGAGAGAGAGAGAGGTGGAGAGAGGGGGAGATGATAATGTCTGATCAAGATTGGGGTTAATAATAATGGATGTTGGCTTGGCGATCATGACATGCTTATAGATTCCACACAGTAGATATTGATGTAGTCGGTTAATAGTGTTATCAATTGAGAAATCGATAAATGATCACTTCATCTGGTTTGGTACAACCTGATGACATCAGTAAAGTGGTCAATAGTAGATACTTATCAATCGATATCAACCTGTTTATCAATACCTCCTCGCCCATCCCACACATGCATCTTTGTGATACTCTGTTAACTTGAGATGGTTGAGCTCTGATAACGATCAAGAAATTGAGAAACGGGTCGCATCTCACCACACCATTTGTGAAAGTCATAAGGGCGTGCATACTTTTGCTATTTTAAAAACTTGATACTGTACATGGAGTGAACATTGTAATGCCTCACATTGTACAACATTGAGCTCACAGCCGTTTTTGATATTGAAGGATACTCTTGGTGGTGCAATGATAGCCTGAGCATTCATGTTAATGTGTTTAGCTTACATTGTCCAACTGGGGACTATTTATAAATAGCTACCAGGGAGAGAATCTAGGGCTCAGGAAGAAGTAGACAATGTTGCTTGCTATTTGAATTTGTAAAGTGTTTCTGCCAAGGATAGTCTGTATGACAGTTTGTGTAAATTTGCTGGGCTATTTTTATTTTTATATAATATTTTTTCCCGCTTCTTTCTGGATCCTTTCCTTAATCCCTTTCCCCCTCTCTTTTTCTATAAATGGATATGTATTTGTTTGTACTTGTTTTATGCCTCTGAAGAAGGTCCGGATTGGATCGAAAGCTAAGGCCATCTACCCTATTCATTATATTTTTTGCAAACTCATATATACATATATATAATGTATTTAGAGAGAAAACTAGAAAGGCAGGGAGACCCAACCCACTACCATTTGAAATGTTCACCCAGTAGGTTTAATACCCATTTAGTTTCATGGGGCTTCATCCTAGAGACCTAGTCCGATGTCTCATAACTGGTATTTATTAATCTGTTGAAGTGGGAAACCATGACATATAGGACTAAATTGTCCATGTTTAAATCTTCATGTTTTGCGCACTTGAGTTTGCACCCCAAAAAAATGCAAAAAAAGAAAGAAAAAATTTCCCAAACCAATCACATTACATTCCCAAACCAAGCTTTATAGATTACATATTGTTTGTGTCTACAGTATTTATCGACATTATCATCACTTGCAGCTTATGTAATCAGCTGTCGCATAGTTCCCATCGCTGAAAATTATTTTCCAGTACATGATTGAGATTGATTTAAAGGAATTGTAGTGATTGATGTTAGTGTTGCTTTATAATGAGGTATGGAATAGTACTGTTCTCTATAGTTTTCTGTTGAAGTCTTTCATATGGTTTGTTTCTAAGACTTGGGTTTGTGTTCAGTGACAACACCATTTTATTTCTTTGATGAGATTGTAACACTTTTCTTCAGCGAACCAATAGTGATTCTTAAAATAAATTTATGTGCTTGAATAAAATAGTGTATGAAACAAAGAACAACACAGCGACAGATTGACTCTGGTTTTAATTAAACGCTATATCATCCAATAGGTGTAACGCTATCTGGTCTACATATGAAAATAGTTTCAGCACGCACAGCCCGTAAGGTTTCAACTGAGCGAATAAGTCCAAAGTAATCTAATCCCATGGACTTTATTTGCTACATGTCTGCAAATTCAACATAATATGATATGTCCACTGAAGCATTTTGAGTAAAACGGCATGCAATCCCGCAAACAGAGACACGTTTCAGTCCATATTTAAGAGGGACATCTGAGCCTTATTTAGTCGCTGTGTATACTTTTTCTGCAAAGCACTCAACATTGAACAGAAGAGTCAAAATGCTTTCTCAAATAGTTTTGGTGTGTATATACTGGCGGAAAATGACATCTAATAAATATTTATATTTTAAGTCGTGTTATTCTTGAGTTGACTCGTTTAATAATAAAGCACTGTTTACCCAACTCTTTCAGAATTCAGCTGATGAACTTCACAATTTTTTATCTTTTTTGATCTCTCAACATATTTTTCAGTTTATGGTTTAAACCATTTTGAAAAATTGTGATTTACATCTGCAAATGTTGTACAAGTTCCATTTTATGCTGCATAATAACCAACCGCGTGAGAAATGATAGTACACTTTGAAAGAACCAACATTTTCTTCAACATTTCAACAAGTTCAAATTCACTCATTATCAATTGCGTCTGTCAGTGTCAGGCCCCCTTAACATCTGCTGGTGACAAATCTCCATAATCAGTTACACCTTTTATACCTACCGAAGCATACCACTAAGTAAAACAACATGAAAACCTGTAAAAGCATAACACATTCGCTCAATATTTGACTGAAGTCAGACCCTAACGTGTTATTAGAAATAATAAAATATAGACGTTGTAGTTTTTTTTGTTTAATGCAAATCATTGGGGTGTTATACTCAGGCAGTCACGCAGCCGATGGTTGGAAAGTATCTTAAGTCTGTTTAAAACCTTAAGTCTATCCAATCCTATGTCGTTTACTTTAGCTTTGTCTTTATGACAATCTTCGTTTCAATCCTATCAAGGCAAATGTGAAGCTTTCCTTTTTCGGTTTGGGGGGGGGGGTGTTGGAAAGGAGATTGTAATGTCATTTTGACCTGTGAAGGGGTATTCTTAGTGAATGCTAAAAAAAAACAGCAGTGGGTAAACAGTTGTGAATAAGAAAGTTGCTGAAGAAAAGGAAAAATCTTTTTAAAGAATTGATTTAAACTTTGCACTCTTTATCCTAACATTGTCAATCACAACTGGTAACTGTTGTTATGACGTCAGATATTGTATATTTACTTCCCGTCCCGTATCCATGGTAATATTGACTTTAGTTAGAGTGCCTAATGCTCTCTCTGTAGCGATGGCCCAAGTGTGCTGAAATGCTCTTTTTAAATCTCTCTTTTTTCCCTCTTTTTTTCTCTTTTCTTTTTTTTGGAATTCCAGTGCTCTGGAGATGCCTTGGTCATTTTGTATTAAAGATACCTCATATTTTGGAACGGTTTTGAAACAACTTTTCTGAAACTTAAATTTAAGTGCTCTGTGAAAATTCTTTCAAATTGTTGAATTAATTTATTTGAGAATATTAGTTTAGGTTTAAACTAATAAATCCACATTTGTGTTTGTGTTGATATTAATTTTATTTTAAGTACTTTGATTGGATTTGTATGTGAAAACTTCTTCAAAAACTTGATTATGTTTCTGAAAAACAGAAGAATTGTTAATGTTTGTTTCGTTGATATTGTGCATGTTCACAAATGTGCTTGTTGAGGTTTACACAAAATACAAAGTGAGTTTTGAGCGAAATTAATGTCCTTGAACATGGCAGTATTTTCAGATGGAAATGCTTCTGGGTAAATTACATTTGAGAATCAAGTTTATTAACTAAAAAGTCAGCAGTTATGCTGGAAATATTCCCACAAGGGAAGGATTCGACCTTGAATATCAAATTTGCCAATCAATAGCTTTACTGGTGAACAATTTCTTCCTTGTAGCCGACAGAAGAAAGAAACCACAGAGAAAGGGAAAAACCCCAAGACACAATTTCTGTTTTTTGTCTGTGGTCTGATTCTAAAGAATAGTGCTCAAGAGAGAAATGTGCCTCATGCGTCATCCTTAACATGTACATCAAAAAATAGAGCTGAATGACACACCTTGATTAGAGACTACATAGTGAATGAAAACTACTACATAGCTCTTCTTTACTGAAGGGTTAGGGTTTAAATTTAAATAAAAAGGCTTGGCTTAGTCCTTCTTTTTTAAGCTTGGAGACAGTCAATATTTTATTAAGATATATGTTGCAATTGTGATCTTGAAATGGTATAACTATGGTCAGGCAGTGGGTTTGAAATCCCAATCTAACCCTAATCTAACCCCAATCTGTGTATTAAAAAAAAGAAAAGGTGAATAAAAATGCAATCCTCAGCTGTCGCTGATAAACTCCAAGGGGCCCCTGAGAAAATCTTCATGAGATGCTGTCCAAATTATCCAGTGAAAAAGACCATGTTAAGTTCTAAAATAAACACTTTTATGTTGCCCTCGGTGACGGTTGACATTTATGTGAGAGAAGAATGGCACAGTGAGGTGGCCTTAAGCGTACGTGTTTAAAAGAGAAGTGTGCTAGATTGTGGATAGCTCTGGGGCGCTTACACACCCAAATGCCGTGACCGATTAGTTGGGCTTGTGAATATACAGCTTCCCTCCCTTTAGTTATTTTACGACAGATGATACAATCCGTGGGCTTGGTACAATTTATCTCAAAAAACAAAGCTTCAAATCAAAACTGTTCTTGGAGTTATCATTTTCATCATCATCATCATGATTATGAGATTGTTACAATCCACCGTTTGAGGCTGTGTCTCCAGTCTCTTGCTGCTTTCTTATTCATGGCCTTGTCGTTTTCATAAATCTTGTCACGTCGTCACGCGGTCGCCTCCCATGTCTTCCCATTTCTCCACTTTCCAACTCCTTTGGGGAAGATGCAAATAACGAGGTGATTCTTAATTGATTCTTTAGATGACAATTAGAGTCATCTTAGCGAATCCCTTTTCATTCAATTCCCGTAGAATAACTGTATTATTCTCATAAATGTTAAGGTAAATTAAGTCTGAGTTTATGCAGAGCAGCCTTGTTACACTCGAGGAATTTATGGCACGACAATGAGACATGGACAGTATTGCTTTTATTTCAATGAAATGACAACAGTCAGTAAACCATTGTGTCTCCTCATCCACTGCAGTTAATAACTTTTATGAAAGCAGCTGACCATGCATGAAATGGCTTCCTCAGCCAATAGCTACGCAGCTGTCTGCAAGCCCCGCCCCTTCCTGAAAGTTCACCTTGAATACATGAATGTTAAGTAGGTAGAGATGGGGTCATATTGGCAGGACATCACCAGGCTCCTGGTGGCTGGCGCTAGTTTATTATCAGTCTCTCTACTCTCTCTCTCTCCTCTGGATCTGAGTGATGTGATGGGCTCAACATAAATTAAGTGTCGAGTTGTTGTGCGTGCAGTAACGATCGTCGCTAGCATTGTTGATTTGTTTGTACATGGAACGTATACTTTTGGCAGGGAAGGATTGTTGTTGTGTTGCTTTCTTGGCACATTCGTGGAAAAAACACTCAATTCACTTGGACTTTTTCCAGTAAACGTAAGTTAATTTTCATACTTTTTTTTAGGTCATGGTTTGTTGAGCTGTTTGTTTGTTTGTTTGCTTGCTTCTCTGTTTGTCTGTTTGTTTGTTTGTTTGTTTGTTTGTTTGTTTGTTTGTTTGTTTGTTTGTTTGTTTGATGTAAAACCCAGACTTTTGCTTTGAGTGTGTCCCTATGGATGCAAAATAAACAGCATGTTTACATTTGTTTTGGGAACCATTTTTATCCTTAACCAAACCTTAACATTTTGAATAACTGTTTTGTTTTTGAAGAATTATCTCTATTCCTTTGAGATGCATTGGGCAATTATTCCCTGTTTGTTACTTGGTTCAAGCATGGTTCAAGTTAAGGAGGGCAATTCCTGATAACTAAAGGGGTAAAAGTACAACCTTAAAACATCCTTTAAGAAAAATGCTCACTGAAAATAATTTTTGATTGAGCAGAAAGTCATATTTTGTCTCAAATTAGAATTATGTTTCATTCAAACTGTTTTGAAAGGAGGATTCTGCAGACAATAGAGCAGGACCCAATATGATGTTTGTTGTTTCACAGAAAAGCTAAATATTCATCAGTTTGTAATACACACTTTAAGGCTTTTAACCCTCAAGTCAAAGTATTTATCTTTGTATGAAACGCTTTATATATACATCCAAGAGGAACACAAATAGGAAAAGGTATGGTGGCCTTACCTTTAAGATCAGCTAACAGTCTATAAAACACTCATTCACCTGCATGTTGGTCTAAACAATTTATCATAAACCATGCTTTGATGCATAATGCTGATCACTTAATGGCGATAAAACAGCCCATAAAAACCTGTCTGCATTTCTCAAGGAAAATGGTGTGGTTTCTAATAGTCAGTAAATCGCTGAGGTTTTTATATATTGGAAGTTATTATGACAATTGCTGTCACTAGCAAAGGAAAAACCTTCCTTTATCCTTTAAAGGAATTCAATATGATGAAATTGCTTTTTAATAGAAGCTCTACTAGCAGATTGTATATTTAATTTGAGAATACTTATAGATTTGAAGACAAATTATTCTGCAGTGTACTTGCTTGAAACAAACAAAAAAATTGCGGTTTGGAATAAAAAGGATTTTTTTTTTACCACTGGTAACTTTAAACAAATTATAATGAAATTTCTTGTACTTTGTAAGTTTCTTTACTGGGAAACTAGAAACATTGAGTAAATAGTCTCTCCCCTTTAAAATGATGGTATTACTTCACTTGATAAAATAACATGTCATTAATTTGGTTAGTAACGCAAAAGGATAGTCAAAACTGTAAAGTGAGACCAATTTATTAGGACAACCACAAATACTTGGAGTTCGTTTCAGCCTTTATCTTGACAATTGTAATACACAATAATATAAAGTGACAATTTTTCAATTCCAGTCATGCCTGCAAGGAACAGCAGATCCACATGATTAAAAACGGAGCTTCCTCTTTAATACATGTGCCTGGTATTTTGCTTGTTAAATCAAGGTCTATAGTTATTCAGTAACAGGTTGACGTCAACTCCTTGGCATATCCGACTGCACTTCCAGGAGGGGGGGGGGGATGATTTCCATCAATATTTTTTGTGCCAATGACGTGGAGTTCTTAGTAAGAGTTACCTTGCTGCTCAGAGACTTTTGATTAGCGCGATGACGACAGTTTTGCTGTCTCATTTTTTTGATCAACTTCTTCCGTCTCGATTTTACCGTCAGGAAAAAAATTGGGATGATGCTGAGATGTCGTACATGGAAATGGATCGTACATGGAAATGTTGGGGAGGATTTACGTTTCATCTTCCTGAGAAGAATGATCATGCTGGGTTGTTTATAATTATTGTTTTAAAAAAATGTGGTTTTTTTTTTAACTGTTTTTTGTTTTAAGCCTTTGAGGAAAAACTCTTCTAGGGTCGAATTTTTTGTATTTGTTTTATTTGGTTGTTTTCATCTATGGGGTAATTGATATTATTACAAAGCTTTGTAATGTTACTAAGTAATCAACAGTGGGAGACCCAGCTTTCATTTGCCCGTAACTTGCCCATCTTTTCCTTCTTCCAATATTGCCTCCTTGTTGCCCGCAGAATTTGAAAAGCAAATAGAACCGCCTTCAGTTATTGTGTGAGCTTTGTACTGACCTTCTATACATAATGCTTCGAAATGTGCGGGTTCAATCAATGTGCGTTGTTTTGTGCATGCCAACGAAAGTGTCGGGTACGTGTTATTTGCACACACTGCATAAGTTTTGGTTCAATCATTGGTTTATTTTTACCACCTTGGCTTGGTTTATTAGCCAAAGGCAAGAATGAAGCCAATGTGTTCTGGTTGATGCGTGATGTATACTGAGGTTGGATTTCATCAAGATTCATCCTTAGATGAAGTTGTCTATATCGCCATGGTGATGTTTGTGTCATCATATTTCGCTTAGCAAGGAAGATCGTTTTTTTATTGCGGAGTCGTGTTAAGATGAATCTTAACAGGTTGTGAAGTCAACTTTGCCCCGATTTGTTTCGAAATCCCAATAACTGCACAACATTATAGCATTGAGCCAGCTGCAAACCTTGAATATTGCATTGCATTTTAGTTGGTAATCATTTTGCTGACAAGTTAACTTTCAGTCAATTTGGTGTTATGATTTCACTTGAAGGCCATGTCCATATGTATTTTGCTTTACTTATGGGAAAGAGTGAACATGAAAGAGAAACTGTGTTAAAGAT
Source organism: Asterias rubens (assembly GCF_902459465.1). NCBI lineage: Eukaryota > Metazoa > Echinodermata > Asteroidea > Forcipulatida > Asteriidae > Asterias > Asterias rubens. The sequence continues at coordinate 21,022,473 of NC_047067.1, read as the reverse complement.
TGCTCAGCGTTAAGCAGAAATAAAATCTGCGTATGAGAAATTGGTCTGAGGCCTCTTGCTATAACGCTATGAGCCCTTGCCAAGGGCTGATAGCGTCATAGTCACTCCTCCCTCATCGCTACATCATTAACACTGATGATGATTAATTGCAATTACTCACTGTTTCATTAAGGAATGGCTGATGCTGCTTTTAAATATGGCAGGTGCTGCTTTTAAATATGGCAGGTGTTTGGAACAGATGAAACACAACGATTAGTAGTTGCAGATTGATAATGCATTGGTTAATGTACATGATAAGATTTTGCAGAAGCCAATAAGACATTTGTATGATTTGAGATTAAACAAGCTGAAGTGAACAACAACACAGCAGTTAGAAAAGCTACGTGCTAAGCACAGAAAAATATCATTTAGAAGACTCTGTATGTGAAAGCCTATACCATTTTGTTGTTGTATATGTATTGTTTTTTGTTCTGCGCCTCGGGTCTTGTACACTAGATAGATGGCGCATTATAAATGCATTATTGTTATTATTATTATTATGAACATGTAGGCTGTACGCGATAAAACTCTCATCTTTTTTTTCAGGGTCAAGTGTTATGCCTGATCCAATTGTAAAATGGCATCGCTGATCCAAAGATGCAACTTGCAAGCTAATCAGCTGGCGCTTTCCTCTTTTGGTTTATTTATTTATTCATTTATTTATTTATTTATTTGTATTTATTTATTTATTCTTTTAGGCTCAAAAAACATCAAAACACACAACAACGATAACAGAAAATGTTGACATATACCTGAAAAACACTTTCACAAATTTTGCGCACTTGGTTTTTGGGGGTTATTTTTTGTTCAGTTACAAAGTTGTCTGAAGATCCCTTTCATTAAAATAATGTGGGAAAATGAAACCTTGACGAGATTCTTGAATTTGAAATCCTAATATCTGTGCACACCCTGTACTAACATAAAGACGTACTCCCGGGTATCATCAAGTCTCTATGTGTTCAGACTCTCTGATTGTTCTTAATGGACCTCCTTGGCTGCCATCATTTAATTCTCTCTCCTAACCGGAGGGGAGATCACATCCAGAATTGTATGTCAATTTTCTCCCGAAGGTTCAATCGCTGCTCTCAATTAGGATTCCGGTATTTCTTGAGGCAATTCATTTTAAAATCCCCCCTCTTCAGTTTATTCAATTTGTTTTTATAATGTTAACCTCATTTTTTCTTAAACTCATCACTGGTTCCTTTCAACGCCTTAAAAACAAATTCTTTACTCTTCATCAGATCTGTCCGTTTTGAAGTTCTGAATTTATAAACCTCTTGACATAATATACTTAGACAGATCTAGGAAATCCATTTCCTTTTGACAGAATTGAAAACAAATTGAAATTAATATATCTACTCTTTGGGAGCAGATGATTCAATTGTTTTATTAAATTGGGTTTTAAAATGTTGCTTATTTCAAATCAGATGCGTTTTTTGTTATTGTTTTTGTTTGTTAATTGAGCTGACTACACAGTATCCCTTCACATTGTTTGAATACTTCTCCTAACAGAGTCATCCCATGGTTATATATATTGCTTTCTCCCATGCCAGCATCATATTAATCAAGTTTATCTAACGCATTTACAGTCCCAAGGATAAGAATGAGTACTTCATGTCAAGCCTCTAGTCAGGGAGAGAGAGAGAGAGAGAGAGGGTCTGATCTCTTGGGACCCCTGCGTATTTTGACCGTGTGTTTGTTTTGTCGGATTAGGAGCATCTAGGAGTCTTATTATTTTGTTGTCTTATGTGATCATCTTCTTCTACAGAGATGGGCTTGGCAATCTATGCTGAGATAAATAGTTCTTTTTAAGGGGATATTGTTACCTCTTCATCTGATTGAAGCAAAAGTTCTTCAATATTTGTGTGTTTGTTGGGGGAGTGGGGGTCTTTATTTGGAGGCTCCTTGAAGCTAAATGCCCCAATCAAAACTTGTAACGTTCATGGCAAACTAAAGTATTATCTGAACAGTTCTGAGATAATTTTCAACGAAGTATTAACATTTTCTCCAATATTCTTTCATCAAAAAATAACAAAATTGCAATTGCCCCAAACATCTACATAATGCTTTGTAGAAACTTTGATGTACTTTATTTGTATGACCTGGATATATAAAATTGATAAGATTGGTTGCAATACCTGTGGGGTTGAATAGTAGAACACCGCTGTACTGAACACCAAAATAACACTCATTTGGCGCTTCCGAACATAACCTTTGGCTCTGATTTTGCGTAAACTATACATGCAATATACCTACATGCAATCACCGGCATAGAAGAGTGTCGAATATAATAACATACAAAATGATAATTAATGTTGACCAAAATGCTTTGAATGTATTGGCAGAATGTTTTGCCACAATTTTTATCATTTTTGAAAGCCAGATATATTAGAGTTTTGCCATGCTTTTAAGTCAACCAATATGTTTTTTTTTTCAACAAATCATAAGCCGTGGGGAAGGGGGGGGGGGGTAATAATCTCTATCATAAGCCGTGGGGAAGGGGGGGTGGTAATAATCTCTATCATAAGCCGTGGGGAAGGGGGGGGGTAATAATCTCTATCATAAGCCGTGGGGAAGGGGGGGGGGGGTAATAATCTCTATCATAAGCCGTGGGGAAGGGGGGGGGGGTAATAATCTCTATCATAAGCCGTGGGGAAGGGGGGGGGGGTAATAATTTCTATCATAAGCCGTGGGGAAGGGGGGGGGGGTAATAATCTCTATCATAAGCCGTGGGGAAGGGGGTGGGTAATAATCTCTATCATAAGCCGTGGGGAAGGGGGGGGGGGGGGTAATAATCTCTTCACCCTTAGATGCACCCTTACTTTCTAAAACTATAACAATTTGAAAAAAGTCATAAATAAATTTATAAAAAAAAAACGTAATATGTATAAAAAGAGAGGAAATGAAAAAGGGTGAAGAAATTGTTTTCAAAAGATTTTTGTAAGTGCAAGAAAAATTTATATCATCACTCCTCCGTACCTATATTAAGCCATGCAATATAGTGTACCTTAATTTGGCCAGTTGCCATACCAACCGATAAAATAAAATCCTTCAAGAGCCAATAGTGTTTTGCTGGACAAGACAAGAAGAGCATCAATTTAATTTGAATTTGACGACGTTCACTTCTCTTGATGGAAGGAACCTTCCCTAACATGTAATCTGCCTCTAGAATACCTTTCAATTACGCTAACCGACCATGGATACATGGTCTAATGCCAAGGAATGCATCGCTGTACACAATACAATCAACAACTCCTGTCGACCGTCTAATACGCGCCCTTCCCTTGTCTGTTTCTCTCGTCCGTGCGTATGTCTTCTTTTTCGCAAAGGCAATTTCAGAGAAGTGCCGGTTGCCGGGGCTGCTCATCACTTAACCTGCGTAAGTTCTATTTGCAGAGATGGAGTAAATATTGTCTGAACCATTAATCGGGGGGGGGGGGGGGGGGGGGTGGGGGGCCTTGGAACAACATGTCTGTTAAACTGTTGTAGGATTACCGACCTATCATGGTGTGGAGATTGGGGGAAATCTTGAAGCAGAAACCAGCACTGTGTCTAATTAAAGTAAGCTTTGTCAAGGTGTAATTATATTGGCAGGATTTGTGAAGTAGTTTTCTTCTTCTCGTTGGAGTGGGTTCTTTAAACAGAAGTCTTCTCAAGCACAGAGATGATTAGTTGTTATATGATTGTAGTTATTTGGCAGCCAGACGTGTGAGCTGTTGGTTTTTTTCCCTTGATTTGGGGATTTCATTGATCTGGGTCATTCTCCAGAGCCTGATTTTGGAATTTTTTTTTGTGATTTCATAATAGTTACCTAACTGCTTTTTTTCAATAGAGGTCGGAATAATCAAGACTTGACCCAACTTCAACCTCTAGGTCAATTCGTGTCTCTTCCCCCCCCGCTCTTCCCCCTCTAAGACCCCAAGTATTTATTTCCCCCTGTTTTTTTTATATTATTTCCCTGCATCCACATTCATCACCCTTTTACTTCGCTCATGACTGGCAAAGGTTCCAGCAGAAAGAAAAATATCTGGGGCCCGGGGACATTCACAGAGGTTTTGCGTCTTTTTCAATTTCAAGAGCGGAAGTGAAAACAATCCCCCACACTTCTCAGCACTGGCGGGTTCCTTATAGGTTCTAGTTTAAATGCCTCATATTTTTTCTTTTCTCCTCTTCTTTTTTCTGCAAGCTACTGCCCTGGTAATAAAACCTTTTTTGTTCTGGAGCCTGAATAGCACAAGTGGGCTCTATGTTAAATAGTGAAATATATAAATGGAAGGCGAACAAGAGGCGAGACACTGAGAAGATCTCTCCACAACGGAGAAGAACAGGGTGTATAAAAAGAGGAATAAAAAAAGCTCAGAATTCATCTCTCAACACGATTATGTGAAATTCCTTCCGGCAGTTCTCAGGGACTTCTGGGCCACAGCAAATACAGAAATGTGTTTTGGGTGTCGGAAGCTGAGAGTGAAATGGGGTGGGTAATGTTTTGTCTCATCACTTTGCCGTGGGCGATTTACTTCCTTTCTGTCTATATGGTCGGGTGTGTGTTTAGCTGTACTCTCCTCTCTTTCTTTCATTGCTGGCTGATTTTAAGATTCCTTGGACTCATGAGAAATAAATTACCAAGTTAAAAAATTTGCCTTCAAGGTTTTTGTCTTTAATCAGTTCAGAATGGTGGAATTTAGTCCTGAACATTACACTGAATGGTTGCAATAATTTGAGGTAGTTGTGGTATGGTCTAAGGTTCTTTGACAAATTGCTTTTTAAATTTTCATTGACTTAAGGAACAAAAACAAGTTTCTTGAAGCTTGTTGTATTTCTACAACAAATCACATTTTTAAGCAGTTTTTTTTAAAGCACTTCACCACAATTCTAGCTCATGGAATGTTACCATTCAGACATGACACAAGATTGGTTTTGCAGCTTTTTTGTTTGACTCCACAGTAAATAAGATTTCAATATGGACTTTTTATGATTTTGCAGTTATGCAAATTACCCTTTGGCTCAAGTAAAAATGCATCCCAGTTCTTGTATAATGAGCCATTTTCATTGTCAAGAATAATTTATAGTCTGGCAGAAGGAATATATCCAAGCCCCCCCCCCCCCACCACCAAAACACACACATTTCTTTTGACAAAGTATGAATTTTTCAACCATGTGGACTATGGGTATTCATAAATTCAGGTCAAATAGAAAATGCTGGTCCCCATCAAAACTACCTGCTTGTTGGTAATCAATGCATTAAAGGGGGACGGCGCGTTCAGATATTGAAGAATGATACAAATAATCCTGAGACAACTACAAATTTCACCCTTAGTCTTTCTTAATGATTGTTATGCAACTGAACACCACCCAAAATACAATTGGTTAACTGTTCAGGATTTGTTTTCGCAGGTGTTTTGTTTAAACCGGCAACTTTAAATCATTAAACAAATAATGGACTGCGATCACGCAAGCTATGCCACACAATGGAGTGTGCATGACTGTGTGAAAGACAGCTGGGAAATATGACGAGTGTGCGTGCCATGTTTTTATCTGAGGACTGTGGATTTATTAATAGTATAGATGATTGTTCACATTTTGGGTATTTTTTCTTCCATACTTGAATTTTTTTGTTAGTTTGAATGGTGTCTTCCAGATTCGAATGATGCACCATCTCTTTATGATGTGGTTTTTGATAACTAGAGGTATCTTCTATAACTCCTCTTTTGCTATACTTAATGAAAATGAACTTGTTGGAATGAATGTACTCTTCTAATGATGCACCACCCCTCTATGATATGTGTCTTGATAACTAAAAGATTGGAATGAATGTACTCTTCTAAACATCTCTTTATGCTATACTTGTTGAAAATGTACGAGTTGAAAAATAATGTGTACCGTCCCTTTTTAATTATTAATTTAATTTTTGTTTTATTGTTGACTAAGCTGTCATTTGGTCGGCTCGTTTCATCTGGCTTTTTGTTTTTGTGGAGTAGCAGAACAACATGATTGTAAAGTGAAACTCATTTTGTGACTTTGATTTATTTCATCGAGCTTAAAAAGATCTTGCGTGTTGTAAATTTGTGAGTTATTGAAATTGAACTGATTAGAAAGTTTGAAAGCTGCTAGTTTTCTGTAAATCAGATACATGCACAATAGTCTCAGGCCATGTCCAAGATAGAAGGCACGGCTATGGCTTAATCGCCATGGTGACATGCATTAAAGCATTGGATACCGATAGCAATTAGCAACAGCCGCAGCCACCAATTCAGATTTGACCTTAGTCTAGGAATATTTCAAGATGTTACCTTGTGAAGACTGCATAGCCCCCTCTATTGGCGCCAACTTGGCATTTATGCAAAGAAGCTGAAAGAAGTGAAATGACACACCTCTCCCTCAGCTCTGCTCTCTCCTTCTCTCTAACGTTCGTTCGTTATTCTGATTATTTTATTCAGTGACCTTTTATAAGCTTGTCTTGTCATCTGCAAAGCATCGCCAGCCTTGAATGTCACTCGCTGACCTCACCGGCGGGGGTCTACTTTTGGGCTCTGCGTGCTTGCTCATCTGGGATGTACATACTCCAGGGGTGGGGGGAGGCATAGATAGGGTAATACACTGGATGGGGGAGATACTTGTCACTGATTAAATGCTTGTTGGAGGGAGGGGAGAGCGGGTAGTAATGACGAGAGGAAGATAGAAGAAGAGCTTGCCATTTTGGAACAAGTGGGGTGGGGATAAATGAGGGGAACTATCGGAGGCTTGTGGTGCATGACAGGTAGAGTGAGGCACGGGGTAGATTGGATATTTTACAACAAAATTAAATCCTGATAATTTTAGTCTTCTTTAAAAGGGAATGAGCGTGGAGGGAGATGTGGATTGGGGGAGGTTTTGTCCCATTGCTCTGTCCAGAGCTTGTCAGACCGTATTGCAGGAATGAATTTCTAGCATGTTTTGGTTGGAGGGTAGAGATGTTGGATTTTGGGTGACACATGGATAGAGAAATGGCGGTCACATGTTTGTAGCAAGTAAACCTACCCATTTGATGATTCACATGGTTGTCACTTAAACTTACTCAGTTCTTGATCCACACTTATTTTACACTAGCCATTTTATGTTTTGGTTGGATAGGCATGGTTTAAGTTTTCTAGTTTGAGCATCATGTGTGGGTGTCTTTTGAACGTGTTGTATTTAATTTGAACAACCTGTTCTCATTTCCTCCAAATTTGGGCGCCCTGTTTCCAATTGTTGATAAACATCTTCAGGGTCTGAAGTAATTTTGGAAGAAAGGGATGTTGTATGTCCTTGTGTCTGATTCTTTACAAGGCAATTAGAGACAGAAGAGGTATTGGGTAAAGATTATGAGATAGCTGTAATGTTCTATTTGTTGAGTGAGATAATGGAGGAGACATTTATTGGGAATGGGGGCGTGGGGGAAAGTGCATCATTGTTTCTTGGAAGACCGAGTATTACCCTTATAAACCCCTTCATTTATCATTCAAAATCACTATTCAATCAACCTGTGAAAAGTCATCAAACTTGTTAGTCATGTCTAAGTGAAATGGATGAAAAACAACCTATGTTTTGTACGGGATTCTTTCCACCATCATTTCAGTCTTATTTGGGTTGCGGCAATCAGAATAAGAATAGTGATTTTTGAATGCGTGTCAGATGGATTTCTTTGTAGGATACTGGTAAAATTTTTACAATCAAAGAGTTTCATGAAACTAATTGGGCCTTTTTCTGTGCTGTTTCTATGTTAGTCGTTGCATCACATTTATGTGTTTCTGGTGGTTTCACCACTTCCTTCCACCAAAAATTACCTGATTCATCTTTCCAAAAGGCATTTCTAATGACAGAAATGTTTAATTCTCAGAAGAAATATTAGCTCATTGCATTTCCTGTAGGCTTCTGGTAATTTGTGAAGCCAGTTTGTATGAAGTGGGTGTGGCTTACACTGGAATTACGTCACAATTACGAACAGGAATGATAAATCAATCTTGTACTTTGTCATGAAGGTCTTTTACTTACAGAATTGAGAGTCTTATCATGGCTTTTTTTTATTTACTGTCTTCAATGGAGAGAATATCTATTGCAATGGAATGCATTGATTTTCCTTCTCACAAAAAGGGATGAGACTTTGTTGTGATTCGATCTTTTTTTGGTTGCTTGCATTTCTTTTAGGGGTAGAAAGAAGGCTACACTATTAATGCGGTATATTCATGATATGATAGGGATGTATAGGGAGGAGGAGGTTGGTTGTCACTTTATATATCTTAAGATGATTTGTTAATTAAGGATCTAGATGAGAATGGGTTGTTGGTGTGAGGGGAGGAGGGAGTTTGGGTGATTAAGGGGGTCGCATCTTTGAGATGTCTTGTCCAATCCACTTCTCCTTGTAGTCCTCATGCCAGCTAATCAGATGAAGCAATGATGGCTCCTTCAGCCGTTCCCAGGCTACCTCCTCCTCGGCTCATTAAATATTCAATCCTGCCTCCTCCTCCTCCGCAGCATGCAAGGATTGCTGCTTAGGGGATCCCTGCTGCGTTATTGCAGATGGAATGGTATCCTGGAGAAAATTGGGCTATAAATATAACCATATCAACTCTCCAAGTGGTCCAGTAGCCTAAAAGCCAGTCCTATTTTGCCTTGGTGGGGAAGTAGTTTATAAGACCTCACATTTTCTCTCCTTTTTACTTGGTGTGGGAGATTATGGTGTTTGCAGCTGTATTTCTCTGCAATATTTGGTCTTTTAAATTGATTCAGTAGGATGACATGAAAGGAAATTGTAAATGTGGAACTTGACTGTAAGGTTAAAGTTTCAGAAGTTTCATAAAACAAACAGTGGGAGAAGGAAAAGGCACAAAGTTTATGATTATTTTTAAGTGCTTTTTATTTACTTTGAAAGTACTTGTAAGCGGTCTGCCTGGTTATCGGTTATTCCTTAGTAGTTATCAATATAATTAAACCTACTTTTCAGTTGCTTGAAGGATAAATCATTCTTTTGGTGAAATCTTGAAAATCCTCAGTTCATTCTTATACCTATTTGGAATCCAGTATTACGTAGCAAATTAGGTCTTGGGGGGGGGGGGGTGATCAGAATGTAATACGCAAAGACGGCAAAATTACTCAATTGAATGCAAACCAGCCTATGGTTGGCATTACCACATAGTCAGTAAACAGCCGAGTGTTGCAAACTGGAGCCTGAATACGTTAGCGTCTGTACCTAGACTAGACTACCGGCCCGGCCCTGAATAAATTTGAATTAAGCAAGGAGCGCTTGAGCGTGTGTGTGCCACAACACTGCTGCCCCTTTCAGTTCCTTGTGCTGGATTTCATATAATGTATTCGCAAACTCAAGGGGCCCTGTACGTTTGGTGTAGGTAGTTCTTGTACAAGTCAACGGAAGACATGTTGAATGATTGTTCAATGTCATGAATCTCGTGATCATTACAGTGTTCTGATTTAGAAGAAATGGTTCATTTGTCTCAAGTTGGAGTGTTAGTGTGTTGTCACGGAATTGTTCACATCAATTAACTTTGTCTCTGCATTGTAAATTGAAAACAAATTAAATAAGAAGATATGTTTAGAGTATATGATATTATAATTTAAACAATTGGACACAAACACATATTACAAATGGATTTAGCTGTAGTAAAACAAAGTTTACAACACCAGTTAAATTGATGATATTTCACAAAAAGTCTTGAACTCTTTGGTGTAATGAATTTTTTTGTTTTGTAGTTTGGTAGATTGAATATTGAACAAAACAATCAAAACTGAATAAAAGATTAATTTTTTATTCCTGACGCAACAAAATAAAAATAAAATGGGTGTTGCTTGTTCATTACAAAAGTAGCTCTTGAAAGACAAATGTTTGATAGGGGCCGTTATAAAAGGCATTAATTTAAATCATGCAACAACATGTACGCATAAACTGTCGCCATAAATATCTTCCTAACGCGTCAACCCACCTGAATTCACTTGCCGACATTGCCATAGAAACCAATTCGGTCATGAATTTATACAACTTGGCGTTGCCCAAGGAACCATGTTATACGCTCCGTAAGGTCTTCAGGCATGTTGAGTCGTAGCTCAGCACATTATGTCAACGTAATTGAGAAAGACTGTTAAAGTGAAACTCATGGCGGGAAAAATCACAGCTTTTGTATTGGATGTGGTAAAACAATTTAAAGCAGAAGTCCCTTTCTCTAAATCCACAGTCCAAATCCACATTTCTCAAAATGTAGCACATTGTCAACAGCTGCAGTGCGTTTATGGTCATTACTTTGTTGGAGTACTAAGCAAATGTAAACCCTACCTTTAAGATGCATTCAAGATTTTTTTCTCTGTCCATAAATAGTTTTGAATTATAATTGTTAATCAGTGGAAACGTTTCCTTTCCCCCAAACCTAATTTTAAACCTCATTATGAAACCTCTGAGGAAGTTTCAAAACAGAAGCCAAGCTTTGCTATAAAAAAACACAATTTGGCTGAACACGATTTCCCTCGTTTAAAAGACTAAGCCTGAAGTGTATATTTTCTATAGTTACTGAATTTCTACAACTTCATCAATTATAAGTGTTTTCCATTTGAGTTTCAGCTTGACCAGTGTTGAACCTTGTCCTAGTTCATTGGTTCTAAGAGTAAGATTGACCAATATGAGGAGATTATGACAGGTTTTAATTATGGTAGTGATTGATGAGATGAGAGGCTAACTGAGGGCAGTGTACCTCAGAGTGATAAAGAGGCATGATGTCACTGTAACACAGCCTCATCATCAGGGTTGTACTTGGCATTGTCTTAC